>NC_136466.1:124287783-124887783 GCF_902686455.1 Sciurus vulgaris
TGGGAATTTCTGACGGAAGTATCCCCAAAAGGCAACGTGAGGCTCTCCCACAAACACACATTGAGCTTCTACTTTGGTTTTAGAACTGTGAAGCATAGAGAAAATGATAAAGAGAAGACTTACATAACTAAATGATTAGCGTGAGGAAAAACAAAGATGACACAATAATAACGTGCTCCTTGCAGGCAAGGACAATATCTTGTTTATCTTTGTGTTCTCAGAAACTATCAAAGAAATAATTACTAGTGATCGTATAAATGAACACATTCAGTCATTTGCTGTAAACAAAAGGAAAGGTAAATACAGGTGGAAGTCATCCATTTATTCAACAACTATGTATTGGCTACCTAGGAGTCTAGGCTCAGAGACTTGGAACATTAAGACAGTCCCAGATAAGAGATATGGACTCAGACTAGGGAACCATTATATGCAAAATCTCACAAAAAGATACACATGAAAGACTTATTCCAGAATCACCTCAAACTCTATTTCCAATACTGATGTGTATCCAATCTGCATTTTTTTTTTATTTTATTGAGAGAAGATGCCACCGTCATTCACATGGTCACTGAAGCCAGAAATCCAAGTGTCATCCTTGAGTCCTTCCCTTCTCAAGTTCAGCCTCCTGGAAGTCACCAACTTCTGTCTTTTCTGCTCTACAAATGACTACTGAAGTCTTCTCTTGCCTCTTACTTCTTAGACCTCCAATAACATCTGATGTTTGTTAGGAGATTATTTTCTAATAGTTTCATTGAATCGTGTCTCCTCAAAAAAGGTTGTATGCTTCATAAAGTCAAGATGTATCCTTAGGGTATCTGCACATTTTGTGCCTGTGACAGTGTCCATAGGCTGGTTCTCCTGGTGTGCCTTATGTGAATTTGTAATTTACAGTGCCCCCATTAACTCCCTCAAAAGGGTGGTGGTTTAGATGGTATAACATATGAACAACCCAGGTATAATGCATACTTTTTAAAATTAGCAACAAATATTTATTTAGGGACTAGTGACTATACATCATACCTAATTTATTTGTTTGATTAATCAAATGTCATCTTGTTTTAATATGAATTAATTTAGCATCAAGAATATTCAAATACCATTCATATGTCTAATGACAATTATACATCTTTACCTAGTCCCATCATTTGAAGACTCACCCATGGGTTTATTTGTCTTTTTAAAATTGATTTTAGGGTGGTCTTTGAAGAATAAGGACATTGATTCCTCCTTTATTTTTTTCTTCTTTACTTTTTAAAAAAAATGTTTTTTAGCTGTCAATGGACCTTTATTTTCTGTTTATTTATAAGTGATACTGAGACTCGAACCCAGTGCCTCACATGTTAGGCAAGTGCTCTACCACTGAGCCACACCCCCAGTCCTGTTTTTTACTTTTGTTCATTTCCATTTTTACTCTTTTGGGTACTTCATTTTGATAAACAGAAGTTTAAATTGTTTATACTGTCTACATATAAATATATTTTATAAATTCTTAACAAGACTTTTGCTATCCCAAAATATATGCTAATATCTTTCTCTAGTTCTTTAATGTTTTATGTTATATATTTAAGTCTTTAATAATTATAGAACTCATTTTAATTTAAATCGGCATTCTGATATTCTTTTCCTCGATTTCCTAAACTGTCTAAATACTATTGCATATTCATCATTTCTTTATTGACTTGAAATGACACTTATACCGTTTTATAAATTTAAGGGTGATAGGTTTGTTTTTAATCTTGATATATCGCCCTGATTCAGATGGCCCCATGTCATAAATTATTATGGATTTTTAAAAATATATTTGTCATCTGGTAGAACATATTCCCTTTCACTTAATTTTCTTTTTTAGGATCTCCCCGATTTTTCTGATATGGTTTAGGTAAATTATAAAAAATAATTTATAAATTATGAGAATTAATTTTATAATCATCCATGTTCTTCTAAAAAGGCTGACTCCAGAGGCTGAGGCAGGAGGATCAAAAGTTTGAGACCAGCCTCAGCAACTTAGCAAGGCCCTAAATAACTTAGCTAGACCCTGTCTCAAAATAACCAATAAAACGATTTGGGGATGCAACTGGGTGTTAGAACACCCCTGTGTTCAATTCCAAGTATCAGGTTAAAAAAAAAAAAAAAAAAAAAAAAAGAGTGAAAAAGACCATTATATTTCTTTGAATGTAAATATTACTAGCAACAAAGGATCACCAAACTTTTGAAGAAAACTAGAGCTTGAATGAAAAGAAACTAATGATTAAACAGGACAACTCTACTTTTCTGAAAGAAGAAATTGTCTTCTGTTTTCCAGTAAATAAGAACACAATGAAAAGTATGGTTAAATTTTTTGAAATATTAAATTTTCAGAGATATAGAGTATATCTATTAAGTATGATCAGATTTCCATGAAGAAGGATCAGGATTTTGAAAAAAATAATTTAAAAGATGGGTGAAAGACTAAAATATGCCTGAATATTGAGTTAATCCAGCACATCTCTTAGAATGTAGAGCAAAAGTTTAGCATATAAAGTATGATGGACAGTTAAAGCGAGATGAAGACTCTGGAGGAAATGGAGTGGCAAGGAACAGGGAAAAAAATGGAAAAAAAGAATTCCTTGACCTGAAGGATAATTCAAGTCTTCAGGTTGAAATGTCCAATAGGGAAAAGATACACAACTAGACCCAGACTGAGAAAATGCTAGAACTCTTAGGAACTCTAAATTGATTCTAAAACCTCCTTGAAAACAAAATGAAACAAACAAGCAAATAACAAAACAAAACAAAAAAGGATCTATCCAAGCTATCAGACTTCTCATCAGCAAAGGTAGAAGCTGGAACAGACTAGTCAATATTTCAAAGTTCTGAAGAAGATTAATTGGAACCAAATGTTGATAGCTGAACTATCAAGTGTTAGGACAAACTAAGGATGTATCAAAACATGTAAGGGCTCAAGATTACAAATTCACCTCCTACACACCCTTCCTAATTGAAGAAAGGGGAAAAAAAAAAAAAAAGTACGACTTAGAGATGTCTTTCAGCAAAACAAAGCCACAAGAATCCAACTCAGAAATTAACCTAGGTAGCCGGGCTCAGTGGCGCATGCCTGTAATTTCAGTAAGGCTGAGGCAGGAGGATCATAAGTTAGAGGCCAGTGTGGGCAACTTAGCCAGGTCCTGAGGAACTTAGTGAGACCCTGTCACAAATTTAAAAATAAAAAGGAGTTGGGATGCAGCTCAGTGGTAACAGCACCCCTGGGCTAAATCCCCTGTACCAAATAAATCAGGAAAGAAAAGAAGAAATTAACCTACGTACAAAGAACCCCAAAGGGACCAACCCAGGTGCTCTGTGAAAACAAATCTCAGTATGACAGTAGTGTAGTGGGCCTAGAAAGCAGGCAACCTGAATTGGAGTCATTAGAGAATTCCAAGAAAAGTGAGTTCAAGAAGAAAATAAACGTAGAAATTCAAATTGCACGATTATGAGAACCTTTTAATGTTTTAGAGCAAAGTTAATGGCATAAAACATATAAATTAATCTACAAATAATCTTGATGACTTTACTGACTCAATGCTGGAAATAGATTTTTTAAAAATTTGAAAAATTATTTTCAATGATGTTTTGTAATATTTATATAAGACCTTTATATCTTTTATTAATTTTTCTCTATTTTGTATGTTTTATGAGACTCATAAATGAGCTCATTTTTTCATTTTCTACCTGTCATATAGCAAACTTACGGTGCATGTATTTTGCAATGTTTACTCTTCTTATAAATCATAGTGTCCTGCTTTTCTTATACATTTTGGTTGATTCTTCTGAATTTTGAGTGAATGGATTGTCATCTAAAAATGTAAAAGTTCTCCTCCCTCTTCTCAAACTTTCGTGCTGTGTATTTAGTTTCTGTGTTTGATTGCTTAGGCTAGAATTTTCTGAGCAGCATTAAATAATAGTGGAGACAGTAGATGCCTTCTTTTTTCTGATGTTATTAATTATGGATATGGACACTGGATGAAAGTTATTCATTAGCATGATCAGGAACCTCTTTATTCTCGTTGTACTAGGGGAACTGTTTTACTACCAGCTCTTTAACGAGTGTTGTGGGCCACATCCTGGACATCATTGGATAGAAGGATAAAAATCGTGGGTTCAGTTTTGTGCTGTAGGGATTAGCATAGCAATATGATGAAAACAATACTTTGAAAGAATAAGCCACTAATAGAGCAAATAGGATTTTGAAGAAAAGGTGAAAAAACATTTAGTAATTCACCATGATTTTAAATGTATAATCACATAGACAGAGTAGAGGAAATGCCTACCAAAAGACTGAACTTAAGAGATAGGTACGATAACAAATCTGCTTTTCTTACCTGATTACTTCTTACCCATAAGACTCAGAATATTTGAAAGCAAAATGATTTAAAATCCAAATGAATATTGAATGGAATTTTTATATCATTACTAAAGAAGATCTTTCTTTTGTTATTTATCATGTATACATATCAAAAGCAAATATTTACAGGAAATTACTGTTTCCTAAAATTTGACTTTCTCTTCTGAAATAAGGAATAGCAGTAACTGAACTCCAGTCACTTCTCTGAATAGTTGAGTAGCTTCTATAAAATATAGCTCGAATAACGTTTGGCTCCCTGCCATCATTCTGATGGTTCTCAAATAAAAAGTAAATGAGTTTTCATACTACGGAGAACATGTCATTACTGTGACAAAAGAGACTTACAAAGAGGAAAGATTGATATTTGTTGGCACTTTTGGAAGTCTCATTCTTTGATTGGTTGACCTCATTGCTTTTCGGCCTACGGTGAGGCGGAATCTCTTGGCAGGTAATGCATGTCCAAGCACAGGTGTACACTCATGGCTAGGTTACAAAAGAGCAAGGAGAGGAAGGCGTCTGACTATCCCTTTCAAGAGCAAATGCCCAGCCACCAGAATACCTCCCACCCACGGCCACCTCTACTAAGCTTTTAACACATGGGCCTTTGACTGACATTTAAGATACAACTTGACCTCATTTAAAAGCATGAATTCTACTTGGAGACAGTAGACCTTATGCTCTTTCCTCATTGTTCGATAGACAATAAATTTCCAATCATTATAATCCATAATTTGAGTAATTTTTACTTGAACTTAATTATCCCTATTTGATTACAAGTATTTTAACAAATAAACTACTTGCTGTGTTAATCATTGTTACTAATATCTTCTTCACAGTGCCTGGTAGAGAGCTAAGTTTTCATTTTTAAGATTTCTGCCTAGTTTTATTTGAAATAAGATTATAAGTTAACATGCAATCTTCATATTAATAGTCCAGATGTTGAATTATAATATGATTCATGATCTATATCATGAAATTAAAAGGCATTTTAGGGAAGCTTGCCATTTCTCATTTGTGAATATGACATCCATACCTGTCAGGATTGGTACAGATTCCAGTTTGTTTTTAATAAACTTCAAAGAAGATCAAAACCAGGGCTCGTCGGTACTGTCACTCCCAGGTGGTAGCTCTCTGGCCCCTCGTTTCGCCCTGCAGCCTTCTCCTAAGAAGAAAGCTACAGTTTTCAGTTGAGTACCTGTTGCTACAGGGTTTTTTAAATTTTTTTTTCAGCTTTGAGTAGAGAGCAGTAAGAAATAATGTGAGGATGTTGGTAGATGAAGAGATACCCCTTTCCAGTCTGGAGGGTATTCTGGAGAAAAGAGAAAAGTTCCACCGATAGAGGAGTGATTTCAGTTTACAGGAAGTTTTGAGGATCATAAGAGCTCAGGAAGCAGACCACAATATGGTGGTCTGATCTTTGTGATTTGCATGGATGATAGTGTATCACACTGGCAAAGGTCCGTAGAGATCAATCTAGAGGTGAGGAGTCTGAGGCCCACGGAACTCACACATGGAATCCATACTCCAGAATGTATAATGACCCATTCTGAGGTCCTGCAAGAAATGAACCAGAGTGAAGTGTTAGAATTAGGTCACTGACTTGAGCCAGTGCAGGTCTCTTAGCTTCCCTGAACACAGATGTGACTGGGAATATGGAAAACACGTATGTATAGGGCTGCAGTGTCCCTGTCCCACACATCCTGTCTTCAGCTGAGCTTTAAGCTCCATAGCTAGAAGCCACAGCATACTTTGGTCTATAGATCTTAGTGTTGCTTCTTTGTAGGAATAAAAAAAAAAAAAAAAAAAACGTTTTTAATGTATTTTTAACTTTTTAGGGTAAAAGGCCAATGAAAAGAGACCCAGTCATGTTTTAAAAATTCAGTCTGTACATATGTGTATAAAAATATATTGGAAAAATAGCCATTTTTTACAAAGGAAAACATTGGGTTGTCAAATTATGCATGCTTATTCTTTATCTGCTCTAATTTTTCTAAGTTCATAAGATTTCTACCACAAGAATTTCATTAGATATATAATTTTTTAACTTAATAGATAAATATGTCCTTGACATAAAACATTTTAATGATTAAGAATATAGGAATGTACTTCATGCTACATCAGTCTATCTTTCTCTTTCTTTTTCTTTCTCCTTTCCTTTCCTTTCCTCCTTCTTTTCAATTGGCATATAAAAACTGTACATATTAATGGGACACTGGGTGATGTCTTGACACATGTACACATTGTACAATATTTAAATCAGGACAGGTGTTCCCATGTCCTTGAATATTTGTCATTTCTTCATGATGAAAATAGTCAAAATCTTTGCCTCTGAATTTTTTAAGTATACTGTATATTATCATTATTTGTAGTCACTTTACAGTATATCAAAACTTATTTCTCTAGTCTAACTGTAACTTAATACCTCATTGATCAATCTTCCTCCATTGTTCTCCACCCTACTCTTCCCAGCCTCTATTCTAACTTTCAGCTTTTATGAGATCAACTTTTTTACATTTCACATGTGAGATCATGTAGTATTTTTCTTTCTGTGCCTGGTTTATTGCACTTGGCATAATAACTTCCACTTCCATCCATGTAACAAATTTCAGGACTTCTTTCTTTTTTACGACTGTATTATATTCCACTGTGTACTAGATGTACCACATTTATTTATCTGGTCATCAATTAATAGACACTGAGGTTATTTCTATTTCTTAGCTATTGTGAGTAGTGCTGTAATGAACATGGAGTGCAGATGTATCTTTGACATACTGAGTTCATTTCTTTTGGATATAGACACAGGAGTGGCATAGCTGGATAATTTGATGTCTATTTTTAATATTTTGAGGAACCTCTACCATGTTTTCAATAATGGTTTTACTAATTTACATTCCCTCCAATAATGTGTAAGAGTTCCCTTTTCTCCATATCCTTGCTAACATTTATTTTTGTCTTTTCAAGAATAGCCATTCTAAGTGAAATGAGGTGTATGATACCTTGTTGTGATTCTGAATTGCGTATTTCCTGGTGACTAGTGATGTTGGGCCTTTTTTCATATACCTATTGACCATTTGCATATCTTCTTTTGAGAAATATCCATTTTGGTCTATGCCCATTTTTTAGAATATAGTTTTAATTAAAATTGTTAAGTTCTGCTTCTCAAAATCCTGTATGAGCCATTAAATAGGAAAAAATGAACAATTTTTGAATAGTAAAGCTATAAAAGTCATTACCACTAATGATTTTGAATTTTATAATAAACAAATTTGCCTTCTTTTTTTCCAAATTTTATTTCTTATCTACACCAGAAAAATGAGTCATGGCTATAGCTTTAAAATGCTAAACATAATATGCATAGCAATGTCCCTTTTTTCACATTTTTAAGCTTTACTGAGCTATACTTGATAAATAGAAATGCACATATATAATTCATACATTTGATGTGTTTTGACTTTGCATACACATATAATACTAGCACCACAATCAATCACTATCACCTCCAAAAATTTCTTTTTATTCATTTTTTATTGGTTCTATATAACATTAGGATTCTTTTGACATAATTATAAATGCATCAAATATAATTTGCTCTAATTCAATCTCTAGTACTTCCCCTTATCTTCTGCAGGCATATATCTTATAATATACAAACACTATGCTTACATTTTTTTAAAACAAGTTACTTATTTTTGTTGTTTTCAATATTTTTTTTTCTCTTTGGTTTTTCTTTCTTTTTTTTTTTTATTGTTTTGGTATGAGCTGTTGGAGTTTTATATATCCTGTATATCATGCCCTTGTCAGAGTACAGTTTGCAAATATATTCTCCAGTTCTTTAACTCCTCTTTTTGTTGATTGTTTCCTTTGCTGTACAGATGCTTTTTAGTTTTATGTAATCCTGTTTGTCAATTTTTGCTTTTGTTTCCTTTGCTTTGGGTTCTATCCAAAAATGCCTCCCATTCTGACTTCCTGAAGCATTTTGCCTGTGTGTTTTAGTAGTTTCAGGTCTTCCACTTGAGTCTTCAATCAATTTCGAGTTGATTTTTGTATCTGATGAGAGACAGGCCTAGTTTCAGTCTTCTGGGTATAGAGGTTCAGCTTTCCCAGCACCATTTATTGAAGATACTGCCTTTCTCCCATGTCAAAGATCAGTTGGCTTCAGATGCACAGATTTACTCCTGGGCTCTCTATTCTGTGCCATTGATCTATCATCAGTCTTATGCCATTGGCATGCCATTTTGATTAAACTTTGTAGTATAGCTTTGTAGCATATTTTGAAGTGGGGCAGTGTAATAATGCCTGCTTTCTTTTTTTTACTTGAGATTGCTTTGGCTAGTTGTGTGTGTGTGTGTGTGTGTGTGTGTGTGTGTGTTTTCATAAAAATTTCAGTATCATTTTTTCGAGTATTATGAAGAATGCCATTGATATTTTGATAGGGATTTCATTGAATCTGTCGATTGTTTTGTGTAGTATGGACATTTTAACAATATCTATTCTTCCAAAGAACATGGAATGTCTTTCCATTTCTTTTATCATTGTTTTATCGTTTTTGTGTACAAATCTTTGTCATCTTTGACCAAATTTATTATTATGTACTTTTTATTTATTTTTTAGATGGACACAATACCTTTATTTTACTTATTTTTATGTGGTGCTGAGGATGTAATCCAGTGCTTCACACGTGTTAGGCAAGTGCTCTACCACTGAGCCACGACCCCAGCCCTATTCTTATGTATTTTTGGTGTCTATTATAAGTGGGATTGCTTTCTTGATTTCTTTTTTCAGATTTGGATTTCATTATTGGCAGATAGCAACACTACAGATTTTTGAATGTCGCTTTCATATCCTGCAAACAAATTTATTTATTAATTCTAATGGGTTTTGGCAGAGTCTTTTATATATATATATGTTCCTCTCCTTTGATATCCTTGCTATCTTCTTTGAAATATCCACTTAGCAATATATAGTACATTTGGCATATACTAGTCCATTTTGTGCTGCTATAGCAGGACAGAGATAGAGCATCCAAACTCTAAAATCTGAGAATGAAATGTTTCAAAATCTGAAATTTAGCACTCAAAATATTTTGGGATTTCAAAGCATTTTGTATTTCAAGATTTTGGATTAAGGATGTCAAGTGGTAAAGTCTATGCAAATATTTCAAAACCTGAAAAACTCTGAAACCAGAAACACTTCTGGCCCTAAGCATCCCTGAGAAGGGATACTCAACCTGTACCTGAGACTGGGTAATGTACAGTGAACAGAAATTTATTGGCTTACAGTCCTGGAGACTAGAAGGTAGTGGCATCTGGTGAGGCCCTTCTTGCTCTTGTATCACATGGCAAAAGGCAAGAAGGGAGGGAGGGAGAGAAATGGAAAGAAAGAGAGAGACAGACTGACTGACTGACTGAACTCACTCCTTTAAAATCCACTCTAGCAATAATACAGAACTCTCATGGCCTTTTGGGTGGGTCCCACTTTGTTTTAGTCAGCTATGATTTAGTCATTGCTGTGACTAAAAAGATCATGTAGAGGTGGAAAGGTTTAGGTGAGGGCTCATCGTTTCAGATGTCTTAGTCCATTGAAGGCCGGCTCCATTCCTCAGGGTTAGAGGTGAGGCAGGATATCATGGTGGGAGAGTGTGGCAGAGGGAAGCAGAGAAGAGAGAGAGAGAGAGAGAGAGAGAGAGAGAGAGAGAGAGAGAGAGAGACTCCACTCTCCAGGTACAGAATATACACCCCATAGCCACAACTCAATTCCCACCTCCTCCAGCCACACCCTACCACTTCAATTAATCCCATCAGGGATTAATTCACTGATTTGGTGAAGACTCTTACAACCCAATCATTTCTCCTCTGAACCTTCCTGCACTGTCTCACATGTGAGTTTTTGGGAGACACCTCACATCTAAACCAAAACACACTTCCTCATACCATAATACTGTTTAAAATGGCAATGAAATTTCAACACTAGGTTTTGAGGAGACACATTCAAACTAGAACAATATTTTTCCAGAATTTGAAACTGAATATTCTTATATATGAACTTTCAGGATCATGGGTAGTTTTTAATCAAAAGTGATACTCTACAGATGTTATTCTACAGCTGACTTTTGTATTTAATATGCTTTGGAGATTATTCCACTTCAGTAATCTATATCTAAGGCAGTCTTCTTAAATTGCAGCATAATATTTATATTTCAGATTCTGATTTAACTGCTTTCCTAGTAATGTACGTTTTTATATTGAAATAACATTTCACTGAACATTATTATGCGTGCTTGCTTATATATTGAATATATTTTTAAATCAGTGAATTAGTTGTAAAGATGGAGAGAAAAGATAAAAGAGATGAACATAAGGTAAGAAGAGACTGAGGGGACTAGAATCAATTGTTTCTAAGTATAAAACATTCATCAAGTTTTGCAGTTTACTGATGCTCACTTAGAAAGAGCAACTTCACTGGAGAACAGAGATGTTTTAAGAATCCAGGGGTCCTCAGAAGAAGTTTTAGTAAAAGTTCACACCATACACTACCAAGGTGTTTTTTAGTCTTTGTTGCCCTTGTGCAGAAAAGAGCAACTCCTTTGATCTACAGCTGGAAGACTGCTGTCTTGGGGTGGTGGAGGAAGGAAGCAGGCTCTGATGGGTGACAGGAAAGGTACATGACCAATTTTACTCTGAATCACCTGTCCTGTCCCTGCAACCATTTCCCAAAGTAGCTGGCTGAATAGATGTGCAGGGTGGCCCACAGATGTGCAAGAAGAAAATATTGGGAACACTTGCCAAATCCTGGAGATCCACTGTCAGTCCTGTGGATGGATGTACACCATAGTACAACTACTTCAGCTGCCTGCAAATCTGTTTTACAAATCAGAACAAATTAGGGAAAATTTACCTAGAAAAGTTGGGAGCTCCTTAATTTATTTAAAACTCTAGTTCTCTAGTAACTGAGCCAGTATTAGCTATTATTTTGTTAAAGATTTAATCTATGTAGACATAATGCAAAGAGTTTAATATATAACATTAACATTCAAAAGAAGCTTATAAAAAGCTATTACAACTTTATAGATAAGAAATCTGAGATCAGAGAGATTTAGGAACTAGACCAATTATACAGCTTACAGTGTCAGAGCTAAGATTTGGATCCAAGTTTTTATGTATTTGAAGTTCTGGCTCTTAACACCATCTTGAAAGACAATTTGTTTATATGTTGGTAAACAAATGTTTTCATATAGGTGGCATTTAGTTTGGGACAGATTATTGCTTTCAATTATGGCATCTTTTATAAAGATATTGGAATGCTAAATTATAAATCAGTCCATTTAACTAAGAAAAACTAATTTTTAATTTTATTTGTGTCACTCATGATTTGCTTGAACTTTTATAGTTGGAAGTGATAAGGTTGAGAGAGGCAGAACAGATTAGTTGGTATGTATTATCCTGAAATCTAGGTTATTTGACATTTTTAAGGCAAGGCACTGATTGAATTTTATGAATGTAAATTGGCAAAAAAACGTAATACCATCTGCTCAATAACAATTCTTTGCTCTTGGCCAAGAAGAGTTGTTTCAACTTGAGAGTAACAGTGATATTTATCCCACTTACTAAATGCATGAACTGTATATAAATAGTCAGCTATACACATAGCTAAGGCCACTAGGCACTGCTTAGGTTCCACACTTTCATTGTTGATGCGGTTAACTCATTCTTTACTTTCTCTTATTGTCATTGAAAACTGCAAATAGTCCAAAAGGTGTTCTCTGTGATTACACTACATTATTCAAACCTAGTTGCTTATCCATGATGGACATCAAGCCTTTTCTTTTCCTATTAGATTTCTTGGGTACTTGTTCTCTAGGTTTAAACTTTAGTGTTTCACTAATGGAAATAAATTTTTCTTTTATTTGGCAAGAGGCTTCCCTAATAGTTAAGAAATTGTGTTGTTTTTCTTTTTATAAATATCAGCATAAAGTATATACTGTGTAAAATATGTATAACTGGTGTGATATGACTACTTATTTACACTGAATGCCAAAGTGAGCCAGGGAATTCTGCTAGATTAAGGAAACTATAGTGTTCTTTTGTCTTGTTAGCCTTTCTTCTGGTTTATTCCAAGAATTCTTAGTGCTCCAAAGTAAAGCACAATTCTTAAAAAGTGATTTCTAGAAGGATCTGCAATGACTCTGAGGACTTCAAGAAATAAAAACATGGAAAAGTATATGGCCTCATTTACAGAAAATATCATTTTAGTGTAAATCACCTAGGAAAGAATAGTATGGTCTTTAAAAATGTAAATAATTTGTAATGGAAAAAAAGGAGATAAAGAAATTGTGGGAAATATTTTTAAAAATTTAAAATACTATTCTAAAAGATAACATGTCTACCTAATGTGAACCTTTGAAAAAGAATCTCTACATGCTCTATTTTTATAAGAAGTAATAACACATTTTGAAATAAGTGCATGTTTGAAGAAAATCTATGATTTCTTGTATTTAAAGGAAATGCAGTATATTAAGGAATGTCTATTTGCTTGAGTGAGAAAATGAGCAAAGTTTCACAAGTTGAGTCTTGTTTGCAACAAACATTCATACCAATTATTTGAAATCATTTATAAAATGAATTTTCTACCTGAAAAAAAAAAACCCAAAATAACTAAATAGTTTTTCATAGTCTGAATACTGACTAGGAAGCATATCTATTGTCTAAAAGAGCTAATTGGAGGTTTCAGATAAACCAGTCCAAAAATGAATGACTTTTTAAAGAATAAGTCTGATAATATAGGCTAAGCAAAACTGAGGTTGATCATAATTACATATGGTGTATTATTTTCCTTTCATTTTATACTTCTCATTCCCTCTGAGGTGGTTCCCGCCCATGGAAAACAATTATATGGCATATCTTCCTTCATGTCCCTGGTAGCTGTAATTAAGAAATCATGCTCCTTTCTGTAAGCCTCAGACTCCTTCACCACAAAGAACTTTGAGGAGTTGCTAGCAGCAGGTTAGAGCTGAAGTCTGTGTCTTCCAGGTTTTCTGATCACTCACTTTTAGGGAAATAATTGGTATTTTTAGGAAGAAGTAAAACACTTTGTGATGTAATAAAAATGCTCTGAAAGAATTCAGAACATGGTGTGCAAGTCCTGGTTCCATCACTAATAGAAGATCTTGCACAACTTGCAACTTCTCTAAGACTGACTTCTGATATATAAAATGAAGGTTAGAATTGACTTTCTTTCTAAAATCCTTTCCAGTTTAACCTTCTTTGACTTTGGGTTTCATTTTAGATTTTATATTCTTATCTTCCTATATTTCATAACTCACTTTTTTCTCCATTTCATATCTATTAATGCTTCCTCTTCTAGAGCCCTGCACAAGTTATTGCTCTTTTTTGCCACTGTGAGGTAGTTCACATTTTAGGTAGATATAGTAACATGCATAAATATACATAGTGTGTTTTCATCTTTCAGAAATTTTGAAAGGATATTTCCTTGAAAAATTAATCATCCATGAAGTTGTTAACAAGTGTTCCTTGAATTATGTGTGACAGAATGTGCCGGGGTGTTGAATCAGGATGTATGTTTAGGTAGCAAATAACCGAAGATTCCACTGAAAATATCTTAAACAAGAGATTGAATCACATAACAAAAAGCATAGTGATGAAATGAGTCCAGAGGTGCAAACGTGCTTTGAGAGTCCAGGTTCTTTATTTCCTTGAACTCACCCAGTCTAACCACTTCAATTCTCAATCTTGGTTTTATCACCTTATGTTTGCAGCAGCTCAGAGCACAATATATTCTCACAACTTCCCTTTCTTTTCTCCTTTTTTAAGAAATACAAAACCTTTCCCAGAAGCTCTCTAACAGATTTCCTTCTCAGATCTTTACTTGGAAGAAATTTATCATATGCTTACACTTAAACCATCTGCTGGCAGGAGAAATGCCATGGAATTGGTTGGAGTGATCATGGTTCATCCGGGCACTGGAAGGGCCAGGTCTCCCTTGAAGCCCTGACCTCTCATCCCTGAACACTTCCTAGTTGACAACTCACAACTCCGGAGGCTTAGAAACATTTCCCCAATTTGATTCAAACTTATCTCTGCTCCTCATTTTCAGTAATTTCCCTGTTGATGTTCCCTACCTTCAGCCACCTCCAGAAACGTCTCATCATTCCCTGAAGACACATTTCTAACATCTGTAGCATCAGCACATTGTCTTTTATCCAGGCTGGAATATTTTTGTCACCTTTCCATGCTGACAAAACTACCATTCATATTTCAAGATCCAGCTTTCACTTTGAAGCCTCCCCTAACTCAACAGGTCTAGTGAGTTGTCCTTAGCTTGGTGCTTCTGATATGGATCGGTCCTTATTGTTTTATAACTAGCCATTGATCTCTTCACTCCTAAAACTCCTATAAGAAAGGGACTCAGTTCCCTCATATTTACATTCTCAACGATAGGGTGCTTTACACTTGTCAACTCTTCAACAACAGGGTGTATAATGAATGTAGTTAAAGACCAATATTTTCTGCTACAAGTCCAAAGCTTATTGGTTGAAGGTTGTTTTTTATATGATTTTAAATATATGTATTTTGTTGAAATAATCAGAATTTCTTTATATCTGTTCCATCTGAGTAGTTCATGACCTGAGTATATGACAGAAACCACAGAAAACGCAGCACTTTTGAAATAAGTTATCCTAAAAGATACTGCAGGTCAACAGTTAACAACTTGACAAAGTAAAAAGACCTCACACAAATAAGAAAACAAAATACTAAGGCTTCAATATTTAATCAGCAGAGACATGTTCAGGCAATTCACAAAAGGATGCACGTGACAAGTTGGAATGTTAAAAAACACAGATCTCTGGTTAAAGATAGAGCAATTAGCATATTATTGTAATTCCTCTACCTTCTAAAATTCACAGAAGGATCTTTCTGAGCATAAATGGCAATAATGAATAAGGACATTAGAGAAAGTATCAAAAATCAAAAGGGCATGAGTCTTCCTAGGGGTCTTAAGGACACCTAGGAAAGAATGGAGCAGAGCCTTTTGAATTCTGAAGGAACGTGATTGTCAACCAAGAATTCCATACTCAACTAAAGCACTGATCTGAAGTGAGCACAGAACAATGTACTGCCTCTGGTGCATACTTACTCAGGAAGCTGCTAGAAAACGTGCTCATCAAAACAACTATGGAGACATCTTCAGGATAACGAGGCAGGAACATCCAAAAGTGACCCCTGACAACAAGCCTAGAGAAAAACCAGTCCAGATCAAAGAGGTTTCTGGAGAGAGTACTTCAAGAAGATGAAGTTGATAAAATCTCAATGTTTTGGAACCATACTTAGATTTTTGCAGCCAGGAATGTTTGGGATCTAATTCGTGATAAATGCATAGACACATAAGGAAACAAAGGGGCAAGAATTTTCAATAAAAAAGGCACAAACTTGTGCAGATAAAAAGCAATCAGAGTGTGCTATATAAATGGCTTATAGGTTTCCCTTTGTTTTACTACTAATCTATAAACTTCAACTGCCCCTCAAACTAAAATGACAATATATGTTGGAAAGATGGGGGATGAAAAGTGTGAATGTTTAAGGAGCTAAATCCTCATCTTCCACCATGAAATATCAAAAATCATTATCTAATCTGATATAGTAGGAAATAGCAAGGAAGGTGTGTCATTTAAAGATATAGTGGAATATAGCAAGTTGATTAGCTGAAAGTTTGAAAGTAAGTACCTCTGGGGAGTGGAAGATGTGTTCATATATTGGGGTAGGAAGGACAGTTTGAAAGACTTCTTATTTTCTTGATCTTTACGATACTGAATTGAGTAATTCTTTAAACTTTGTTTAGATTATGTTAAAAATAAAATTTTAACTTAAAAATTTATCACTCTCACTTGTAATAAGGAACTCAAATTAAACAAGGAGATTTATTGCAGGAACAATTTTTTACAGATAACATTCTCCAATAAGCATTGGTGAGAATATCATATAACATCACTCTCAAACACTGCTTCTAAAAGTGGAAATTGGTATAACATTTCTCAAAACAATTTGATAGTTTCACATGAAGAGACTTAAAAAATGTTTATTCCCTTTCAGCTACTACTTCCCCTTTGGCAAATCTCTCTTAGGGATCTACTTAAGATAAATAGAGGAAGACTGGGGGCTGGGGTTGCAGCTCAGTGGTAGAGCGCTAGCCCAGCATGTGTGAGGCACTGGGTTCAATCCTCAGCACCAAATAAAAAAATAAATAAATAAATTAGTTGATTAATTAATTAATTAGGGGTATCGTGTCCATCTGCAAATAAAAAAGAAAAAGAAAAAAAGACTGAAAATTTTCAGTATCTCTATCTCCAAATAGTAGCAATATGGATGATAAAATGATGGATTCTTTCTACTCTCTTCATTGTTCAAAGAATCTATAATAAAAACAGACTCCTTTTGTATTCATAAAATAGAGCGATAAACGTTTGTATTTTTTAAAACTCCAGTCCTCATAATGGAGAAACATATTTATTGCAAGCACACCAGATCAGGTTAAGAGCACCAAGCATGAAGGAAAGCTAGGACGGCCATCTGGAAATGTGAGTCAGCCCTTGTGCCATGCAAGAAAGGCTCTGTGCAAGTACAAGCTGTGGGGAATATGACCGCTGTTCTCATGATTGCTTGGGAATCACCCAGGGAAGAAGGAAAGGCTTCCCTGTTGGATAAAATTGAGCTTCCTGTCTCAGAGCAGAGTCCATATATACACTGAGTAAATAAGGGATAGGCTGCATTCGGTTAGAAAATAATGGTTGGGATGCTGTTAGAACAACAACTGAAGGGCCTCTACACCAGTGTTCAGTTCTTTAGTTGCATCTTTTGAATCTACTAAAGCATCCAAGCTCTCAGATCGAACATGTTTGCTATTATCTTTTCTTTCAGCTTTTTGTCCAATGATGTGGAATCTGCTAATCCTCATGAACCAAGTCTCTTACCACTGAGTTATCATAAAAATGGTAGAGATGTATTTCTATGGTATGGGGAATAGACAGGCATAAGGAAGTAAAAAGATTTAAGTAAATTTTAGAATGTTTCCTCACTAGTTGAAAGAAAAGATTGAAAGATTACTTAAGTGGTATTTTGCCCCAGCTTCATGGATCTATTTTTCATTCCTCTAAGAAACCATTGTCATTCTGGCTACTGGAATTCACATATTTTGTCCCTTCTCTCTGCGTTATCCTAACATCTGAATTCCTTCTTAATCTTCCAGACAAAGTTGCAATGTTCTGATCAGTATGAAGTTTTCATAACTCCAAAATTTAAAAAAAGTAAAGTTAGAGCAACTCTAATTTAATGAGCTGCCTGGTCTTTACCAGATTTTTGCTCGATCAGATAAGTCAGGTAGTTTTATCCTCGCTTTACAAAGGAGAAAACCCAGTCTTAGATGAATTAAGTAACAGGCTGAAGAGCACACAGCTAGATTTGAAATCCAGGATTCTCTCCTTCCAGCACCTTTTTTCATTTTTATTTGTTTGAGAACTGCATCAGCTGTTGATAATTTTGCTTTTGATTTGCTTACATGGTTAGCTTCCTTGTAGGGTTGTTTTCATCTCTTAATAGGAGATAAATTATCTTCTTTGGTGGGATTGTATTTCTACACATAACATTAATCAGATTTAAATTTTCATTTACTGTTGATGTTCTTTGCCTGACTTTATGTTTCACAGGGCAGATTCTTGAGCATAGAAAGGGCAGATACTTTGCTCATCCATGAATTCAGCACCTGTTAGAGTGTTTGTCATACAGAAATTGCTTAAATTTATATGAATAAATTATTGAGTGAATAAATGAAGTAACAAATCAGTGAGCCAATAAATGAAACAGAACTCCTAGGAAAGATCTAGCTCCTCACAAAATAATACTTTTTTAAAAAATCTTTGATTGCCCCTATTATCTGATTTAAAAAAAAAAAAAAAATTGGGAAAGAGAAAGAGATTGAGGTCTCATAGTCTCCTTTGGGATGTTGTGGTTCTGACGTGAGGTGTTTCCCAAATGTTCAGAGGTGAAGTGATTAGCTTATAAGAGTTTTAACCTAATTAGTCTATTCTAGTTTGAACGGACTGACTGGATAGTAACTGTAGGCAGGTGGGGCATGACTGGGGAGGTAAGTCACTGGGGGAAAGTTCTGGAAGGATACATTTTCCCTTTAGCCTCCTCCCTTCTCCCTCTGCTTCCTGAATGCCATGAGGGGAGGAACTTCCCTCCACTGGACCATTCCCCCAAGATATGCTTCTCATCTTGGGCCCAGAGAAATGGATTTGGCTATTTATAGATTGAAATCTCTGAGACCATGAGCCTCAAATAAACTTTCCCTCTTCTAAGTTGTTTTTGTCAGGTAGTTTGGTGCAAGCCTTGCGAAAGCTGACTAAAACAGAGGGCATGCCCCAGTGACCTACAAACCTTCCACTAGGCCCCACATCTTAAAGTTTCCACCTCCTACCAATGGTGCTGTTCTAGGAAACAAGCCTTTAACACGTGGACCTTTGGGTGCTATTTAAAATCAAACTATAGCCATGTGTTTATTTAGTAATTGAAAGTTCTTAAAGTCTGAAATAATGTGCTTTTGCTGAGGAAAAGTCCAGGTCCTGTCTCCCCCATCCCCTTTCACATGGAAATGCCCGAGTAATAAGAGGTAGCAGAAGGTGTTAAATGTTTTCATCCACAGTTGCACAGTTCCACATCCGATTTTCAATACAAAGAATAGGCAACAGGATAATGGCACCAACTTTACTTCTAACCCAAATAAGGCAGGGAATTGGGTGAAGTAGAGTTTTCCTCTAATCTTATATGGAAAAAAAGTGTGTCTCATGGCAAACCCATGTGAATTCAATCTGTTTGCTGATTCATCTTTGCAGTGATGTTCAGACTCCAGAAAATGTATCATAAACCTAGTCAGTATTTCACTGTCATCATATCAAATAGAAATGTGTAAGGTAGGTGATTACATAAAAATTAAAAGATCCCAGTTGAAACAAGGTTTTGATCATACATCTTTTCCTCTCTTCAGAAACCATGACTATTCTGTACCATTCAGTTTGCTTTCCATAAAGGCATTTTTTTCTCTTTCTTCTTAGTTGGCTTAGGCTGGTATATCAAAATGCCATAAAGTTAGTGATGTATGCACAACAGAAATTTATTTCTCATGGTTCTGGAGCAGGGGTTGTTCAAGATCAAGTCACCAGCAGCTTCAGTACTGGCATGATCCCATCTCCTGGGTCACTGATGGCACCTTCTAGCTATGTCCTCACATGGTGGAAAGGGCAAAGCAACTTTCTCCAGCCTCTTTTAAAAAGGAATATTGATTTCATCCATGAGGTTTCTGCTCTCAAGACCTAAGCACCTTTCAAGGACCCCACCTCCTACCTCCATCACTCTGATGATGAGGTTTCAACGTATGAATTTGGGAGCCCAAACATTCAGATCACAGTCTCTTCCATTCTCCATGCAATGAGAAAGAAGAAACCCTGTCTTAAGAATCTTTTCCTACTCTCCCACTGCATGAGGACTTAACCAGCTCTCTTTACTAGTCATTAATCTCTCATGATCCCCTCCTGCTCAACTTTCTGACTTCATCTCCTTCCACGCATGCACTCTGCTGTAACATGATGGGCAGGTTCCCAAATGCACTGCGCTCCCATGACTTTGTGCTTTGCCTGTGCTGTTCTCTGTCTGGGACCCATCCTCACGGATCTGTCCTCACCCTGTTTTTGTTGTTCTTCTCTGCCTCATAAGACCTTTTCCTTTTTAGCCTATCAAGCATTATCTTATTGAGGAAGCTCCTTCAAGACCTAGTTAGGTGTTCCTATATGTGCTCTTGGAGTCCTTATCACAGTGTTACTGGGATTGGGTTGTTTATTATGTTTATTAGCCTGTCTCACTTCTGGACCATACTATGCTGGACCATACTATGAATTTCTTTTCTCTCTTTCTCTCTCTCTCTCTCTCTCTCTCTCTCTCTCTCTCTCTCTCTCTCTCGGAGGTATTGGGGATTGAACTCAGGGGTGCTCTACCACTGAGTTTATGTCTTCAGCCCTTTATATTTTTTATTTTGAAACAGGGACTTACAAGTTGTTGAAGCCTTGAACTTGTGATCTTCCCACCTCGGCCTCCCAAGAGAATTACAGGCTTATAGCACCACACACACTAGGCTAATGAGCTTCTAAGGGCAGGGATTTATCTTATTCCTCTTTGCATTTCCAGAATCTCATTCAGGGTTTAGTGGATAGAACATGATTTAATGAATCAGTGGGTTTTCCACTGGTAGTTTGAATAAGATACATTTTTAGAACAGAATCTGATAAGCAAAGGGAGAAAACTGGGACATCTTTACTTAATCTAACCACCTTTGAAACTCTATGTACTTATTATTATAGAATGAACTTTCTTATAAGAGAGACCTGATTCATAGATTCTAAGGACAATATTATGTTGAAATGTCTCAGTAGCGTCCAAATACCATTGCAGGATATCATATGATTGAAACAGTCTGAGTCAAAGGAAAGAACAGGTCCTCTAGGTTTTCTGTGTACTCGGTGCTCCTTGACAGAATATTTTGTGGAGTCTCCTGACAATTATTTCTGATATTTCCAAAATAAACTATAGATTTAAGATGTTTATTCTTCAAAGAAAAGTTTGTGATATTTCATTTTTATTACAGATATAACAAGGAGATCTGATTTATCCTTTGTGACCAAAAAAAAAAAAAAAAAAAAAAAGGACTTGTATGTGTAGAAAGCAGCAAATCTCCCCAAATTCAACAGTTAGACATTGGTGGACATGAAGTTAGTGGGTAAGGAAAGAATAGAATCTTCTGACTTTCTTTTCTTTAATGAATTTATTTTCTGATATTAAAATTAAGACACTTTGTTGGGGTATGATTTACATACAAAATGCTTTAAATATTTACTACATACAACTTCATGTGTTTAGAGATAAGTATATACTTATGAAGCCCATATCACAATGCCACAGACTCATTCATCACCTCCAGAAGTTTCATGCTGTCCCCTTGGTTTGGTTTGGTCTTCTTGAGTTTTCCTTTTATAGTAAAAGTAGTTAACATAATATCTACCTTCTTAGTCAATTTTTTTTAAGGATTCAATACAGTATTTTTAATCATATGCTATATATTGTACAGTAACTCTCCAGAGCTTATCTTGCAAGATTAAAACTTTCTACCCTTTGAATAATACCTCCCTTTTGCCCCTTTCTCCTAGTCCCCAGCATCTACCATTCTACTTTCTGCTTCTATGAGATTTGCTATTTTAGATTCCACATGTAAACAAGATCATGTACTATTTGTCTTTCTGTATCTGGCTTATGTCACTTAGCATAATGTCCTACAAGTCCATCCGTGTTATGTATGTGATAGGATTTCCTTCCTTTTAAGTTAAATAATATGCCATGGTATATACTGTATTCCTTGTCCATCCTCATCTGTTGATGGATATTTAGGTTGTCTCCCTATCTTGGATAATGTGTGAATAATTCTGCAGTAAAAGTAAGAGTACTGATGTCTCAGCTTTTAGTTTCTTTGGATATATACCAAGAAATGGGATTGCTAGATCAATGTATTTCTTGTTTTGAAAGTAGGGCACCTTCTGGACCCTACTTTCTACAACTGAAGTACTTCTTATTCTTGGAAGTCAGGCTATTTGACTTCCAAATAGGAAAACTGAAAAAAATAAATAAATAAAATAAAAACTAATGCCTAAAAAGAAAAATAAGGTTAGAGGGCTGTAGATTAGACGTAACTAAGTGGTAGAGTATTTGCCTAGCATGTTAGAAGCCCCAGGTTCAATCAATCCCCAGGATCCGGGGGTAGTGGGGAAGGAGTTTAGAAAGGGGATCATCACTAATGGCTATATTAATTCAAGTATTACTGATATTCTGAATGCATTTTGAAAGAATTATTTGATAAACAACTCAAAGCTGAGGGTTTATCAACATGTTAGACTTAGACTATCAAATTTAGTTAAAAGAAGCCCAATCTGAATTTTAAAATCATCATTGTGTATAGAATATTGAAAATTTACTGCTGACAGATTTATGACTGGTAGCTAGATATTTATTTCCCATTTGGTTTTTTGTGATTTTTTAAAATGGACACATGAGAAACCTATAGGATCTGAGAGCAAAGTACCCTTCAGCTGGGCCAGCATGTTGGTTGTCTTTTATTTGGGAGTTTGTGTGGTCCTCCTAGTACAAAGTGAGCCAGTGAGGGCTTGGTTGGGACTTTCTGGTGGCAATCCACACAGCTCTATTGAGAAAATAGCAAGGATGAATGTCATCTTCACTAATTGGCCTACCAGTTCATTAAAAAATAAAATCTAATTTAAAGAATGCTTCTAATGTATTTTATTAGCAAAATTTGATATTTTGAAGCAAGTAGAAATATAATGTTCTCTGGGATCTTAAATCTGGATTTTGTCTTGTTCTAGACTTAGCCCCCTAACCCCATCTCTCCCTATCTCTTCCCTCCTTTTTTCCTAGTGAGTACAAGAGAAAATATTTATTTTACTCTCATGTTTCTTTATTTAATGACAATAGCAAAAATGACAACAAAAACAATCAAACTTGGATTCTGGCCACAGTCCAGGTCAGACTTTATGTAGCCTCTTCCTTAGAGTTACCTTGGAATTAAGTTCTTGTTCTCTCTGCCCCTTTTATATTTCTGCATCATATTCACTAGTTTCAAACAAGTATTTCAATTTCCTACAACAGAATCAGCACTGTCCTGGTCTCACTCATTTTTAACTTCGTTTTCAGTCCCCACATCATTACCATTGCAAAACAACATGATTTATCTCAGTTTTTATGTTTACGATTTTTAAAAAAATCAGTAACTGAAATCGGATTGTTCCGAAGACTGATACTCTGTTAGAAAACCTTGAGGAGTAGAATGGTTTGAGTCCACTTGTGGGTATTTTGATCACATGTATGTTTTCAAACCTGCCATTCATGATAGATCACTTCCTAACCTGACTCTGGTCCTGGTTCTGACTGGTCTCAAAAAGTCACCAGCATAATTACAGGTTGCCACATAGACTCATGCCTTGAAATTTAGTAGCCTAAAGGAAAATTTCCAGAGGCATTATAATAAGGAAATTCAATTAAGAGCTCATGTTGACTCAGGAATATTATGCACAGCATTGATCCATAGTGTAGCTAATGAATTCATTATGCTGCAAATGTAAGTGATTTGTGAGTACATTGGCCAATAAGAGTGAAACCTGTCTCAACAGGGATGTTGAAAAAGGCAAGGCAGTGAAACCTTCCTCTCCACTGGGAATGAACTAACTTGCCAAATCCCGGCCATCAATCATAGTAAATTTGTTCAAAACAAATCATACATCCTCCACAGTTCATTGTATTCATCAGCACTTTGGAGGTCAACCGTCCAGAGTAGTCACTTTTAGCCAAGTTTTCAATAGCCTGTGGTTTGGGCAACCTGCCTGACTCTCTTTCTCAAGGATGTGTTCGCAGGTAGTTGTACTCTGTGGGCCAGTTGCAACCAAATCTGAAAGGACAAAAGGTCAGTCTTGTTTATAAAGGGTGACATTATATGACCTCTTCAAAACTGTTGTCTTAAAAGTCAAACCATTGCTTAAAATGTCTTTTAGAATTACTTAGGGCTTGATTGCATGATTAGAAGACTTGATTGCTTGATTAGAAGACTGAATTTCCTACTCACACACAGTGTTAACACTCATCATGTACACAAAAAGTACAGGACGTGTCACTCATGTGAGCCTATGTGTGTAGGTGGCGTGTGTCCATGGAGGGAAGGTAGTAAAAAGTGCCCCCAGAGGAAATAATTGAATCATTTATTGTCACTGTTCTGATCACCTTTTTATTTATAAATCAGAACATTTTATTTGGAAATAATTTAAAATATACCAGAAAACTTCATGAATAGTGTGACGAACACATGCATATCCCTCACCCAGAGTCACTCCCTATGAACATTCTGCCTCATTTGGTTTATGTCATTCTCTCTCTCTTTTTGCACTATGTACACACATACACACTCACATATATACATGCACACAGACATATACATACATTATTTTTTTCTCTGATGTACCTGAGAGAAAACTGCACATATCATGGCCTTCCATCCCCAAATTCTTTAAGGTATGCCTCCCAAGAAGAAGGAAGCTTTCCAATATAACTACAGTATAGTCTCAAACATCTGATTGCCTTTGAAATTTACAGCATGAATTATTTAAAACATTTTACCTCAAGCTCCAGTCCAGATATTGACCCATGGAAGGAATAGGTCAACTATTAGTTGAGGAACAGCTCACATATCTAGGGGGAAAAAGTCATATTGTTAGCATTTTAAATTTGCAAAGGTGCATGGTACATCAATAGATGGGAAGTAACTAAATGCTACGTCATGCCTGAAAGGTTTATCAAGGGACATATCACAGCCATATTTAGGCTTTTAGATTCCCCTTAATAAATTTATCTGTTTATGGATACACTTATCCCTGGCATTATAGTTAGCTAGCGTTCATTAGGATGCCACATTAGTGTCTCTGTGCTTTGTATCTTGTTTTTTTTCTTGTGATAACATAATTCCAGTTTTGAAAGACTGAAATAGTTTTGACTTAGACAATGCCATTGACTTTCTCCCTGACAGTAAGCAGTAGAGAAGTAGAAGGGACATTGATGATGTTGAATTGGGTCCTGGAAGAAGCAGCAGTCCCCTGGGTAATGATTCTAACACAGCCGTACCCTCACTGAAGCTGGTTGTGGGACCCTCTCCCCAAATGGTACTTATAACTTTGTTATATACATTTGTTATATCTTAGATAACAAATATACAGGTTCTCACTGTTGTGAACAAATAGGGTCGAGATTTATGTTTCATAACCTATGCCACTAAATTTAACAGCTCGCATTTATGACAATTGCCATTTTTTCCCCTAAGGGAGCTCAATCATGCATATTCCCCTTCACCCAAGTATGTATAACCATCCGTCTGTGCATTGGGGAATCCAAATGAGGGAGACAGGGCTTCAGGCCTTCAGAATGGCAGCAAGATTATCTGTGGAGGAAGGTATGATGCTGGAACAATTTGTGAAAGTTGGGTGTGTCCCTGATAACTGCAGTGGACAACACAGAGACACAGTTCTGTATAGTCACCTCCCTGTCTGACTCATTGACACTGTCCACACAGAGAGAGTGTCAAGTATATACAAATAACAGGTTTACTACTCTAGGTAAACTCTTCATTTATCCCATGGACAGATTTATATTGAGAAGCACTTGGAGCTGGGGATTTGGTAATAAATAAGATAGCCATGGACTATAACCTCAAAGAACTTACACATAAATTGTTTTGCTATAAAATATTGTACGTTCAGAAATATCTGTGCCCTCATAATATGACCACGATATGTCATTCACTAAATCTTTCAGGCATGACTTGGAGTCATCAGAATTTAGTTTGAAAGCTATCATATTTGTAGAGGGAGAGAACAGTGACTTTAGATGGCAAAGCATGGAAAGAAATCAATTCAAAAAGATCCTCCGAGAGCTGGGGATGTGATTCAGTGGTATAGCACTTGCCTACTGTGCACAATGCCCTGGGTTCAATTCCCAGCGCTGACAAAACCAAAAAACAAACTAACAACAAAAACCCAGACCCTCCAGCCCTCCATCTTTTTAAAAGATTTAACAAAACCAATATACTCAAAGTCTGAGTATACTGAGTAAGAAGAAAATTTTTAAACTTCCTTATGTTCAAGTGTATGAATGAGTGAAAGAGGGGTTCTTGGAGAAGGAGAACCACCTACCAATGAAGACAATATTTTTCTTCTTCAAGACAAGGAGAATTTGGTTCATCAAAATGATTTCCAGGCTGGAACCAGTTTCAAGTGAGGTCAGAAAGACAAATCTCTGAAGTCCACAGGGAATCTCAGGGTGGTTCTTGTAGGATTTTGTTTGACAGGTTTTCTAAAAATCATTTTCTGATAGTTCAGGAACAAGCTATTGAATACCAGTAACCTAAAAACCAGTAAGTCAATATTCAAATCTCAGCATGGCCTATGTGAACACACTTATTGTTAAAACTAAGCTATGACCCTAAACTATGATGGGATCAGAGTTTTATAATTGGTAATTGTATTACTGGAATTGCATTTGACTGTGAATATAGATATTTAAATAGAAGTGGCTATTTCTCTTCTATGTTAAAATTGAAAAGTAGGCAGTCCAGAGCAAATGTGGTCACATTATTCCATGAAGTCTTCAAGGTCACACACTCTTTCCATTTTGTTGATTTGTTAGATGTGAACTCTGTACCTAAATTTTACTCATCATCCAATATGGCTGCTCCAGCTCCAGCCATCAAATTCACATTCCAACCAGTAGGCAAGAGAAAGGAATAAAGGTACATGACTGATATCTTTTAAGAAAAGTTCCTGGAATCTACCCATCCTCTAGAAACTTAGTTTTATGGCAACACTTGGCCACAAAGGAGTCTGGGCGATTTCTCAATTTGGGAGAGTCACGCTTAGGAGAAAATTGGGATTCCAGTACAACTGATGAAGAAAAGCAGTGGTAGTAAAGGACAGCTAACAGTCTTTGCCATAGTGTAGTTATTAATAATGCTGCCTGGATTTTAAGTATTTCATATCAGTCTTTAGCACTCCATTTGCAGCATAATTTATAGGATGATTTTTACCATGTGAGCTCAACAGCTGCAGTGTTCAAGAAAGTTGTGCTCATTTCTGCTAGACTTTTTTTTTTTGGAAGATTTTTTTTCTCATCTCCATCACCTCACCCCTCCCTTCACTCCCCCTATGCATAATCCAAAGTTCCTTCATTCTTCCCTACTCACCCTCCACTGTAGTAGACGTTTTTACTACCCTGGGTAAAGGTTTAAAGATGAAATGTTCTAGGCTGATTAATTTTAATGGCACATGACAATAGATTCTCCACCTCAAAGCTTGCATGTCCACCTGGAATTAAGGAGAAACTGGTAGCTCAAAATAATAGTAGCCTGAGTTCTTTAACAGATGCTCTCTATGTTCTTGTTAACTCATACCCTCATCTAAATTTGAATCATAGGTACATTTTGACCTTACTGTAGAGAAAGTCCTAACATCTCACATGAGAATTATGGTGCTTGTTCTAACAAGATTGTGCCCCACAAGCATGCCAAAATTTGATAGCTACAAATAGGGAGATCTGAAAGGAGAGAGGCAGGGCGGTAATTTCTTTTACCTCTACTGCAGTGTCTTGGATTAAGACAGTAGTTAGCTTTTTGCTGACATGAGGCAGGCATGCCTTTTATGAGGGCGAGTGAGCAATCACAGAGCTGACTTAATTTCCAACAGTGTTTATAGAAGCACCAAAACATGATGTAGCCAAATGTTCCTAAAAGTCTGAAGTAATTTCATTTCTTCCATCATTATGAGAAATTAAAGCCAAGCACAATTACATCCCAGTAGTAAAAAGAACCCATTAAATGGGCATTGTTATTGAGTGAACGAAGTGAGCTTTCTGATTACTTTGACCAGCCATGTTTTAATTTTTGTCTGTCCATTTATTCCAAATCACATTAGAGGCCTTAACTGATTTTGACAAAATAAGCCACATTATTAAGGTGCAGTTCAACCAAGACGCTTAAGTATAATTACTAGAGTTTTTAAAGGGGTATATCTTCTAGATTTCACTAAATTTAGGAATGTAATTATTAGGGATTCTTTGTTTTTTTATATGCATTGGAGACCCATGACTAAAGGAAGAATTTAAATTTAGAGATCTGACTTTTTTCCAAGAATCTCTCCATAGACAGGCATCTGTTTTTTCAAAAGTGGATTTAAACCTCCTGATCCAGAAACTAAGAGAGCTGCCCTCATGGAGGAAAGCCCAAGCAGGGTGTAGTAACCAGACTTCCAAGCGGGGTAGACTTGTGAAGCTAAATGATGGACAGTGAACTCTCCCATAAATAAGGCATCCATACCATTTAGCATACAAACCAGGACACTTTTTAGAGTGAAAGGCAGTGCTATTGCTAACTATGCTAGAAAAACAGACAAACAGACATAACCCGGTAAGTTCCAGGCCATCTGGGAGGTGTGGACCCCCTACCCATAAAGCACAGGGGCAATAGATATCATAACAAATAAATGTGGCAGTGTCTAGAGGTGCCTGGAGAATCAAAGCATTAATGGGCCATCAGGAGAGAAAAGTAGGAGATACAGGTTATCCTACTAGTGATTTCTCTGCTGTGGCATGAAAGTTAGTCTGGTCATATGGTATCTCTGAGTATGATGTTTAAAAGTCCCTTGATCGTGTTCATATTCTTTTAAAAGTTTAGTTATTGATGTTCAGATGCAGGAGAAAATATAGAAGCATTATAGAAAGGTGATCTTAATAAGGGTAATGCTGCATGCTTTTTTAATTTCAGTTTAATTCAACAAATGTTTATTGGACACCTAATATGTGACAGTGAGGGTTTAGCACCAAAATTTGGTATGGTCCCAACACTGGAGAGATTCATTCTAGTAGCAAACAAATCATTTCAACAGATTGTTTACAGATCTAGAGACTTAAGATTTACTTCTGCTTTCTCTGTGGTGCCTTGACCATATTTATCAGTCTCTATCTTTAGTGGAAACTCCTACTAGGGGGATCACCTGGATTTTCCCCAATCACCTATAAGTGCAAAATGTAACGTACTTTGCAAATTCTGATGATGAGTTACCAAGTGGAGAGGAGCATGGACACCCTCCCCAGGCAGCTTGCATTCACTGACCTGGCCACGTGTCTGCCACAGCATGCATAAATGTATTTTGAAATCACTGTGATTGTTCATTTGCTATCAATACCTCTGGTCTGTGGACATCTTTTAGCCAAAAGTCTTCTGAGCTCAGCTTCATAATAAGAGTACCTCACAGATTACGGGTTTGCTGCCTTGAGCAGGGTTCAACAAGTATTTATTGAGAAGTAATGAGTCAAACCAACATTTAAGTAGACAGGGATGAATCATTTAACAACTCTAGTTTTCAACTGTGTCAGTGGTAAGGGCTCACCCCAGGTAAAACCAAAACCAGTAGAGTATGTGACTTCCCTCCAGACCTGGACCCCTTGCTCTGAATCTCCTCCTGTTTCCTTCCCGCAGTGATGTCCGGTCTGGCTCCTTCCTGCCCCTGTGAGGTGGAGCTTGTCATCTGGGTCCTCTGAGACTACGCAGAGATTGGAAGGCAATTTCACATACAGGAAGTAAATTAGGAAAGGCAGGAGCTTGATCATGCAGATCAAGTGACAAAAGATAAATTGTAAAAAGTAATCCAACATATCCAAATATGCAGAGTCCAGACTCAGAAAACTTACTGCAAAGGTGGAGGTGGGATCAGACATAAGGGACGGTGCTGGAAGTGAGGTAGCTTTTTGAGTAGTTCAAAAGATGAACTGAAGTTTGATAAAAACTTTAGTCAATAAAAACCTGTAATATGGTCTTCAGTAAAGAGATCTATAATTATTATTACTACTATTATTGAGAGGTATTATTATTACTGTTATAATAGTAATTATTATTGTTATTATTATTACTATGCTTTGGGAATATAAGATCATGTAGGAAGTATTGAAAGAGGAGAACACCAGAAATGTAGGAAATGTGTTTTGCCAGGAATATAAGACCTGAAGGGGTAGAGAGGAAAATGAGGGTCAAATAGAAAGATGTGTCTTTCCTACTCATTCATCAATGAAAGGGTGAGTATGCGTTGTGGTCTTTGAGAAATAGCACTCCTGGGTCATAGGTCATTTTTAGGTCAACAGGTTCAACTATTTTTGGTCAGTCTGCGTTCCTCAGATTGCATCTCCTAAGGGTCCCAGTTGGTCCAGGGACAGCTGAGATCATTTGGCCAAGACCATTCCTGGGTCACTATTGGAGTCAGGAAAGGAATCTCTGTTTTGACTCCAAATCAAATAGTGTTTCAAGTGACTAGGCAGATTCCCCAAAAAAAAAAAAAATTAAGTTGGGGTGTCAGGGTCTTGCTGTGCTGCTCAGGCTGCTGTGGAACTCCTGGGTTCAGGTGATCCCCCCACCTCAGCCTCCTAAAGGATGATACTCCTCATCATCACTCTGCCCAGCACAAGCACTTCAATTTCTGTCCTTTGAAATTACCTTGTTCATATGAGCAAGAGTAAACACTACTCTCCAGAATGTTTCTGTCACCACCACTAAGCTCTGTTGCTGGTACAGGCGCAAACTGGTCACGAAGGCCCATAGAAATACAAAATATTAAAGTGAACCATATATAGCAAGGATAAACAGTACTTCATGCTAAGTTCTGTTCCTAGTCGCTACATATGTGTGGTGCGTACACTGCTTCAGTTGTATTCAGATTTCCTTTACATTGTGCAGATGGAATTCCTTCCCTTAGTTTTACCTGAACTGAAAAGCACAGTGTGTTAAAAGGACTCTAAATGAAATTTGCCATGAGTATTTTGACACATAAATGTTTATAGTAGGAATCTGCCACCATCTCTTTTTAAACAAATAGAGGTAATGAAACCTTCTCCATTCCCGTACATATTTTTTATACTACTAGGAATCAGCGCCCACATGTCTTCAAGAAAGGGCACAATTAACAACAATATTCATGGCATCTCCCACTTGAAACAAGCCTACCATGTCATAGTATAAAACAGTGTTTACTGTGGTTCACTGACAAAATGTTTGTAAGTCACTCAATGTCATTTAATTCCCCCCAATCCCACAAAACTATGTGTGAGAAGTCTGGGACCTCACAAGATGATCGGGGGTGTCAGAGGACTTCAAGATCCCTGTCACGGCAATTGTTGGAAGATCTGGAAGAATATCAAAAAGCAATGCTCTGGTTAGCTGGGCTCTTGAAGGAGATGAAGGCAAGACACTTTCAAGATGAAAAAGTATAATTGTTGAGTCAGAAAAGACAAATTTGAAAAAAAAAAAAAAAAGATATACAGGTTGAAATTAGAATGTAGAATTAAACATCCAGAATCTTCTTCATGGGTTAGGTTTATAACCAAAATTTATATAAATAAATAAATTCAAGTGAAAAGTGAATGCAGTCAGTATGGTGGTGTTAGAAAATAGAAAAATTCATAAAAATCAGTTCAACAACTTACACATTTACTTCAACAGTTAAGATATAAAAGGCCATTTAAGAAAAATATGAAATCAACAGAAAGACACACATACAATAATTTTAGTAAACCCAACACTTGTTTTAAATTGAAAATCTTTTATTCATATTAATGTTTTAATTATCATAAAACAAAATGTCCACACATTACCTGAAATGATACAAGCTAGCAAATATTCCCTAAAGGTATATACACACACATAAACGTTATGTATGCTATATGTATAAATATTATATGTACATTATATATAACACATATATATTTACATCCACGTTTTCGGACAATGGGAAGAAAAATACTAAGCGATTGTTTTTCTCTTACCACAGAGCTCTCATTTGAGCATACAACTGGAGTATTACTTAAAATTTAAGTTTGGAAGATCAAATCATAGCAAAAGTTATCAAAAATAATTGCTCAAGATAGAGCATTCACCTAGCAGGCACAAGGCCCTTAATGTGCTCCACAGAACTGAAAAACAAAAATTGTAGAATAATATGATTTTCTAAAAGCTAATCTTAAACTTGAAGAAAATACAAATGACATGCTTTATACATCTTGCTTAATAAAAGAAGACTGCAGTTTTAATATTTCAAAGTAAGCACAATTAACACTCTTAATTGTGTTACTTTTTAGACAGGTACAGGAATTGACTCCCACTAGTACCAAAAATATGTACAAGACTCTTTTGATGGTATGAATTGTCTTTTAGGAAGAGATGGAGAGAAAACGGATTGCTATTAAAAGCATCTCATGTGTTATAGGTAATAGGCTGATAAATACAGTTTTTTAAAAGACAAATCATATTTTTAAGTTGTAACCAACAAAAAAAGAAATAGGGATATAGATACATGATTTTTAGATTAAAGTTAGTCTTAATATTCAAATAAAATGTGAAAAATGACACAGGTAACCTTCTAGAGGACAGATGTTTAGTCCCATTTTGCAAAAGAAAAAGCTGAGGTGTAGAGAAGTTAAATAGGTTGCCCACATTCTCCACGTGGCTGCCGAGTTGCAGATAGCAAGGGAACCTCAGTTCTCTCTGTTGCTCTGCCGTGGTAGGCCTCTAAAATGGACACCTTCAAACCTCTGCTTTCCGCTCTGCCTCTGCACTGCTACAGCGGCTCCTCACTCGCCCTCCTTGTTTCTTCTCCATTTCATCTTCCCTGGCTACCACTGCACTTATCCAATGCCCACAGTATCCATTAGCTCAAGGCTACACATTTAAGTGTTCAACTCTATTTCCTTCTCCTCCCTGGAAGGAGTCTACTCTGCCCAGGCCATTTACCCCCCACCCACCTTACCCTGCTGCAGGCCTCCAGGCACTTCTTATACCTGAAAAGAAATGCCTGCTGACTCCCTCCTCCCACAGCCCCTCAAACCACAGCCTCAGCTGAAGACCTGCATCCCAGTTGGCCTTCCTCCTGGCAGTCTGTGCCCTCAGCTTCAGCTCACACCCGCCCCTCTGTGCTCTGAACTCCAGTAGCACTCCCAGACTGAATGATTTATATGCCACCTTACACTTACACTGCCTCTAGGGAGCAGCTGATCATGTGTCTGATTTTCTCAGTAAGATATGTTAAGGTCCTTCCTAGGTCCAGGCCACTGAATCTTTCATTTTTCTTGTATTTTACAGCAACTAGTATATGGGAGAATATGTATCAATAAATAACTATTTATGGGTGTTTTGATTGCTCTCTTTCTGGGGAAAAGAGAGAACATGAAGTGGAAAAGGAGGGAAAAAGATCACTCCCTGACCATTTCTCAGTGGTAGGCTGTTGCAAAGGCAAGGTGGGGGAAATAAAATGTTCCTAGTGGAGATTTCAAAGATGTGGGCACTTAGAGAGCAAGTGAGTTTATATTTGAGACATATTTGATATATAGGTGTAGATAGTATAGGTACAGATAATATTTGATATATAGGTGTAGATAGTATAGTTTTCCAAGGGTGCTTCAAGAAATGATAATTGAGCTACGTGCAGTTGACACCTGCTTGTAATCCTTACTACCTGGAAGGCTGAGGCAGGAGGATAATTCAAGGTCAGCCTCAACAACTTAGCAAGACTATCACACAATAAAAATAAAAAGGACTGAGGATGTAGTCCAGTGGTGGAGTGCTTCTCTCTCATGTGTGAGGCCCTGAGTTCAATCTCTAGACTGAAAAAAATAGTGATACTTGCCATACCAAGGAAAGCATTCCAAGTTTAGATAATACTCATTAAGTGACATCGAATAGGTTTCTACTGTAGAACTTCTAGCTTTCGGTTGGTTTGTGTTCATTAGAAATAACTGAAAAAACCTTGATTGAAGTTAGCAATTACAGATATTAAGAAGAAATTGGTAAGCTGGTGAAGTATTAGTTGGTAATATGTTTGAGACAAGAGTGAAATTAGGCAGAAAAGAGGATCAAAACACTTCCTCTTAGTTATGGCTTAGATAGGAGATTCACCCCAAAATCTCATGGGTGAGACAATGAAAGAAAATTTAGAGGTGAAATGACTGGATTATGAAAAAAGCTAATTAGTGGATTAATCTCCTGATAGGGACGAAGTGGGTGGTACCTGCAGTAGGTGGGGTATGACTGGAGGAGATAGATCGCTGGGGGCATGCCTTTGGAGTTTATTGTTTGTCCCTAGTGAGCAGAACACTCTCTCTTTCTGCTCCCTTGTTGCCGTATCTTGAGCTGCTTTCCTCCACTATGCCTTTCTTCTTGGATTTTATTCCTCAACTTAGGCCCAGAGTAATGGAGTTGACTGTCTAGACTGAGACCTCTGAAACCATGAGCACTAAATAAACTTTTGCTCCTCTAAAATTGTTCCTGTCCGATCTTTGGTCACACTGTTTATCAGTAGCTTTATTTATCTGGATATCTTGATTTGAAATATAAAGCATCCACACCTGGTATATGGTTAAGCTAACTCAGCAGAATTCTAGCACCATCCTTGGTAATGAAAGGGATATTTGACAGCATCTAAGTCAGTTCAGAAAGTTCCCCTACAAAAATAGCTGAGCCCTTCTGTGATAACCAACACTGGACAACCTTAAAACCAGCACCTAACCCAGATGACATGGTGTAAGATCAGAGGCTGAAGGACTAGAGAGAGCCAGCGTCACTTCAGACCATTTATGAGATTCCTTATTTTCTCTAAAGAACTATTTGTGCAGTAATTGACAAAGATAAAGATTCAAAGACTGTTGTAGTCCAGATTTGACTGGATCTAATGAAAACATAGGTACCTTCCCACAACACCATGGGAATAAAATTGATCCCTAAAGTCGTTACAAAGGTATGTAAATAATTTGGTTCTCATACTTATTTTTAAGCCTGTTTGTAACATTTTATTGTTACATTTTGAAACAATAGACACAAACTTCCTCCTTAACATACTTTAATACTCTCTTTGATCTTATGTTGCTAAAATACAAGTTTGGAATGAAATTATTTTAATCCAGACCTGTGGATATATACAGTCTGTCTTGAGTATTAGCAATAAAGTCTTAATATCTGTCTAAATCAGTTCTTGCTGCTAAAACCATAAATTGGGTGACTTGGAGAACAAATATTCATTTTTCACAGTTCTGGAGGCTGAAGTCTGAGATCGGGGTATCAATGTGGTTGGATTGTGGGGAGCTGTCTTTGGGGTTTCAGACTGCCATCTCTTCCTCATGGCAAAAGAGCAAGCTGGCTGCCCAGTCTGGTATAAACCCCGCACATGAGGACTCTACACTCATGACCTAATTACTTCCCAAAGACACAACCTCCAAACACCATCACGTTGGAGATTAGATTTCAACATACAGATTTTAGGGAAGCACAAACATTTGGTCCATAGCAATATTCTTCTTTGAAATTCTGTTTCTGTCTCTTAAGCAATTCTTCTGCTCTGCAGCTTCTCCACTGGGCATTGGCCAGAATTTTCTCCTTATCTCATCATCAACCTCTAAACTGGCCTTTTCATTCTCCAATCCTCCTTTCATTCTATTCCCAGAGCAATCTTTCTAGAAACAAATTTGACCATATGACTTCTAGCATAGAACATATTTTATGGATCCTTTGGAAAAAGCAAATAAACCTTTTTTCCCCTCACATTTTTTATTGGTGCATCATAGTTGCACATAATGATGGGATTTGTTGTTGCATATTCATACATGAACACAATATAGAAATATAATTTGGCCAGTGTCACTCTCCAGCACTTCCCCTCCCTCCCACCTTCTCCGCCTTGCTCCCTTCCTCTTCTGATCTCCCTTTGATTTTCATGAGTCACACCCCCATCTCTCTTTTTTTTCCTCTCCAACTTCCACATATGAGAGAAAACATATGACCCTTGACCTTCTGAGTTTGACTTATTTTGCTTAACATGATTGTCTCAAGTTCCATTTTCCTTCAAATGCCATAGTTTCATTATTTTTTGACTGAATAAAATTCCATTGTGTATATATACCACATTTTCTTTATTAGTTTATTCACTGATAGACACCTAGACTGGTTCCATAATTTGACTATTATGAACTGTGCTGCTATAAACATGGGTATGCCTGTATCATCATAGTGTGATGATTTCTTTAGGATAAATACTGAGGAGTGGTATTGCTGGGTCATATGGTGGTTCTGTGCCTGGTCTTTTTAGGCAACTCCATATGATTTTCATAGTGATTGTACTAATTTACAATCCCACCAGCAATGTAAAAGTGTTCCTTTTTCTCCACATCTTCTCCAGCATTTATTATTTATATTATTGATTTCTGCCATTCTGACTGGTATGAGATTAAATCTGTGGAGTTTTGATTTCCTTTTCCCTAATTTCAGATGATGTTAACATTTTTTTGTATGTTTGTTGGCCAATTGTATTTTTTCTTTTGAGAAGACTCTAATTCATTTGCCCATTTATTAATGGGTTTTTTTTTTATTTTTTGGCATAAAGTTTATTGAGTTCTTCAAATATTATAGATATTAATCCTCTGAAAGAGGAGCAGCTAGCAGAGATTTTCTCCCATTCTGTAGGTTTTTTTCTTCACATTCCTAATAGTTTCCTTTTCTGCACAGAAGCTCTTTAATTCAATGCTGTATTGTTTATTAACTCTTGCATTATTTCCTGAGCTTTAGGGGTCCTATTGACAAAGTCATTGCCTGTACCTATATGCTAAAGTATCAACCTATCATTTTCTTCTAGGAGTTGCATAGTTTCTGGTATAATTCCTAGGTCTTTGATCCATTTTGAGTTGATTTTTGTGCAGGGTGAGAGATAAGGGTCAGTTTCATATACAGGGATAAACAGTTTTCCCAGCACCATTTGTCAAAAAACATCTTTACTCCAAAGTATGTTTTTGGCATCTTTGTCAAGGCTCAGATGACTATAGGTGTGTGGGTTTGTCTCTATGTTTTCTTTTCTGTGCCACTGATCTATGGGTCTGTTTTTATGCCAGTTCCATGTGTTTTTTGTTACTGTAGCTCTGTAGGATAATTTGAAGTCAGGTATTGTGATGCCTCCAAAAGTCATAAACTCTTAAACACCGTAGTCTTACAAAACTTCTTCCTCATTTTTATATATACCCATGGTTTGCCTAAACTTTACATCTTTATCTGCTGTGGCTCCTAAATGGCCTGTGTGTTCCACCTGGTAATGGTATGTGTTTGCCTCTGTTGCCTCCTGTTTTCCACCTGGTCAACTCGATTTTATCCTTGGAGACTCCGCATGGACATTGCTCCTTTCAGAAAGCTTTTCCATGTCTTTCTAAGGCTGTATCAAGTGGCACCAATTCTGTCACCAATCTCTGCCTTCTGCTTACACTGTATCATACTCACTGCCTAGTTTTAGTGCACAACTTACACAATACTGTCCTGGTTCCTCAGTGGAGCCAGAAGTCCAAGGTCATCTCCTTCCATTTAGTATACTTGGAAACTGACAACTGACACATAACAGATGTTCAGTATATGTTTATTAAAATGAAAAGATCTTCATAACCAGTAGATTGTAAACTTGAGAATAGGAAGGAACTTTTGACTACTTTGTCATTGTTAAATCTTCATCATTTAACATAGTGCCTGGTACATACTATATATATATGCTTAAATATAAGTTGTTGAATGAATGAATTAGCTTATCTAAAATAATAGCACTTCATATCTGTTATTTGGGAGAAATCATTTTCAACTTAAATACAAATAAAACATACCAAAAGGACATTAGATTTACTGTATGAAGTCCTATGGTTAAATTATATATGTAAATTCTGGACCAAATGTAGCGGCAAGGTTTTCCTAAAGCAGATTCATAAAGTACATACTTTTGGACTGGCCCTTTGCCTCCTTTCTTGAATTTTTTCTTCTTTCTAGACATCCTAAAAACTATCCCAGATACCTGGCTAAGGTTCTGGAGTCCTAGGTTTTACCTAAGTATTATTTGATATATTTACTTTAACTAATAGGATTATTTGAGTTAGATACATCAAATAATTCCAGGGGGAGGGAAAGGTTAAATGGAGGAGGTTGTGGAAAGAATCTACCTGGTAAGCAATGTAAGATTATTTAACTCACAATCTCTCACGTAAACTAAAATAACCTGCAGAGTTCTTATTACCTCCCCAATCTATAGATGAAAAAAGTAAGAATCCAGAAAAATTGGGGGAATTGCCATGTGATTGTGGCTTGTAAATAGTGGAATGGAGATTGGATACTTCTTCCACTTCTCCAGTTTTTCTCAAGGAATAATATTGTTTATAATTACACACATGTTGCATGGAGCCACCAGCTCAGGTATCTGATTACACTTGGATCAAACTCAAATTGTTTGGACAAAAATTATTCTTAAATCAAGTACTAGAAGCTTTTCTCCTCTTCCTCAGTCTCTTCTGTGTCAACTCAGGTAAACACTTCTCTAGCCTATCTGGCCTTCAAGTGCAATCCCTTCAATGAATTAGAACAAAACAACTCCCGTGCCTTCAGGAACTTTATCAAAGATTGAGGGAAAAGAAATTTTACCTGATGGACTTACTCTTTAGACCAGACTTACTTTTTTCTCTCCCTCTCTCTCTCACACACAAACTCCCTTTCAAACAGTCAGCCTAATCTTCTGGCTTCCTATGTAGAACAGGCCATAGATTCATTTTAACCCCCCATAGTTTCTCAAAGCCTGACCTTCTGCCATAAGTAGGCTTACTAAAGTAGCACTTTCTTGCAGGAAGTTTCTCTCTGAAAGATATTCTGATCATATGCACCATTCTCCTGACATATGATTAAAAATTCAGTGACTAGAAGGTTGCAGTTTTTGAGAGCAGAAATCCTACTTCTCTCAGGTCACACTGGGCACAGTCCCTCCATTCATGCCTGATGTGTTGGGAGAACATATGCCAACCTGTTTTAATATAGAGGTTGTCCTAAATAAGAATAATCATCAGAGAAGCAAATGGTCTATAAATTATTTAGTTTTATTCTAGCACTAATATAGCCAAAGATAACGGTCTCACTGACTTCAGCCTTGACTCCTTCAATCCCATTTATTTCATAGCCCAAGAACTTTCCAGCTAAACTAAAATCAGATACCACATCACACAGCTCTCTGAATTACTCTGTCTCTTGCTTTTGAAGATAGTCCAAAGCTCCTACCTGCCGATGCCTGAGAAGATTTCCGTGGCTAGTGTCTGCGGATTTCTCAGATTTTTCAGATTTTTTTCCCAGCCTCTTTTCCCTTGAGCAAGGACCTATTCATGACAATTCATTTTTCTACACACACAACAGACACATCTTGTTGATCACAGCTCTAGGTGTCTGCTTGTTTTCTCCTAAATATCCCTCCCACCCTCTTTACTTGCCTTCTATTTCCTTCTTTAGGACTTTGCCTTTTCCTGCTCCACCTCTGTCCCAGTCTGATTTAAATGGCCCTCTTTGATTGTCCCATAGCCCATGTGCTTCCTTCTTCGCAAGTACTTTCTACTGTGCAGTATGCTGAAATTGTCTCCACTGCTGGGTTCTAGGTTCCTTTGGATAAAGGACGCACACCTGTAATCTTCTTGTTCCTGCAGACTTTAATATGTGACACATACATAGTCGGTGCTAAATAAATGCTAGTGACTGATGGGACCAAAAGTCAGTGAAACTCAATCCTTTGTTTATTTCATTTAAGAAGTTCTACTAGAGCCTTAAGGCAGCACAAGGAAAAAAATGTAGATAGTGGGAAGATAAAAGAAAAAAAAAACCCTCACAAAAGTTACACTCATCTTCACTTTGGACATTTTTTGAAGTACTAAGTGAAAGTTTATATATATTATAAGATTTTTAAATACTTCAAAATAAGAGCTCAATGCCAGAAATACACTTGGAATCAAAAGCAGCTTGCCACTGGCAAGTTTTGCTTAAGCCTGTTGAAGGTACACACTGAAAGAGACTCCAGGGCCTTCATGTACTTCCCATCAGATAAAATTTATAGAGGAAAAAAATTTTGTCAGCAAAGTTAGAGCTAACCTGCACAAATCTCTTACTAGAGCAAAGTCTGGGAGTGTCTAGCTCAAAGCAATGCAGGGTGAAGCAGAAATCATTTTCTCCAGTTCTGCCTGCACTTTCAACTCCTTCCTTAGGAGCAAGGAAGAGACTTTGCTGGGAATGAGAAGAGAAACTGGCATTGGTTAGAAAGGTATCAAGTATTTACTCTTAGAAGCTGTTTACTGAGGTTGTTTTAATTTAAAAGCAATCTGAATCAGCTGCGATAATTTTTATTTTCTTTAAATTAAGAATATGCAAAAGGTATCCAAAGTAAGTCATTTGTTGGACCTATTCTCATTTGCAGCAATAGGTTTGTCTAGGAATTGCAACAAACTTACACAGACCTTTAACCCTGTAAATGTTGGCACAAAACCAACATCGACACAGTTACACATCCTGTAGAGTGGATCAGTTTACCTCATCGGTCGCCACGGCTCTAAGTTGTGGGTGAGAGTAATGGGCCGAATATTGCACAAGAAAACGACCTCAAACTCCAGCTAACTGTTGTGGCTCTGAGCTGATGACTTTTTTCCTTTTCCAAGGGAAGCTGCCGCTTCAGCATCCTCTCCTGGAGCCCCTGGCACTGTTTCAGGCCATGTGTCAGGGGAACCCTGTGCGCATCACAATGACGGAAGCCAAGTGCTGGCCCACAGGCACTGAGGACTGTTTGTTCACGGGAGGGTTTGAGCAGAGCCCTGGTGTTACATAGTTCAAGGGTGCCTTGGAGAAAACCGATGCTGCTGGGGGCCTGGAGAGGGGGGTGGCTGCCAAAGGCTCAAGTTCTTTTTCAGTTGCTATTCCATAGCCCTCTAATGCCTGTATGGAATTTAGCCAATAGTTTCGCTTGGGTGTTTTTCTCTCTTTAGTTCTATGACTTAGCAAGATTAAATAAAAGGGTTTTCATATTTTTTTTTAAATAGGGCTGTAGTGTATACTATTCTTGGGGGCGGGTATTTTATTAATGAATGCAGTATGTGTTCTTGGTGAAAAGCAAAATTAAAACAGTTCACTGTTTTTGACATGCTAGCTGTAGATGGCATTTAGGTGTTTGGTGTGGTGATTCAATTTCTTGTAGAATATCTGACAACTGCACATTGAGGCTTTTTCTTTTTCTTTTCTTTTTTAATGGTAAGGATAGAAAAAGTCAGTTACTCAGTGCCTTAGAACACTTGGGGTTAAAATTCCTAAAAATGAAGGCTTAATGATCCTGAAAAATTGTGGCTAGCCATATTACCTATTGACTTAGGAATGTGGAAAAAGTAATATTCTCAATTCTATGCTAATATCAACAATAATTCTTTATTGAGCAACAAACTTTATAAAACAAACTGTTCTTTATTCTGCTGTAATTATTTCCTTAACTTACTGGTATGTATGTTCTGGGTCTTTTTTTTTTTTTTTTTTTTTTTTTTTTTTTTGTCATTTTCCTGACTCACATAGAATATTGTAGAAGATGTTAGAACATTGTGTTGGCACGCAAATCCTGATAGTCAAATGGCTGATCCATGATTTGAACTTAAAACAGATCATCTGAAATAAATTGCCCTTCTTGTCATTATATCACCTTCCTAAGAACAAATCCCGTAGCACACTGCATGAGGGCTCTAACCTGAAGCTTTCCTAAATTGCCTTTCCACATTAAAAAATAAAGGTTGAGATACAATATGTGGAACTATATCCTGCTAGGTCTGAGGCCTGAATTTGTACTTCTGATTTCAGAAAAACTTTAGAAAGTTGAGTGAAGTTGGGGTGAGGGGGAGACATTTTATGTACTGGGAGGTCCCCTGGGTCTCAGGCTTTGAGAGTTGAACTGCATAGGAGAGGGATATGGAAAGTCCAACCTCAGAGATGGGAGAGGGGACTCCTGGCTTCAGATGACTGAAAAGATGATAGTGAACACACCCGCACAATGGCTATGCCTACTGGATGTACTAACTGTGAACTCAAAAGGACTATAAAATAAGTTAATTACAATTTCCTATGTCCCTATTTTATGTAGCTGAGGGAGGAAAAAAGAAAAAAATAAAACCATAAAGTAGATGTACTCCTATGGCAACTAGGTAATGCTGTACTTCCATATGGAAAGGATTCAGTAAATTGAAAATGGTTGTGTTACAGCCACAGAGAGAATCCTTTGACATCTCAGGTTGTGGGATTACAAGGGAATTTTTCTATATGTGTAATGTTTCAGTTTTTAAAATAGGAAGCATGTAACATTTTATAGCCTTATAATCACAGAAAAACTAAAGTATTTTAAATTTTAAATTATCTTTTAAGGTTGTTTTTTCTGTTAAGGTTAAAAAGTTTCAACCTTAAACTTTAAGTTACCTGGCAAGGTTTAGGCAGTTGCTCATCCACCTAAAATATGTATTTCCAGAGATTGGTGCAGGGGGAAAAATAAACAAAAGAGACAAAAACTAGAGTACTAAAAGTGAAGAGCAAACAGTACAAGAATCCTTGATAACAACAAGCCCCGTGGCACATGTAACAAATATTTTGAGAGTTACTGTAACCCTTACATATTTTCTGTAAAAACCTGTCTGGAAAGTCCCAGGATCCTGAACGTTAATCCATGAAATTCTTTGTTGTGTCCCTGCTAATTTATGAAGTCCAAATTTCAAGCGCAGAATCTCTTCCTCACCAGTATCAGTAGATTGGAAGACTCCCCAAAAGGGACTCCATCACTTGATGTGAGCTTTTCAGTGTTTTTATTTGAATGACAAAGTTTTAAAGGATGGACCCATGGGACTTTGGGTTTTCTCTCCTTCACAATGACTTGTTTATCTCCACGCTAATGCGTGATCCATTTAGATTAAGGGAGGAGTGAACTGTGGTCTCCTGGGTTGACCTTTATAAACGGAACCAGCTTCCCTACATTGCTTTTGGATATGGTCTTTTTGTTTTACCGTTTTTATAGTTTATTCTGCACATGGTGGGGTAGAAACACCCCTTCCAGACTTTTGTCCTTGGCACCACATCATCCAGGTCTTGTGCAATTCCACAAAGGAAGCACGTATTCAGGACATGTGTGAACTCTCCTTACTCTGTGGTTCATTCACGTTGTTGCTCCTTTAAGATAACTCTTAGGTAACTCAATGTGAACAGGCAGGACAGTACATTGTTAGATTCTTAGGCGTTTGGATCTCAAACAAAGCACTCTGTTTTATGTCCACCCCCCAAATTTAGAGATCTGGTACTTAGGAGGTGGACCAGATTCTGAAAGTCTGCTCTTGATAGAAATGTTCTTATTCCCACAACTGATCTACCTTAATGTAAGTCCTAACCCCCCAGAAAGCGAACCTCAGAAACTCTTAACACATAAACCCTCAGAAACGACTGTGCTGTGCGGGTCCTCAGTAACCTTGTTCGTGCCGGGGAGTGGAAACGCGGAGGCTCTGGCAGTCCCCTAGTCCCGGAGGGCCAACCGCCCGGCTGGATGCGCAGGGTCCCCGCGGGGCAGGTGCGCGGCGGCCCGCGCCTGCGCGTCGGGTCCCGCTGAGCCCCGCCTGAGCCCCGCGGCGGGCGCGACCCCGGGCGGCGGGCTGCGGGTGCTCCACGCCGGGTTTTCCGCCGCTCTCCTCCTGCAGACAGCCCCACAGCAGCCCTACAGACACACGCTAGCGCCCGCGCCTCCCCGGCCGCGCTTCAAAGCGAGTGGCGCTCGGCTGCACCGGGTGATGCCACGGCGAGGTGGCGGGGCTGCAGGGAAGGACTCGGCGGGTGACATGGACAGGCTTTTGCAATTCGGAATCTTTTTGTAAGGGAGTTGAGGAGGAGCCAGACAGCGCCGAGGGGCGTGAGGGGGAGTGTTCCCGGAAAGCTGCGGCAATGGAGCCGCGCTGAGCCCGCCGCCCGAGGACTTGAGAAAGAAAACAGGAAACGTGGTGGCCGCTCACCCGGCCGCGGCTGATTCATTCGCTTTAAGAGCAAAAGACTTGGCAGGGGCGGGCGTGGGGCCGGGGGCCGAGGAGACCCGGCCGTGGCCAGACGCCGGTCTGCTGGACCGGCTGCGAAGCGTGCGCGCCATCCCTTCGCCATCCTCCCGAACTAGGACTTACGCCAGCCGCGCTGTCCAAAAGTCGCATCCTGGTTATTCCGCCCGCGTTCCCGTAATAAAAGTTGGCTTGTCGCACTTTGCACGCCCTCTCTGGAGGCCGACACGCGACGCCAAGCTGGAGAAACCGAACTTTCCAGTCGCCGACGGCCCCGTGGGCAGAGACTCGGACCCCATCGAGCTGCCGGCCTCGGCAATATGAAGGAGCAGCCCTCATGTGCGGGCACCGGGCATCCGAGCATGGCGGGGTATGGCAGGATGGCCCCCTTTGAACTCGCTGGCGGCCCAGTGAAGCGCTTGAGAACTGAGACCCCCTTTCCCTATCTCTTCGCAGAGGAGGCCTACCAGAAACTGGCCAGCGAGACCCTGGAGGAACTGGATTGGTGTCTGGACCAGCTAGAGACCCTGCAGACCAGGCACTCCGTCAGTGAGATGGCCTCCAACAAGGTAAGCTCCTGTTCCACTGTCATTGACGCTCTGAGGCTGCTGATTCCCACGCTGGTGAAGCACCAGTCCCTGTGGCCCCGGGAAATACATGGAGAAATTTGTCATGGTTAGGGCATGTTAGCTGTTCTGCCTAGGAAGAAGGTTTTTGTTTCCATGCCTTCCTTCTCTCTTCCACTCACTCTAGATAAATTAAACATTTTGCAAAATCAACTTTGACATAGTTTGATCAAATATCCCAGGACACAGGGTTCCTAAGTGACATTTTGGCCTTGCAACCAGAAACCCAGTAGGGTCTGTTGGCGGTGTATATTTAAAGGTATTCTTGAGATTCCTGGTTGGAAATAAGAGTTGATGGATGTCTATGAAATCACTTGGATCTCACCACCTACTGCACTCAAACTCAGAAGAGTTCACTGAACTTGGAACCTTAACCCCCATTTATCTAGTTGTCAGGGTACCCTGTAAGACCTCAGCCTTTATATATTCTGTTGGTCATACACATTCACAGGAAACGGTAACAGAAGCTTCATTATGATCATTGCCTTTTCTTTCAATGTTGGAGAACAAATCCAGGTATCTGAGGTCATTTAGTTTCAAGGAGGCTTCAGCTGGGCATTTGTGCCATATGTACAGAAGTGCTAGTCTTGGCAGTTAATGGAGTTTGGGAGACTGATAAGTAATCTTCAGCATGAAACAGCCATAAAATAGCCTGGAAGGAAAGGTAGAGTATTTTCAGTATTTTTTTAAAATTCCTGTTCTTTTTGTCTGTAGTTATGCAAGGAAATAATTGGGATTACGTGTGTTTTGATGACTGACTGACTGAAGGGGCAAGAAAAGGGGGCATGTGCATGTTGGATGCAGATGTCTGAGGGATTCAGCCAGTAAGGACTGGTAATATTGTGTGGCAATATTATTGTTTCTTAAAGATATTTATGTGTTTTGGGCCACCTATTTGCAAGGTCAGGAAGGTTATGCCATTTTACTCTTCAGGTGTGTACATGTATTTCAATGAGCGGTGCGTAGTTTAGCTTACTATAGTTTTTAATCCCGCCTGTTTTTTTTTGTTTTTTTTTTCTCTTGCAGTTTTTACAAAAATAGCATAGCATCACAGGCACTTGATTGTCTTGTCTGTCAACATTTCTTATTTAGATAGCATTGTTGTTTAATTGGCTTCAAGCAAATAAAAGGGATCCCCAGACACTGCCTGAAGTTGCTAACCTACCCATATGTACACTGACCTACCCATATATACGCTGATGATCAGATCAGGTTTTTTTATTATTTAAATTTGGGTCTTATTTCTAAATTTGGCATGACTTCTCTTAGAATTGCTTTCTTATTGGGACTCTTAATCCCTGCAGTAGCATTAGGTGCCATTGTTCTCATTTGGCTAACAAATTCTTATTTTTAAAAGCTAGAAATAGAAGTTGTTTTTTCATAATTTGATTCATAATAGCATGAGATATATGCCAAGTTATGTCTAGTGTCCTAAATGCTGAGTGGGAGCATTCTACATTGAGCCGAGTTCTACTGATTCCATGTAGTAAAAGGCATAGCAGAATTTGAAGGCGTCTAGTGATATGCATGCATTTGTTTGTTTTTGAGATGATTTGACAGTACTTTTTCAGTACCTGAGAGGTTACAGTTCACTTTCCTTAAAATTCACTTTCTTAATGATGAAACCTATGTTTGAGTTTAAAAATTGATGTGAAATCTAACAATATATTGTGATTTCAACTGTGGAATAATTTATCTATACTTTAAGATAAAAACATTTTAGGTCACACTAATTGCTCAAAATGATGGCTTTCTTTTGCAAGCCTCCAAATAAGAGGTGTTTTTTGTTTTTTTTTTTTTTCCTTCTTTTAAATCTCTGTGAAGTCTCTCAAATTTTTTAGTTAATTTACAGGATTAGTGCAGAAGGTGGGTTTATTTGGTTGAAGTGAAATGTAGGTAAAGTGAGAAAATACTTTTTCAAAGTGCAGCCATTCAGTTGTGTTTATGGCTTGTGGTTGAAAGATTATTGACATGACACTTATTTTTAAAATGAAACTTGGCTCAACCAAAGCTCTTGCTTCAACTTTTAACTTCTAGGCTGTTCATTTCTTTTTCAACTTACTCATCTTTAAATTTGTATTATGCTCACATAACTTTTTATAGATAAAAAAGAATTAGAAAGAACTGCAGCTCTTGGCAAAGGTTGGGAAGTTACCCTTCTGCTTGGTAACAAGGGCATGAATAAGCCACAGCCACGAGAGCTATAAACTGAGCTGGAGCAGCTGATCTGAAGGTCCCTGTGAGCGATGCCCTACCTTCAGTCTGGACTGGAAATACAGGCAGCTTGTTTCACACCATCTCTTGAGTAAGAAGGAATAAGTCCGCAACATTGCTTTTTGGTTATTAGTCTTATTGCCATCCCTTCTGTCAGTGTTTATCTTTTACCTAGTGCAGTTTTTCTCTTTCTTGAGGTATTTAAAATTGTACTCTAATAGATTAAAAAGCACAATAAAAACACTAGTAAGACACCAGAATTTAAAAGTGGTAATAGTAAATACTAATTATGGAGGTGAATTTGGGTGCTAGGAAGAAGGAACCTGCTCAAACCCCTTCAACAAGTTGGGTTAACAATTTCTATATTTAAAAATCTTAATAAAAGAAACCTAAAACAATTAGTAACTTTAAAATAATGCTTTAGAAGTAACTATCTGTAGTTTCTGCTTTGGTTTTATACTGTGCATACTGCTTTTTAATGCCATTGGGGTAGGAAAATTATTGAATTCTTGGCCAAGGCCAGTTGGCTATACGACATGTGGGATGCTTGTACCAATTGGGGTAAGAGATTCCAGATGGCATTTAATTTGAGTGATTAAATCTACAGCATTTACCCTCATAAGCACATTAATCTGCACGAGATTTGTACAGATTTCCTTTGGAACCTCTTTGCTACAGTTGAGGACAATTTTAGTGAGCTCTCAGAGCTTTTGGAGGCAGATGGACCTGAAAGTTCAGTCATGGTTTTGTTCCTTGCTAGCTGAGTTACATTAGCAACTTAAACCTTTTAGCTTCAGTTTCCTTAATATAGGTATAATAATAGCTACTTTGAAAGGTCAATGTAATATATATTGAACAGCAAGCTAATGCAGTGTCTGCCAAGAGTAGGCACTATACCTGTTGTTATTGGTATTATTTGGGACTCAGGTCAAACTTTACTGATTGCCTATTTAGCTAAAATATTGGATTTTTTTTGTTTGTTTTCCTACCATAAGTTATGCTAGACACATTAAATTTCATAGATACTTTTATAATTCTTAGATAGCTGTCTTTAAAACTATAAGAACATTTATTTGAAGTACTCATTGGAAGCTTAATTTTTTAAAAATAATTCAACTATGGAATTCCAGACAGAACAACTAATTATTTTATCTGTTTTACTGTAAAACTGAAAACAAAGGCCATATTTATCTTTAGAACATGCAAAATTTCATATAGATTGGTGGGCACTTTTCTATCCTTCCATAGATTTTGCAAAGCAAAGTGCCTTTCTGGTAAAATATTTTTTTAATGTAGAATAGAGTTTCATGGAATTTTTGGTTTTCTCTCATGGAAAGGGTATTGAGGGTGGAATGGGTGGCAAGGAGGGCAGGATAGGAATTGGGCCTCAGGACTTTCAAAGACTGCATTGGAACCCGGTAATTTAATTTTATTGTGACCTAGTAATGCACATTTCACCAGGCGTTCAGTGTAAGTGCAGTGAAGTTTGAAAGAGAGTGAAATAATTTTGAATTCTTTCTACAACACACCCAGATAAAAATGTATTTTGTTTCTGCTCTCTAATTTTGGGGACAATTCTGAGGCTTGGCATTACTGGAAACTACTGCCCTTCACGTTGAAAGTCTGTCTTGATGTTAGGATTCAAGAGTCCTTCTAAGAGACTTAAGGTTGTTCTATAGTTAATTCCAGAGGTACTTAGGCCAGTTTGCAAATGTGGATATGACTGCTTCATAGAATTAATTTGTATCTTTGGTTTTTAGCAATTATCCCTAGTGTGTTTCTGTTGCCTATAAATTACATTGCTTTTCTGGGGTGCTTTTTCTTAGAGCTTTCATGGGTTGCTCCCCCTGCTGCCTTGTAATTGTCAATGCATAGCAGAGACTAGCACTTTCTGTGACTGCTGATACATTTGATGGGCAGGAGGGCTGCTGAAAGGAATATGAGATGTTCATAGAAGTGGCTCATCTTAAGGTATTTCTGCACTGCACAAGTAAAAGATACCTCAGAATAGAAATCAGTGTTGAATTTGCAAAGGAAGGCAATTAATTGAAAAAGACAATTTATGGAGCATTATAGCAACCTTGTTTTCTACCTTAAAATATAAAACTCAAAAAAAAGAATGAATTGAGGTACCTAAAGAGTTAACTGAGGTACCTAAAAAAATACTTTAAATTAAAAAAAGTCTTATCTAGGGCTGAGATTGTGACTCAGTGGTGGAGTGCTTGCCTAGCACGTGTGAGGCACTGGGTTCGATCCTCAGCACCACATACAAAACTAAATAAAATAAAGCTATTATAAAAAAAAAAAATCTACTTAAAAATTTAAAAAAAAAACTTGTCTAACTATAGAAACCCAACTTTTTGTTGTTTTCTTGAGCTTGACATCTGCTCCTTCATCCATTTAATAAAGGTAGAGTTAGGAAAGATTTTTGTAACTTACTTATAGTTTCTTAAAGTGAATGCAAGGGATTGGAAAATCCTTGTCTTTATAATCACTATTAGAAAAAATGTTCTTTTTGTAAAGTAATAATTGAAAGAGTTAAACACTTTTAATGGGTATTTTTGTTTTATTGAATAGTAAGTTACTTGACTTTGATTTAGCAAGACACTAAGGGTGAAAAGAATAAAGCTGTCTCTGTTGTCATCAACTCAGTTCTTATGTCAGTATTTAGTGTCAGTAAGCTTAAATACCCCTGACACTCAAGTTATCAAAAACTCCTCATTTTATGATTCAAGACATTAATCATTGCTAGAAAATTTGCTTTCATTTATTACATGTTGATTTGATTCTTGGGAAATGGTAACTTCCAAATGAGAACATTATATTTAAAACATAAGACTTAACTAAGATAAAATGGTACTGTTACCAGTGTTACCGATAGATCAAACAAAAACTTTTCTCTGAATAGCAAGGATGATAATGCTTTGGTTCTATTTAAGAAGATTTTTTTTTGCAATAGTCACGTGGATTGTCAGTGTTTTTTAAGACAAATATATGGTGGATGTGAGATATGCTTAGTGTCATGATTTTCATTTGCTCCATAAAATCTGTAAAGACTGATTTTCTCTTGTTTAGTGAGGGATACCAGCTCTTTTTAAAAGCTGCTTACTGCTGGAGTTTATTATGGCTGTGGCAGGGCAGTAGTTCTATACCTGGTTACTTGTCATCATAGTTTAATTGGCATAGTTTGAGATCTTTCTAGAAAATGGACAGACAACCCTTCACTTTAATAGTCACCTGAGTTGTTGTTGTTCTTCTTCTTATTTACCCCAGGAATAGAACCCAGGGGCACTTAACCACTGAGCCACATCCCCAGCCGTTTCTTACTTTTTATTTTGAGAAGGGTCTTGTTAAGTTGCTTAGAGCCTCACTAAATTGCTGAGGCTGGCCTTGAACTTGTGATCCTCCTGCCTCAACCTCCCAAGCTGCTGGGATTACAGACCTGTAAACACCACCACACCCTCCTAGTCACACAAATTTTGAAAAGTATGGTAAGAGGGCATTTCCTTTTATTCACTCTTACAGGAATAGGGGATGAGCCTTAATATTTGCTTAAACCACAGCAGTTCTATATTCATTAGAAAATTAGTTAAATTGCATTAACAGCTAAAGTAATAATAGGCTTATATTCTTTTAAAGAATATTTTAATAGAATTTTTTATTATTATTATTTTAAATTCTGAGTTTTTTTATTGTCTGCTTATTCTGTATGTAATGAGTACAAGTGATATTTACCCCCTGACCTGGAGTGTGCACCAGTGATACTTAAGACAACTTTGCAGAGTGGCAAGAACTTAGACTTTTTTTGTCAAGTGAACTTGGTTTCAAATTGCAGCTTTGCTGTTTCCTACCTAATAGTTTGGTAGGCAATGCCTCACATCTCTGAAGTTCAATTTTCTTCATTTTTAAGTAGGGATAACAAAAGGAGAAATAAATTGAAATGTTGTGAGAATATTAGCTATAATGTGTTCATAGCTCACATAACACATGCTTCATAAATTATATGCACTCACCTACTGGAATATACACAAAATATCACGATCAATAAAGCCGTGTGTTTAAGAATGTAAACAGTATAAGAATGTAATATTTCTTATTTCTATTCTGTGAGAATTTAAAGTCTAAATTATAATCTTAATTAGTGTTGCTCAAACTCATTTGTGTATACATTCATATCTGCTATTGTATGTTAAAGGTTTTTATTTAAAGCAGTTTATTTAAAAATGTAAATACCTAACCACTTCAATTTAAGCAATGAAATGCATGTCCTTATTGGTTTGAGGTTCTAGTTATATTATTTTCTACTATACATTAAAATTAATATATGACAATATAAGAAAGCATTCATTTGAAGGCCACCTTACAACATTTTGCTTACCACTTGTGATCACTGGCCATATTTTTGGACATAGTCATCTGAATCTGTAGCAAAAACATTATGGAGAATCCTTTTCACTTACAAAAATATGTTTGGTTTAAACAACCTACAGATTTCTTTCTCTGCCATCAGTGAAATTTCTCTTCTAGAAGAAATGGAAAATTTCTTCAACAGAAATCTCTTATTAATTAGATACTCATTCCTCAGAGTGGTCTGTGGATTTTTTTTCAAATTAATTAATTAATTTTTTTTAGTTGTAGATGGACATAATACCTTTATTTTGTATATTTTATTTTATGTGATGCTGGGGATCAAATCCAGTGCCTCACACATGCTAGGCAAGTGCTCTACCACTGAACTACAGCCCCAGCCCCTGGTCTGTGGATTTTGACCTCCCTTCTGTAGCCAGGTTGCTTGAGCTGGACTCTTATACTAAATGAAAATGGGACCACTTTCCATTTTTGCTTCAGCTTCCTCATCTGTTAAATAGTGGCTATGATGATTTGATAATTGAGAGGTGAGAATTATTGAAGCAGGAACACAGTAGGTACTGACTGTGTTAAGCCATTTATTTTCATCTATAAAGGAATATTTTAGTCCTTCTTAAAGTCTTGCATAAAGCAGTGGAGGATTTTTTCATTAATGAATATATCTCTGTAATTCCTCTGAATGAGACTGGAAATAACCCAGGCATACCATCTCATTAATATTTAATGTTAATAAAAGTATATTGAGAACATAGCCTGCAATTCCACCTCTCAGCATCGTAACCATCTTGTATACCACAAATATTTTCTTGGTCTCTCAGGTGAGAGGGCCTAGAAGCAACCACACCCCGGCAGCATGAGCACACCTATCACCCCCATTTTAGTTTCTAACACCACTTTCCTGTAAAAGGCACCAGGATTCCTTGGAGAAATAACTGATTCTAGGGACTCAGTCAGAAACTGTACAAGATGAGCCTGGAGCATCTTACAGTGTCAGAAAGTAAGAATTGATCAAACAAACAAAATCACACACTGACATGGACCTATATGCGGGGTGCAAGAGCAAACTGAGAGAACTCCCAGTGGCCAAAGCTGAAACAACATGGACCAAAAAAATGAGGTACTACTATATTATGAGACTGAAAATATAACATAAATACCTGAGTGCATATCGATAGAAATGACTGAAAAATAATTCAGTGGGAGAGAATCGGCAAATCTCCAGTGTAGGAGGATCCCAAATAACATTTAGATACTGTATCCACAAAGAGGGAGAAAGTAGCTCCCCACTCCTGATGTGTGGGCTGTGCATGTTGACTTCCTTCCTAGTGGTACTCTACGAAAAGGGGGAGAAAGAATAACTCCACAGTGAGAAACTCAGCAGACACTACTCCAGCCAGGTTATCGAGGTCAACATTGGCAGTGATAAAGTCATGTTAAGAGTCTGTATCCTTAATGTGATCTGATGAAAATGGTGTTTTGCTCCTGTGATTTTGCTTGGCATCTGTGATTAACATCAGTCTAATCATGAAAAATATCAGGCAAATTCCAATTGAGGGACATTGTACAAAATACCTGACAAGAACTCCTAAAAACTGTGAGAGCTATCAAAAATGAGAAAAATTCAGGTAACTCCCAGCCAAGAGGAGCCTAAGCAATCATGACAAGTAAATATAACATGGTATCCTGAGTGAGATCCTGGAACACAGAAAGAACAGTAGGTGAAAGCTAAGGAAGTCAGAAAAAGTGTGGAATAAAGGCATCAATATAGTTCAGTAATGGTGACACATGTACCATGCTAATATAAAATAGGGATACTGAGTGTAGAGTATAGGAGAACTTCCTATACTATCTTCACAAGTTTTCTGTAAACCTAAAACCTTAAAAAAAACAAAAAAGTTTATGTAAAAAATCTTAAGCATCCTCTAGGCTTCTCTGGAATGTTGCCTTCTTTCTGAAGCCTGTTGTGTCCTGTCTTCTCCTGAATCTCTCGCCACAGCCCCCTTCCCATTAGATATAAGGTCTACCTTCTATGACTTTCCACCAGATTGTATCTCTGATTTTCTTTACTGAGTACAATATTTTGCCTTTGTTTTATTCTTCTGATGAGGCTTTCTACACTGCTTTTAGCCTAAACCCAGGGAGTGTCAATATCATACTTTGTAGGTAATCGGATAAATCAGTACAGGGCTCATGATAGTGATTAATATAAATGGCATTTCTAGCTGAGATTGGTAAACCAAGAGTCAAAGCATTGTAATTCCTGCCTTTATGAAAGTGTTTTTCTTTCATTGACAAGAGTCCTGAGTATTTTTTACTTATGAATCTCAGTTCTGCTTATGGATAACTCATCTCAGAAATGTTATCACAGCATATAGTAGGTTAACTTTATCTCATTTAAATTTAAAGTTTTTAGTGCTCAGGATTAAAGCCAGACAGGCTATATCCATGGCCTTAAACTATTTCCTGGTATATCTGTTTTAGCAATAACTTCCTTTTTATTAGTTTGTTCCAACTGAAAATGACTATCTGAATGTTTTCTATTAGTCTTGATGAAAGGATGTGTGTGTGTCAGTTCTTCCCTTTTAGGGTCTATTCTGTCAAGTTCTTCCCAGCATGTGCTTGGGTTCCCATTAGCTTCTAGAGACTGCCACACTGTAATTCCTACAGTGGCAACCTCTGGCTCTTACTCCTGGCAAGCCGTAGGCTGTGCAGACCTAGGTTCCATAGTAGGAAACACCTCAGCCTGTCATAAACAGGTCTGGAGAGGAGAAAGCACAGGCGTGATGGGGATGTGTCCATAGCAACCAGGCAAAGATACCTCTGCCATATTGGAGGAAGTTCAGAGCCATGGTGCCTTCTCCACTCCAGAAAATAACTGCTTGATTTTAAGGCATGTTCTCTGTACATAGCAGTGTTTTGGTTGATTTGTTTTTAGACAAATATGAATGAGCATTACTCATATTAATTATTCATAAACATCTTACAGAAATAATTTTCAGAATATTTTGAGGAAATGTGTCAGTGTTTCCTTTTGTTATTCCAGTCCAAACTCACCGAAGAAGGAATAACAGTGAGAAATTAGAGAAAAAAATAAATATTTTTATAAATATGAATATTTATAAATGTAAATATCTTCATAAATATAAAAGTTATGTATAATTTTATAAAATGATTTTTAAAAATTTTAAAAGAATAAATTATACTGAGTTACACAGAATTACAAAGATTTTTTTTTTTCTTAGTAAGGTGATATTATATTGTTTATGCCTTTAAATCAACTCTACGTTTTATAAAAGGAGTTGACCAAGATAGGTTCTATTTTATATTTGCTGTTTTCATTTTTCTAGCTTCAGGAAAAAAACAAACTGCATTTAACAATTGATGGGCTTTGTAGCGAGAATTTAGGAAGAAAATACATTTTAAATTCGAGAGGGCTTTCACAGTTTTTAATAAAGAGACTTCTTCACGAGTGCTTTAAATATGTATATGTGATTTAAATAGGTCATTATTTTCAGGCAAGTTTCACAAAAGAGACTAAAAGTTGCAAAGGGTGAACAAAACTATGCTTCTGTTAAAAGAACCTTAAAAAAATTAAGCTAGGTTTGGGAAAACCTTGAGCACTTGGGCTCAGGGCCTTTCATAGAAGTGGTATTTAGTGAATATTCATTGACTAATCCCTTCCTTTTTTAAACTAAGCATCTATCCTTTTCCATCTTTTTATTTTGAATATTTCAAGTCATTTTCAGCAACACAGCAACATGCTGTGATAAGAATGAAATATTAACATTTTCTTTGGTGTATGTTTTGTTTTTCTTTGTTAATGTTATATTCTCAGTATGGTCTCTTAGATCTCCATGAGAGTAGTGATAATTGGGTTCAATAACTCATGAGAAATCTTACTAGAAATTGGCCTATTTCTTTTCTATACATCAGATTAGTTTTTCCTAGAAGGTATTAGTTAGGCCTAAATCTTAATTTTTCTTTTAATGTTAATGAGAAGATTAAAGGAGACATAGAAGCCCAAAGATAAAAGGACAAAGAACTTGTGTTATGACAGGCTTAATGATCAGCCCTTATATGAAAGGAATTTATTATATGAAAAGTCAAATTTAATGGAAAAATCAATTACTTATTGCCCGTTAGGCTTAATGTCAAACGTGATAGTATTATCCATTTGGTACATATGAATAATCTTTGACTACTACTGGTCAGGAAACTCCAGTATGTACCTTACCTTCTAATGTAAGGCGTGATTTTGTTTATTTTCTCATAACTCAAACCTTAAGTTTCTATTTAGTCCTAGAAATAGTATACTACCTGTGAAAACAATTTCTTCCATTTTTAAAGATGAACAACTGAGGCTCTTTTACATTTACCCAAGATCCGTGTGGAGGGAGGGGGAGCACATGTTTCACAGTGCTGGGGGAGCCCAGGGCCTTGAGCAGGTCTGGCAAGTGCTCTGTGGGGCTTTTAGTAGGTGTAAAGGTGATTATTTTTTAGATACAGTGTTGGGTGACGATGGAGACTTCAAACAAGTGTTTGTTCTCAGGCTACATGTTCAAAATATTCCACACATTTTAAAACATTTATTTAGTGAGTACTAGATTCCAAATTAGCAAGAGCAATTTCAGCAAAAGCTAATTCCTCAAGGGGAATCCTGTAGTACATCTTGTTCTGCCTTCCTTCTCTCAGTCATGTCAAATAGGCACAAACCTGACCTGCCCCCTTGCTCCTAGGAAGAGCATGATGGTTGAGATAGTGTGTTTGGTCAGGAGCCACCCTGGCAGGTAGGTGGTTAACTGGGCACAGATACAAACAAAAGGGTAATGAGGTTGGTGGGGTGAGGAAACCAGATGACTAAAGCAGATCTCCAAATGCCACGCTGGCAGAGAATCTGGGGGTATTGAGATGAGGAGGGCAACAAGAGATAGAGAAGGTGTAAGGAGGTCTAGGGTTTTAAAAATAGCCTGTTACTATGAGGTTGCTTTGGAATTCTGTTTTCCTATAGGGACAAAATGGGAAGGGAAGGTGGACCAATGGATGGGGTGAGGGATGAAGATTAAAGGAAAGAAGGGTAGCAAGAAAGACAGAGAAGCTGTTAGTGTGCAGTGAGGCCAGGAGGGGTGGGAGATGGCAGAATGTCTGTTTGGGCTGGCAAGGGGTCAGGGCTCTCCTTGGCTGGAGGCAAACTGGTTGGTGTTTCTGGCCTCCTTCCACCTCAGGGTTTGAATGGTGAAATCTGGTTGTAATGAGCCTTGGGGACAGCTTTGAAGCTAAAAGAAATCTGATGGGTCATCCGGAGGGTGCGAAAGTTTTAGGGAGGAAGGTCAGCATCAGCTTTTGGGGGCAGGGGGAGGACCGACTAGTGAGGGAGATTTATGGACACAGTGCATTTCATGAGGCTCAGGTCTCTCTTGGCGGAATAGCCGGTGTCATCTCCCTCACCTGTGGCCTCCTTGAGTTGTAGCCCAGTAGCAGCATGGGTGGGTTGCTAAATCCAACGGCTGGGTTATCCCCTGAGGAGCCTGGTGCCCAGGAGTGAGGAATGGGAATAGTTGAGGGGTATGTGACAACAAGGTACAAACTGCAATAGGGTGAAAAGAGACCATGTCCCCATAAGTATCAGCTGATTCACTGTAATGGACCACAGGTTAACTTAGATGCTAGGAGAGTTAAATGGAACAGAATAGCAAATTCTCAGTTCTCCTTTCCATCTCCTGAATGCTGATGAACTTGGCAGCTTCCTTTCTGAATGTAAATCTGCCCCACACTGAAGTTAAGACCTTGGACCATTAACTTATTTCAACCCCCCCGAGCCTCTGTTTTCTCTGAAAGTCAAGACAACACAATCTGCTTCACTGGACTGTTCTGAAACTTAAATGAAAACTTACGTAAAGTACGTAGTGTGCTGCATGCACATGGTAGGCGCTATGGCCTATCTTTAGTAGGGATGAGGACTGCAGCTATTTTTAAACTTAAAAGGTCAACTTTATATGCTGCCATATAGGTAACCCAATGCAATTGGGGCTTGAATCAACAGGCTGGGAGAGAGTTTTCAGAGTGTGCCTTTGAAATCCTGATACCCAGTCGTGGTGATTTATGGGACCTTAGTAGCTTGCATATGTGATGCCCACAGATTTGTTTACTTTAGTGTTATCTTGGTTACCTAGCACCCAATGATAGCATATTTTTATTTACACTCTTGCTGACTACTTAATTAGGATGGCTCTAAAAGAATACTATAAAGGCAACCACAAAAAAAGACTTTACTAATGTTATGAAGGTTATATGTACTACTTTTATGCAGTTCATTTATCTGTCTAAAAATTGGTCCTTTGCTTGTGCTTTGCTTTTTCCTACCCTGGATAACCTCCAAGGCCCCTCCAAATTATTTTTCTGATTCAGAGAAATGTGAAGTTGTGATTAAAAAACGTGCCTAATATCAGTCAATATCAAGATAACAAGTGCTTTTTCCTGGTGAATGTATAAATGAACAAAAAGTAGACCCTTTAATCCTTGCAGATTAGAAATGACAATCTAGCTAAGAAAACAGAGGAGTAGATGAGATGACCTTGAATCTGGTGCCAGCCCCATGATGAGGTCTTAGTCATGAGTCTGACACTAGATATAGCCAGCAAGAGAAAACTTCCCTAGTGGAACAGTTGTTAGAAGGGTTGAAAATGAGTCACTGCATAGGCGATTGGTCCCTTTCCATTTTCCACTTAATGTCAGTCACTTTGCAGAGGAATCCAACTTGAGTTTGCTTAATAAACTCTTTTTTTCCTCTTCTGTTCCAGAAGTCCTTAGAGGTAAAAGAGATATGTGAGTCCTACCTGTTCCCCTTCAATATACAGATAAATTAACAAGGAACAGGAGAGTTGAAGTGAACCAGGACAACACAGTCTTGAATTGCTTTTATCAGGGTTTTTAACTTATGAAGAAACAGACTTGGTCTTGTTAGTCATAACCCTGAATTTGGGTTTATGGGCATCGTCACTTTCAAGTGACATTTTTAATTTGGTAAGTCTCTGTTACTTTGTCTGATCCTTGACCATTCTCTAGATGAGATACCATTTTCATGTGGGAAATAAACCAGTAGGAGGTTTTGGGTTTGTTTTTGCACCTTTGGGCTGCAGTCAACCACAGTTCAGGTTTCAGGCTCTCACTGAGGTGTTGTTATATCCTTTTGTTTTAGATGGCAGGACATCTGTCTGCTCAAGGTTCTTATACGCAAAATGAGATTTTTAACATATGAGTGTTTTTATGCAAACAGGTAGATACCCAAGTATCAAGACATGTAGGCATACCATTGAAAAGAGCTAGCCTATATAGGAACTTCGAATGGTGTAGAGGAAAACGGGGTGGGAGGGGGTGAAGGATGGAAAGATAATAGAATGAAACAGACAATATTACCCTATATATATTTATGATTACATGATGGTGTGATTCTATATTGTGCACAACCATAGAAATGAAAAGTTGTACCCCATTTGTGTACAATGAATCAAAACGCAGCCTGTAAAAATTTTAAAAAAGTAAAAAAAAAAAAAAAAAAAAATATAGCTAGCCTTATAACTAAGCCTGTTGCATTTTAATGAGTGCTTCCTGGTGTCCCTGTCCTGTAGAAAAGTCTCACACACAGGATCAGAATGACTGAGCAGTATCCAGGGAACGTGCTACTTCAGCATCTGGATCTGGAACACTGAGGATGCATATGGGTTGCTAATGAGGAAAGTGGTGTATTCCTAGGGACTAGAAGAAACTGGAGTAGGATAGAATATCCTGTGGTTTTAGTTTTATCATACGTTTGTGGGGTGAGAGATCAGTGGGTATAGTGGAAGTGTGAGCCTGACAGAACCATCTGATGATAGGGCCAGAAACAAGGATGAGAAATGCAGATTGGGCCACAGGGCCTGCTGCCTTAAAGGAGAGCCTAAGCTGCGTGCGACTCTCCTGTAGATCTGAAGAACCTGGCATTTGATCGTAAAGAAAATATCAGAAAGGAAAATAACCACCACATGATTCTAGGAGGGTCAGTCTGGTGAAAGTGTGCAGGTTGGATCATACTCAGGGGACATGCTCAAATCAAGAAGAGTCTGTTAGAGAATTGGGTACTGAAGTGATAAGGGTCTGAAGCAGGATGGGAATGAAAAGAAAGGATGGCCAGGACAAGGATCGCATGGGGCAGGGCGATGGGACCTCTAGGACTGCAGCCAGAGGACAGTGTCAAACTGCACCCACATAATGGGAAAGATGATAGCTGGCAGATGAGGAAGAGAAGCCAGATTGGGATGGGGACTATGGGCCATCATCTCAGTTAAGCTTTCAGCCATGAGATGAAGGTGAGACTCTGTGTGTAAGTAGCAGTGTTCTCTAGGCCTTCAACTGTCAGGCCTGGTTTTCTGCTGAAGAGGATAGATTTTTACTAGGGCGTTGCCTCCACAGGGTTGATAGTTGAAGCCTTAAGACTCATCTGTAAAACGGGGATAATGCTAGTGCTCACCCATAGGGTTTTTATTTGGAATAAATGAGATAACACCAGTAGAATAGCCAGCACCATCCTCAGCACATAGTAAACACTCAATAAATTTTAGCTTTTATTATTCTTTTATTTTGAGTTTTAGGGAAAGACAATTTTGTGGATCACTAGGACCGGTATTTCGGAGGCTGTTGAAGCCATCTACTTGGAGTCTTTTCTTAATAACCTCAGATGGAAGTGTGTGTATTCTAATCCAAACACTTGCCTCTCTAGCTGTGAGGGAAAGTGACCACCCAAGCCCTAGTTCCCCATGTTCAGCTGTCCAACACCGTTAGTGGGGTCTGTAGTGTTTTTGCATAAAAAGTTAAGGATCTTGGCTACTCTTCTCTTTATTGACACTCCTGTAATACAATCCCTGAGCTGAATTTTGTTTTCATTTGCTGGGTCCATTGTAAGTCAGTCTTAAGGGGTCTGTAAAGAGCTTCTTTTGAAGAATGGTATGAACTCAGTGTATTATTTTGCATTTACCCAAAGTGAAATGAACTTACACATTGACAGTAGTAACCCAGGGGAGGCAGACTATGGTTTTTGAAGAGTTGTAGTAGAGTACTCCTGAGGGTCTTTGCACTTGTCAGACCGGTGCATCCTGAGAAAAACATCTGGGTGTGTTTGAGATCTCTAAAAGCAGTCTTGGCTAGCATCGATGATTTCAATAATTTCCAGGCAAACCACCGGTACATAAACCTTTGGGTAGATATCATGGTAACCAACTTAGAGCAACCATTTTAATCGAAATTTTTTCCTTGTGACAAGTTTCATTTCCTTCTATGTTGTTGTGACAGAATTTCATTCTTTTTATTGACTGAATAGTATTCCATGATATGTATGCACCACATTTTCTGTGTCCTGTCATCACTTGATGGACACTTGGGTTGTTTCCATATCTTAGCAGTTGTGAACACTGCTGCAGTACTTGACTCTTCATGGTTATTTGGGTCTCTTCTCAGCAAGTACCTTCTTGGTACAGTTTTTCCTCAATACTGAATCTTATAGTCCCCCATCACAGTACATTTTGCCTCTGTTGTTCTTTCATTAATTTTTTAATGGGTCTGTCTTTCTGCCCCAAAGTTTACATGGGCAAGAAGACTCTGTCATGTTCATCATTGTGTCCCCCAGGCTGGTACATAGTAGCTGTTCAGTAAATATCATTGAGTGAATAGGTGAATAACCATCCTCAAAATCTTAACTGTCTGATTTTTTAAAGCTCATTACTTTCACAGGAAGCTTTTATTAAACCTAAGTACTATGAGTTTTTTTCCTTGTTAGTAATATCAACAGTTCCATAGTAAAATAAGTTTGGGAAATGCTGTGTTAAACAAAATAAAGCAAGGTTGTGTATCACAGTCCTTTCGCAGAGCCTTGACTGTGCTAATGTACAGCCTCCATAGAAGTTAGTGCCGTGTTAAGTGGAAGTCATCTTTACAAAGTGCTGCCTCAGGTTGCTCCCCTTCACAACACATTCTGGGACACGCTGCCCTAGACCAAAGCTCATCCTAAAAGGGGAAAAGCATCATAGACTGAGTATAATGCAGCACATTTTTACTGACTGTAAAGAGACCAGGCTGACAACCAAGGGCTGGAAAAGGAAGAAAACTCTGAAAAAGTGTTCAAAAACAAAAGGATTCAGAAGGAATTCTCCTGTTGAGGCTCTTCAGTTTTGTGCAAAAAGTCATACCCACTTTAATGGATTTTTTTCTGTCTCACAGTTGACAGAGCATTCGGCCTAAAATGAGTATACAATAAATATTTGTTGTCTTTTCAGTGATGAACAAACATTAGTGGCTGAAAGTTGCCGTTTGTATGCTGATTTTGTCCTGCAACTTTACCAAATTTGTTTTTTAGTTCTAACAGTTTTATTTTTTTCTTTATGTGAACTTTGTAGCGTTTCCTCTGTTTTAAGATTGTGTCTGCAAGCAGGGACAGTTTGACCTTCCCATTCAAAACTGGATGACCTTTCTTTCGTTCTCTTGCCTAATTGCTCTGGCTGGGCCTTCCAGGACAATGTTGAATAAAAGAAGTGAAAGTGAGCATCCTCATACTGTGTCAGATCTTGGAGAAACAACTTTTTGTATGCATTTTGTATGAAGTTAGCTGTGAGCTTGTCACATATGGTCTTTATTGTGTTAGGTTCCTTGGAAGCTGTTGTTGGGAGTTTTTATCGTGAAGTGCTTTTGCATTTTCTCAGATGACTTTCTGCCTCTATTGAGGTGATCTTCCATGATTTGGGTCCTTCATTCTGTGTGTGATGTAGCTCAGGAGAGTTCATTGATTTGTGTGTGTTGAACCACCCTTGCATCCGTGTGATAAATTCTACTTGATTAGGATGAACAATCATTTTTACCATGCTGTTTGATTTAGTTTGCTAATTTTTAATGAGAATGTTTGCGTCTGTGCACATCAAGATTAATAACCTATAGATTTCATTTTTGTTGTATCCTTGTCTGGTTTTGGCATTAAGGTTTTGCTGTCTGTTTAGAAGGAGTTTAGAAAAAAAATTCCCCCCCTTCAAATTTTTGAAATATTTGCAAAGAATCAAGTAGAAATCGGTATGGCACAAGGTTGGGGTTCATTGTTTTGTGACTGGGTGTCCAATTGTTCACGCATCTTTTGTTGAAAGAAATACACTTTCATTTTTTTGAATTATAGCTCAATTTTTGTGACTTAAAATTCCTTTAAGAACCACATATCAAAGCGGTGCAGGTGAAAATGATGCATGTCTAGGAGTAAGCCTGTTTCCATTTGTCATTATTGCTTTAGAAGACAGGCCTTCTCTGTTTAAATCATTTCACAAAGCACACCACATGGTGAAGAGGGAGCACTTTAGGATGATTTTGATGGCCCCCTTGTGCTTGAAGAGTGGTGTTGACCCTGGCCAGTGTTAGTGCATTGGGATCATCATTTTCTAAGTAGATAATGCCCTTTCATACCAGGTTATTTTTGTGGAGACTTTGTGTATCCAGTTATTGCTTTGATTTTTTTCAGTGAAACAAAAGTGTTGTTTTCACTGTGGACAAAGTGATGAGGATGGTAGTTGTGTCAGCCAGGTAGACTAAACGGTTGTGAGGGTGCAGACCTGCACAGCTCTGTGTGCATTCAAGCTGGATCAACATTGCAGGGTGCTGTGCTAACAGTTAGTAAGAGTGAGCCCATGCAGAAGAGAAATACAAACACACCTATCGGATCAGCCTCCTGTTTTTGCAGCCTCGAGGAGCCACAACAAAAATAAAGTTTCTTGTGTTGGAATTTCTTTGCTCAATAAATGTTGCAGTTGTTTCTTATTTTAAATAAAGCCGTTTGGGTGAAAAATTTCAGACCAGATTAATTAGAGAATGAACCTTAGCTTATTCTCTAGGTGATTGTTCAGTCTCTAAGAATCAACTTGCAGCTCCTCTTAATCTTAGGTATCCTTAGTACTTGTGAGAGAACTTTCATTTTCTGAAAGGTAACTCAGGGAGAGCTGCTTTGTAAGTCAAATGTGGGTCCTTTGTCACTAGAGGGCAGTAAACACAAACAAATGTAGTGGATTTATTCATGGTTTCTTCATGTTTTAGCATTAATCAAAGTAAATACAGTTTTTATAATGTGAAAGTAGATTTAAAATTCTGTGATTTAAAATATTGGTTATAGTTGTATGTGTTGGCACACACCTCTAATCCCAGTGACTCAAAAAGCGACCCCAAGTTCAAGGCCAGCTCAGCACTATAGTGAGACCTTCAACAACTTAGACCCTGTCCCAAAATTAAATACTTTTTTAAAAGGATTGGGGTTATAGCTCAGTGGTAAAGCATGTACATATGTATTTATCTGTGTGTGTATGTGTGTATGTCTATATTGTCATTCAATATTTCTAAGACATTTGAAAGCTTTTATTCAGATTTGGTTCTTGGTTAATAATAGCTACCAGAATTTTGATTCTAAGTAGACAGGTATGAAATAAAAGTAGATAGATTATAGAATAAAATATTTTCCAATAGTATAAGTCCTACCAAAAATACTATTTCCAGAACAATCCCTGAGACTGGAGAAATCTAAGAAAATGTTTATTTTAAATTATATGTCTTAAATATTTCAAGTACAATAATGTAATGTTCAGCTTAGAATTGATTATGTTAATAGAACTTTTGTGTAGACTCTAGGCCAAACTTAAAGTCTGAAATGCTGCTTTTTTAATTAACATGTTTTAATTGTACATTAATGGAGTTGGGTGTGCTATTTTCCTGCACTGATCAAATCACCCATTTCTCACCCCTCCCCCGCAGCCCTCCCCTCACTAGTCCCTGGTGATCACTATTCTACTTTCAGGTCTTTTTTTAGTTTCCTCACAGGAGGGGGAACATACAGTACTTGTCTTTCAGTATTTGCCTTATGAAATACTGTTTTGGGCAGAAGCCAGACAGCCTAATTTCAAACATTGGCCTTACTACTTTCTGGCTTTGTGACCTTCAGCAAGGCACTTGACTTCTCTGAGCCCCAATTTCTTCATATTTTGGCTTTAATTTTTCCCTGTTAAAAAGTGTGGCTTTTCTGTCTCAACCACTATTATCAAGTCAATGCTGCCAGCATGTGTGAATGTGTCAAAGATCAGCAGAATTTTAAGTATCCTGAAATAGTCCAGAGAGAGTGCTGATTGCTTGGAGTATCTATTAAGGACTGAGAAAATGAGGAACACGAGAGGAGGCATGTAGTGATTCTCTGGAGGGTTTCAGGAGCCAGGAACTGAATGCTGAGGGAAAATACTTTTTCTGTTTCAACATACACACAATGTATATAGACCATTCATATGTTCAAGAGCAGCAGATTACAACAGGAATCTGAATTCTAGCTGTGACACCGTCCCTCACACTGCGTTGTCAGGACTCTCTGGACCTCAGCTCCTCTTCTGAGCATGTTGCTGCCACTCTGCATGAGAGGACATCCTTGTCTGGTTCATGCTGTGTTCCCAACATAGGCCTGCCTCACTTGGGTGGGGCTGCGTATCTGGGCATCGCTTCCTGACTAAGTTAGCTGCTGGGATCCACCCTGTCTGGAGATCGGACCACAGAGATAGTAACCATGGTTCTTTCATTAAGACACTGTAGAGTCAGCAGAAGAATCGAGGGTAAAGGGATCTGCTCCCAGGTTCCTACGAATGATCATAGATCTTGCATCAGCCTCTTAGATGACAAGCTGTTGTGGACCATGATGAGCAGAGGCGGAAGGAGGCCTGGGTTTGCCTCAGCCCTGTCACCCATGGGGCAAGTTATCGAGTATTTAAGTGTGTTCATCTTTTTACTTTAAAATGGGTATAGCATCTGCATAACTGAGATGTTGCATAGGTAGAAAAGAAGGTGTATAAAACTCTCAGCACATAGTAGATGTCTAATAACTTGTGACTGTTTAAATCGTCAGAAATCACGTCTGACAGTAAGAGTTGTATCGTTCTGGACCCACCTGAATTTCTCTTCTGCATTGTCTAGAATCCCTCTATACAAGTTCTTCCTACCATGGCAGTAGGAACAAGCTTCTAGTCTGTTTCTTATAGTGGGAAAAAAATAAATCGAGTTTTAATTTGGCTTGGTGCTTAAAAAAGACTTGTGATTCCCTTGAACTATGGAAATCTTCCTTGGTACTTTTTACTTAACACTGTGCAGTAATCTTCTGGCAGCAGATTAGGGACTTACAGTAGGATCATTTCAAATCTGATACCATACGAGCACTTGTGCATCATGCTTGCTGATGGAAGTCTGTGGAATAGAAACACTACAGGAGGAGAAGGGGCAGTGGAGAGTCAGAGGCTGGGGAAACCGTGTGTGTGTTTGTGCATTTTTTAAGACAGGTTCTGTTGTTTTGCCATATGTGATTTGTGTTAAATGTCTTTGATGACATTGCTGAGGGTAAAAACTCTGGTCCTTTCCTGTGTCCTACAGGTGTTTGAAAATGTTGCTAATTTTTGCTTCTGCATCAGTCAGCAACATTGTTGTACCTGTGATACATTAACTACCTCAAGAAATATAGAAAAAGGATAAGATATATACTTTCTCTCAATGATTCTACCTCCTGATTATGGAGGCCAAGCTCAAAACAGTAGAAACAGCTAGAACACAGATTGTAGTTGTTTCTTGGGGAACATTCAGGAAATTTGGGGACCTATTGGATACTATTATTCTTATTTTCCAGATGGCTTAATTGAAGCTTGAAACATTTAACTCCCTCAAGGTCACATAGCTAAACAGGGATAGTAAGATCTAAGATTTTGACAACTTTTTAATATATTTGTGTACAAATATTATGTTTTGTATTATTCCATCTAAATTCTTTTATTTTTTCCTTATGTGACTGATAAACCATTATACTTACTTTTATCTATGTAGGGACTATTTAGTCTGTATGGATATATTTAGTAAAGTATATTTATAGGAATGATGGTTAAGAATTTCACTTCAGGATAAGAGAAACATTTGTTATAAAAAGAAAATGATAACTTAGCTTGAAGCTTGTCAAAGAATAAAATTGACTGATGGGTGGATTTCAAAAGGAGTCAGGGCAGTGAGCCTGAGACAGCTGAGAACCACTTGGAGTGTGACTTGGAGTTAATGACACGCCGTGGTCTTGGGGAACCCAGCATCACATGTGCTGCTGCCTGGGCCCCTTTGCTGTGGGTATTTCTCTAGCCAGGGTCTCCTGCCAGGGCTCTGGCTGGCTCTCTAGATCTCTGGTGTCCATCATCTCCTCAGAGGCTTCCCTGGTCCTCTCTGTCCTGACACTTCCTTGCCTCCCTCTCCCTTCTTTCCCTCCCTTGTGTTTATCATCCTCCAGTGTGTTTCATATTGCTAACTTGGTGTTGAATGTAAGCTCCAGGAAGGAACAATGTGTTTTGTTTATGCTGTGTTCCCCAGCACCCGGGACAGTGCTTGGCATATAGTAGGAGCTTAGTAAAAATATTTATTGAATGAAGGGGTGAATGTAGGATAATTAGAATTTGAAGAAGGACTGGAATTTTTATTCTTGAGATATACTTAACTTAAATTTGACTTTGAGGGGCTGGTTTGAGGCAGGCAGAGTGGAAGGAGGAGGTTGTTCTAGGTAGTGAACTAGTACAATAGGGAAATGGGATCCACTGCTCATCCAAGAGACAGGTGGAATTCTAGCCTTCCAGGGACAGGGCAGAGGTGTGAAAGAGTGGCTGAAAACAGTTTTGCAGTTGGGGATTAGGAGCAGCAATGTGGATCCCACAGAGGAGTGTGGATGCAGGGGAAGTAGGTGGTGCTCCGTGGATCACCAGCTTTGAAGTCCCAGGCTGAGGCTGGATTTGAGGAGATGGGGTCTGACAGTGGAATTCAGTATGGCCCTGGAGGGGCAAAAGCCAGAGTGGAGAAGATGAGTGGAAAAGCAGTTACAGTATTTCAGGCCTGACACACGGAGTGACATGATACACATAAAAGGAAACATGGTATATTAAAAAATGAATTAGTTTGAGAGTTAAAAAATGTTAATATGATAATGGAACTGTTGTTATCAATATCATCTGATATCTCTTTAACTTTTATGTGTCATTGTTTCAAGTGATTTGCATATATTATCTCATTTAATCCTCTTAACTGTTCTGGCTATCAATTGCTGTATAACAAATCACTTCAAACTTGATGTGCAGTTTATTTTTACTAGCTTTCCTGATATTGTGGGTTAACTGGGCATCGCTAGACATTCTCACTTGGGGTCTCTTGTGGTGGCAGTAAGGTTGTGGCCGGGGCTGGAGTCATCCGAAAGCCAACCTGGGCTGAATGACTGGGATGGCTCCTTCATCTTGGGTCTGATTGGTGACTGGGCAAATGTGTATGTTCCTTCTCAGGCAGACTCAATCTCTTGATATCTGCCCCCAGCACCAACGTTTCAGGAAGTCTGTATAGATTTCTTCAGGGCACTCGGGCCTTCCTACATAACAGCACAGGGATCCCAGTCGCACGTTCAAAGAAAGCAAGGTGAAAGCTTGAGGCTTCTGGGACAGCCTGAGCAGTCATGCCGTGTCACATGGTCACACAGGCCAGCTCAGATTCAGCAGAACGTGGTGGTGTGACTCAGGAGGACCTCGTCGTTTGCAGAATAGCTGCTGTACTAACCAATTTAGAAGTTAGGATTAGAGTCCAGGTCTGCGGTGAATCCGGGAAATTCATTCTTTTCCCTTACGGTGTCTCTTTGTGTGGAAATGAGAGATTGGAGGGAATGAAATTAAAGGCACTTTCCATTTCACTCCTCAGTATTTAAATTGAGATGTTGGGAGTGGGAATGGAAAGGAACAAAAGTAATGGCATTTTATAAAAAGATAGGAGTTGATCACGACCTCGGGTGAGGCGAGAAGGTAACGGGGTAGAGGGGAACACGTCAGGGTTACTCAAGGATTCAGTTAGATGATTTATATTAAACACCTGATAGTGTGTGACTCACACGAGACACCTATCGGGTAGTAGGAGTCACAGATTTCATCTGAGACACTGGAAGAAACACGGGCCCCCTGACTGCAATGGGAGTAGTTATGATAAGAACTACTTTAAATAGAAAAATGTTTCATAGTTTTGAAAAAGTTTGACGTGACTGGCAGGACATCTGAAAGGGGAGAGTATCATATATTTGGAAAAACAGTACTACTGTTCGGGTGAGAAGTAGTCATTGAAGCGTGTAGGCCTGGGACAGAGTCTTAGTGGAGATCCTGAGTTAGGGGATTAATAGAAGAAGGCAGAGGAGGTATGGTCAGAGAAGTGGAAAGAAAAGAAGTTCAGGATCCTGGGAGTTAAGGGAAAGTGGTAAGAGTGATCAGACAAGGCTGAACACTTCAGAGAAGGTAAGCAGGATGAAAGACCGGATTAAAAAAACGTTTTGCCTTCTTTCTTTTCTTTTTGTAGAGGAGCAAGAGGATTTTAGGAAATGAACACAAGAGGTGTAAATAGCAACTGAGAACTTCCACAGCAAAGAATCAATAGAATTTCAAACAGGAAGAAAATGCAGTGGTCCCCTCTTATATACAGGGGTTATATTCAAGGACCCCCGCAGTAGTTGCCTAAAACAGTGAACCTACATATACTATATTTTTCCTATACAAACATATGATAAATTTTAATTTATAAATTAGGCATAATGAGATCAACAACCATAATTAATAATAAAATAGAATAATTTTAACAATATACCAAAATAAAAGTTATTTAAAACTTCTGAATGTTTATTTCTAGAATTTCCATTTAATGCTTTTAGACTAACAAACTGTAGAAAGTGAAACTGCAGATAGGGAGGAACTGCTGTATCTGTGATGAGGGCTTACTAAGACAGACAAACCTGTACAGAAGTATTTAAATGACAGGAAGAATGTGCAGTAACCATATCATTAAGTCACAGAAGAACTGAGAGTAAAAGTTTGAGATGGAGATGAGGTGGAATGGGCAGAATTTTATTTTAAAATAGTGCAAAAGCAAGATTTCATTCATTTCTCATACAAAGGACCTCTTTAATATAAAAATTACAGTCATACTACTCTAAACCATACAGAAAAAAATGATTTTTTTCTGAATGACACCTCTGCATAAAAGATGTGATTACTCTTCAGCTTAATTCTGTATTCCTAAAAGCCACTTAACTTTAACTTTGTATGCAGCTATAAAAATGTTCTCTTCTGATCAAAATATAGATCCTGAAATCTATATACACTGCATTCTTTATCCATACACAGCTTGTTAGCTTTCAGATTCCTTTTCTCCCAAGGCAGATTTGTGATAAATCATCTCTTCAGTAAGGTGTTGAAATTAAAGAACTCAAGCATATATAGCACCACAAACAAAGGACCTGAGGCTAGCCATACCGTACAGGTCAGGGGATGCATCGTTCCACTTGTGAATTCTGGGCATAGGTCACATTTTATAATTTCTTTGCTTTTACAATGGACGGGGGGGAAGAACCATGGTTATATCTACGTCACCAGGGAAGCTGCTTGTTTTGGATTTAATTGGAAGCAATTAAAATGCATGCTTGTTTTCAGAGCAGCTTTTGTGTAGATGCAAGAAAAGTACAAGAATATTAAAATTCATAGACTTGGCTCCAGAAGGGCTGGCAGTCCTCGTTTTAAAACAAGCTGCAGATTTTGAATAGTGTCATGGTCGTTATCCATCTCTGAGAGGGAAGCCCCATTCATGTTTCCCACAGCAGCCTCAGAGCTGCAGGGAGACCATTATTAAATGGCGTTCACCGGGTGAGGTGGAAAACCTCTTCCCCGGAGGCTCGCCTTCGCCAGCCAATCACAAAGCAGCCTGCTCCACGTCCACGCCCCCTGTCCTCACACCCTGGAGGATGGAATGGGATTGGTGCATAGTTGGGGTTCTATGGGAGGGGTTTCTTGTCACTCTTCCCAGCTTCCCGGCAGTTCCTTATTTGGTAGATTTGGACAGAACTAGTCTTTCTTGCAGCTAAGCATCTTGACATACATTATTCATTAAGCCCTGGAGCTCGGAGAAAGAAAGATGCAGACTCTTAGATCTTTAGCTCTTCCTTTATCACATGGATTTTCTTTATTCAGAATAGTTGTTGAATTTTGTTCCATTTTGGACTTTTACAAATGGCATATATTTAATGGGAAGAAGACTGGATGGAACCTAATGCAAGGCATTCTTATGTATACTTAATTACCCCAAAATTTTAAAATCCCACACACTGTGTGGCTTATGGGGATTGTGAAAGTATCAAGGTTTTGAAGATATACAAATTTTTTAAACATATTTGTCATATGTGTAAGCATTTCTGATAAGCAATCAAAAATGCCTGAAGCAAACTATTTGTTGTCAGTGTCTTGGGGCTACATAAAGGTAAGATTGATTTCTCCTTTGAAAACTCCTGGTTACTCTGATTACATAACTAATAGTTTTAACAAATTGTGATGGTATTTAAGCTTTCTAAGCAATTCTGTATTTTTCACTTTTACATGAACTAGGAAAGAAATATGTGTTTTTCAGTGTTCAAGATAAGATTGTATAATTTTTATCATGTGTAGTTTACTAAAATAGCTTTGATGTGTAGTGATTCTTCTGTTTGTCATATGGTGTAAGTTTCAGTTGTGTTTTAAAATATCAAGGTAATTAAATAAATTCATTTGCAAATACATTTTTGGTCCAATTTCCTATTGTGGTTTATGGATTCTAGTTAATATGTAGCACTTGAAATTTACACAATTTGTGGTTTTTTCTAAATATCTGTACTACTTTAATCTGGCAAATTTTTTTTCACCTTTGCATATACTACTCTAAATGACATTAAAAACTGACATTGAGTATTTAAGGTGATATTTGTCTTATAAAATTGTAAGAAAGTTTGTATGTTGCAAATGCTTTTGTTAATCTCAAGAAATGAATTAATATACGGTATTTAATAAGAATGTGTTTATACTTAGCAGGCTTTTTGCCTGTTCTGTGGTAATGCTAGCATCGTGGTCTACCTCCATGACAGTAGGGGAAGGTAGAAAAACTTAGTTCTGTTCGGGTAAAGCATCATTTTAGAAAGCGAGGCTTATCCTTGACTGTTTGAGCCAATCACAACACATTTTTAAAGATTCTTTCCATTACTTTAAGGACTTGCAGGTTGAAATATTTTATCTGTTTCTTTGCTTAAAGGAAAATTTCCTCATTACTTTCGAGATTTACTTGAATTTTTAGAAAACATTTCAATGTTTAAATTTATGGATGATCCATATTTTCAAAATGTTTTAAAAATGTAGATTTTCATTATGTGAATTCTGCTAGCCATTTCTGGGCTACTTTTTTTTTTTTAAAATTCAGAAAAGTATAGAAAGTAACAAAAAATATCCATAATCTCCCCCCACTCCTGAATTTATCTTAGCTTTTAACCACTCATATTTGATATATTTTTGAAAGGCTTCATTTTGTATTTTGCTTATGAACAATACCTCCAAAAAGCTAAATATAGATTTTAGCACTTGACTTTTTAAAGAAAAATTTTCCTGGACAGCCTAGTTTATATTTTAATACATATATCCCTACAATATTTTAAGAAGGGCAAATAAAGATATGGTCTTATGTATTCTGAAAATTTTAATTTTATGCAGCAAATTTAAATCTAAATAGCTTTTAATACTATTGTCTTCCATACTTGTCACAGAACAGCAAATTTAATGACTTTTTAGCAGAAGATTGTAGGGGAATTTAAGCATTTTCTTTCTGTTTGAGCTGCACCACCTCCTTGAATATATACCAGGAAGATATATAATATACCCAAGTAGCACACAGGCATGATTCAGGATATTAGAGGATTATATTTAAGAATATTTTTATTTGTTTTATTTTATTTCGCTTCCTTAACAATCTTAAATACAAAAATTAAATATAATCTTGAATGTAAACTGGAAAATTTTAAAATTTGAAGTGCTACATAAATTATTTCAACCTGCAAGTCCTTAAAGTAATGGAATGAATCTTTAAAAATGTGTTGTGATTGGCTCAAACAGTCAAGGAATTTAAAACAGTCTGCTGTACACAGATATTCTGATGCTAAATGAGAACAAAGGACTTAGAAATCTTCCTCATTATTTTCTTAGTTGCTACCATGATACTATATATTATTTTCAAACTATGTAGAACAAAACCTGTAAGAAATTCATGAGCAGAAAATATTTAAAGGCAACTTTTAAAAATAAATAAATGTTCAATTAATTTGCAATCATTTTTAATTGAAAATCAGTTCAGTGTTTTGTGACTTCTAAATCTATTGTGAAACATAGTGGTATTTCAAAAAGAATACTTTTTATTAGCTTTTTAAATCATCTTTTCTTCACCAACCATAGTAATTTTATGTAGTTATTATAATAAATGTTACAGGGTTATCTCAAAATTAGAGAAATACTGCTTACATTCAGAAATGTTTGTTGAATGGTTTAGTATATGGTTCTTTAGTACATCAGGCTATACACTCCAAAACCAATTTGCAAGATTGAGAAAGCAATTGTGGTGCTTTTTGTGGTTATTAATTTTGTTTCCCTGGATTGAAAGTTTTATATAATAGCCATACAGGAAAATGAGTTTTATTTCTTTTAGAAAATACCCTTATGTTATAATTTAATGAATGCTTTGAAAATTCTCTTTAGGAAATCCCTCACACTCTTCTTTGGGAAGAGATAAGATTGCTTCAAATTACTGTCAGTTATAATTATGTTAAAAAGAAATGTTGAGTTCCTTTGGGCACCTTGCAAGCCTTTGTAGAGAGACAGGTGTGTGATGAAGGATTTCTGCAACCCAGGTTTTTGTGTTTTCAACAAAGACATAATAGTCTGGGAATAATGTGTATGCTGTGAAATATTCAAGGAAATATGCAGTCCCATTTATTCAGTCTACACAGTAGATTCACTGGCATTTTTGCTTTAGTTATCTGTACTAAACTATGTATGTTGATGAATTATGTAGGTGAACTACCAGAAAAATTACACTTCATGTTCTTCTAGAAAAACCAGTAATTGGAGTCATGTATTTGCAGGTAGCATGAACATTTTTCCACTTGTGCATATGGCAACATAGTCCTCATAGGTTAGAGCTTGTGCACAAGTTAGAAGGTGGGTCTTATCCTTACCTAACTTTTCCACTTGCCCCACAAGGTTTGCACCTTGCAGTTTAGTTGCACTGAAAGAAGTGCAGATGGACACCTTCCCTGTACGGACTGCTGAGGGATTGGCAGTTACTGAAAGTAGTACCTGTTTCACATCTTTTACATAAAAGGACTTTGTCATTAAAGCAACTTGCACCTTATGACAGGGACAACATCTGGTCAAAGAGATAATTCATTGAATGCATACATAAAATGTTAGTAGCAGACTCTGTGTGTGAGTGTGTGTGTGTGTGTGTCTAATGAGTAGATGTTTTCAAAGGTGTATTTCATCTGTAAAGCAAGATGTGTTGCCATCTCTCTAACCTGTGTGAGATTATACATGATCATTCCTTAAACTATCTTATGGAATTGGATAAAGGAAAGCTAGCTATTCATAAGCATAATCTGCATGTTTCTTCAATCATAAAATCAGTATCAACTAAAAAATACCCAAAAGTAGGGACTGAGTATTAGAAAGAGGACTGGGTAAAAGAATTCAAATAAGTTGAGCAACTATAATGTGCCAGACTAAATACAAGACTTTCCATTAGATTAATTAATTAATCAGTATCACATAATTTACTCAAGGAAACATAACTTGGTAAGATGGACAAAAAACTTTGAACAGTACCGCAAACATTTATGAATATTCTTAGGACATTCTAGTAGATGATAATACATAATGCTAAGTGAAAACAGCAACAACCATGTTTTATATACTATATGATGCCAATTTTTTTGTTAAAAAAACTCACAGGTTATAAAAGGGCATAGAAGAAAATATAACTGATAGTGATTATCTCTAAATAGTGGGGATTTCCATGGTTTCTTGTTTTCTTCTGTACAGCTTTCTGGGTTTTCTATCATACATGTGTATTTTGTAATTAACAAGAAGTTACAAAAAGAAGGCATAAGGAGAAAGTAACCATTGTGTTCCTGAGTTTGAGAATAAACTTCTCAACCTATAAATTGACAACTAGATACATCAGGACCAGTTCGTTTTCGACAGCCAGAGAGTGCCAGTATGCACTCCTGTGTCCAGCAGTCTTTGGTTTGTTGTTGTGGCTTTCTACATAGCTTTGTAGTGAGAGTTCAACCCTTATAAATAATTTAGGTGGTCAATAAGATTGACTTTTGGAGAGATTTATCAAGCTATATTGAGGTATGCCATCTTTGTATCAGTTAAGCCATATTTTTTGAACATTCTAAGTAAAGTAATTCAATACTAAGAATTGCATTTCAAACATTTCTAAAAGATAAATTCATTGCTCCTCTCCAGACTTAAATGGGAATTTATAGTGAAGTTCAACCACTTAAAGGCTGCTAAAGATTAGGTATTTGACTTCCGACAAGATCTAATAGCAGTTACTTTATATATTGAAAAACATTGTTTTTGCATGTTAAGAGAAGTTTCACAGGAAGACATGTTAAGAAGCAACTAATGGGTAGGAAAGCATCAAATCTTTGAAAATGTTGGATACTGGCAATGCCATGTGGTGGTAGGTTAATTCCAGGGTGTCTTTGTATAAAACGGGCAGCTTCAGTAAAATAAATTGCAAAGTAAGGAAATAGAATAATGAAAATTGATCTGTTTTTTTATTTCATGACTTAGGAAATGGATTGGCAAATTCTGTGAATGCTGAAAACCAATAAACCTTGTACACCTTACTTGAAAAAAACTTAAATGGATACATTGTAAAGTGTTTATTAAATATTTTATTTTTCCATAGTTCTCAAAGAGTACTCAAATCTATTAAAGTTTTTCTTTGGGGTGAAAGATCAGATTTTAACCTTTGACCAATATTATTTATATACTCATTTCTGGTAGTGATAAACCAAATGATAAAAGTGTACCATACTTAGTCATGTGAAAACACTTTTATATGCTTATAAATTATATTTTTATCTAAATACCAATAACACATCTTAAGTTTATAGTTGTTTTTACTATTAATTGTCTCTAAGTATCAACATCTGTGATGTTCAATGTGGTAGCCACTAGTCATATGTGACTATTTAAATTGAAGGTAATTAAACGAAATTCAAAATTCTGTTCTTGTTCACATTGGCCACATTTCAAGTGCTTGGCAGCCACCTGCACTCGGCTGCCATTGTCATGAACAACACAGGTCATGGTATTCCCCATGATTGCTGAAGGTCTGTTGAACAGTACTGATCTAAATTGTGAAGGCAATTTTAAAGTTTTGGGGGTGTATCTGCCTGTGTCCAAGGATATCCTTTTGTTATTTCACTTAAAATTTCCTCTTCTGTGTTGTTTCATTTTATCTTTTTTTTTTTTTTCAGTTTAAAAGAATGCTTAATCGGGAGCTCACCCATCTCTCTGAAATGAGCCGGTCTGGAAACCAAGTGTCGGAGTATATATCAAACACATTCTTAGGTGAGAATAATTCCATGCGGCTTTAATATTTTTCTTTTGAATTCTTTGCTTGTTGGCTTTTCGAGAGGGATTGGAGCACCAATTCATTTTGGAAACCAAATAAGTGTCAAAAATTCCATTCCTATTTATTATCTTAATAATTTGATACTATAAATTTCTAAGCCTTAGAAACTAAGGTGACAAAGTAAATTGTATTTATTTACTCAGTGGTGCTAGGGATTGCCAGGTCCTCACACAGGCAAGCATTCTACCACCGATCTACATCCCTAGTCAGTTTTTTGTCATAATAGTAAACCATACAATATACTTTATGAGATATTTATGCATGCATTTTACAGATTTTTCTTAAATGCACCCCTGACTGAGTAGTAGGTATTTAATGATAAATTAGAAAGAGTCCTGCCCTTGATGACTTCGATGTCTAATGCACGCCATATCTGGCAAACTGGGGAGCAAGTTGGGTACAACTGCTGAAGAAAAGTTTGCTAATAATATTTGAAAGTCCAGTGTTCTGGGACAGCCCCTCTACTTCATCAGCAGCAAAAAAATGAAATAAGTGAAAATCAGTAATTTGAACAAATCCTTGATTGAAATTTACTTTCAAAACAAAACTGTTCTAATAGCTGATTAGCACATTACCAAACAGACATTTATGACAGTATACTACCTGCAAGGATGAGTAGGTTTGCCGACTGCTTTAAATACTGGATGAATGGATGTACCAAGACGTCTGATGTGTTTTACTATAGAAAACAATAAGGAGCAATTGTGTAAATTCACTTAAGAGATTATAGTTGGAATTCTCTGTGGTTCCCGTAAAACTTGGTTATATCATAACTTATCTCTTTGTAGTATTGAAATGGAAAGTAGCTGCGGTAATCAAGTAAATTCAAAATGCTATTTCCATTTTTAAATTTTTTTTAATTTACCTTGTCAGATGTAACTACTTCCCTTTGAAAATTTTTTTTCTTAGAAAGCTTATTTCTGTAACAGAAAATAAATAAACACATATTTTCTTTCAAAAAATGTTACTTCAGTTTTCACAGTATGACTAGTTTTAGTTAACTGTTAGGTTTGTTACTGCTATTTTTATTACATTTGTGGAGGTAGTTTTTTATTATTTTAAAATGTGTTGAATACAGAAATCCTTAGTTGGCAAGAGCAGTTTCAAGCCTCTGAATTAATGTCATATGTAATGGAGTTGGTGAACAGTGCAAATAACCAAGAATTGTGCTTTCTCCAAGTCTGCTATCATGATTACGTCTTGCAAAATTTTTCATTGGGCAATATCAGGAGATAACCACTGGGCATGTTTGCCATTAATTAGTTGTTATAGAATTTATTTGCTTAATTTTGGGTGTGAGGATATCAAGTTTTCATCAAATTATAAATATTCAACTCTACCAGAGAAAGTATAGCCTGTAAACATTTCCCAGTGATTAATTGTAACCTATCTAATTATGCATGTTGTGTTTTTTTAAAAGTAAAATTTATAATAAATGTAGAACATTTTCTAAATTTCTTAAGATAAGCAACATGAAGTGGAAATTCCTTCTCCAACTCAGAAGGAAAAGGAGAAAAAGAAAAGACCAATGTCTCAGATCAGTGGAGTCAAGAAATTGATGCATAGTTCTAGTCTGACTAATTCTAGTATCCCGAGGTTTGGAGTTAAAACCGAACAAGAAGATGTTCTGGCTAAGGTAAGATAATTTCAGAGAGCATGATCATAAGTATGCAGTGATGTTTTGCATGAATTTTAATTCCTTCTATTGTAAATAGATGGAAAAGTTCATTAATTTATATAGGGTAGTTTGAAGATAGAAAAGCAGTTTTTAAAGCTCTTTTTATTATTTGAAGTTTATTAATATGTGAATTTAGACAGGTGGTTTGGTATACATGTCTTACTTTTTTGCATCTTCATTTGATTTTTGGTCTTAAGAAGTTAGTCTTAAGAAGTTAGTCTACATCTCTTCTGGGTTCTAGAAGAATAGTTAACTTCCTGTGACTAAATATTATCCATTGAAGAAATGCTTTGAGATTGATATTAAAATATTCAAAATCTGTGAATATGATGTATTGTCAAAATGACAAGGCTAAGCAACGCTCCTCAGTTTTCAGTACATTTAATAAATTTGCCTAAAGTTTGCCTATACTTCATGGTATATTTAAAATGAGTCATTTTTAAAAAAAAAATCTACCAATCTTCCCATCAGAGTCACTAATTTTTAAATATTTGTGTTCATTGCCTCATGTTCTTCCATGTTCTAATTTTTTGATGCCATTTTTTAATGCCAGGAACTAGAAGATGTGAACAAATGGGGTCTTCATGTTTTCAGAATAGCTGAGTTGTCTGGTAACCGGCCTCTGACTGTTATCATGCACACCATTTTTCAGGTATAATAGTTGAGTTCTATCACAGTTCTTTTGTGCAGGGACTTACTGTTGAGTCTATGAAATGTGTATGCATTTTGTCTTCCTTATTACTCACCCTTTTGTTGTTGTTGTTCATTTCGACAGTATCTTTTCTCCTAATCTTTTCCTTTTCCAAGGGACAAATAAAGATATAGAATAGTGGAGTGTGGATAAAACACAAATATATTTTATTTATTTATTTTTTTCCATTTAAGAAAAAGATGTGTTATGGGGGGATGAAGCAATTCATTAAAACAGTAGTTTAAGAAGCATCTTTATAATCCTGACTTGCATAGGGAATGGAGTGCCAACTTTAAAAAAAGAGAAATTTCCACAGACTAACCTCAGAACATAATTTCTTTAATCAATTTTTTGTGTGCTACTATCTTTTCCATATCCACTTATTCTTGTGGAGCCTTTACCCCAGCTCAGGATGAGATTTAAATAAGAATTTGAGACTGTTGCTGATACACTGAGACTTGAATGGGAAACTCCAGCCCTAGAAGGAGAGTAGAGCTGGTGTGGTCTAGGGATTGAATCAATGGTATTCTACTGCAGGTACCTCCATAGTCATGGGACACTGAAGTTTTTATAGTAGGCAACTCATTCCTGACACCATAGGTTTGAATAAAGTACTGTTGTCCTCCAGAAGGACAATTCAACTCTGATATTGCCCCCTAAGTTCTATATCTTCCCAAGTATTTCCATTTCCTTCACTGAACATGGGAAAGTGCTATTTCTGTTTCTGAGTCATCTGTAGGAAGTTCTGGTGTGTGATTTTTTTTTTTTTAACATTCTCTGTGAAACTTTTTTTTTTAAATAAAAAGACAAAAATGTTACAAGAATTTCTTCTTCTACAGGAACGGGATTTGTTAAAAACATTTAAAATTCCAGTAGACACTCTAATTACATACCTTATGACCCTCGAAGACCATTACCATGCTGATGTGGCCTATCACAACAACATCCATGCTGCAGATGTTGTCCAGTCCACTCATGTGCTACTGTCCACACCTGCTTTGGAGGTAAATCTGTATTTTAAAATTTTAAGAACACTAACTTGCCATTCATGAAAGTGTCTTAAACTTTCATACTGAAGAGTTTATGACGCAGACAATAATTGGCTTCATTGGAAATTTGTTGACTTACAGAGGAAAAATGCTGTGGTTAATAAACAGTGAGGTCTTTGATGAATTTGTCTGTACAAGTGGGTCAAAGATTTAGAGACTCATCTGTTTATGATATTGCTTCTTTTGAAATGATCCAGTGGACATTTTATAAAGCACATCTGGACTTTTTGTTTGTTTTCTTCAAATTCAGTTTATGACTTTTCTATGTAAGTTCAAAGAATAATTATTTTATAAAATGTAAACAGTGAATGCATTGATATTTTCCATAAAATTTATTAGAAAGAAATACTTCTTTAATTTTTTTCAAATCCTTGACATTATTCCAATAAGTGTTTACTGAAGCAATTTGATTTCCTTTATCATTTTCGGAAAAGATTCTTTTTTGTATGTAGTTTGTATCATTAAAGATTCTTTTTTGTATGTAGTTTGTATCATTCTTATTATAAAATTATGTTAATACCTCATCATTTGGATGAATGGTTCTCAACTTTAGATGACGTCTTGCCTCCTTTATTCCCAACCTCAACCTCTAGGGACATTTGGAATGCCTGGAGAAAGTTTTGGTTGTCAAAACTATCACGTTTGATTGTACATGCTACTGGCATGTCTTGGGTCAAACCAAGAGTTCAGCTAAATATCCTATAATGTGCAAATACAGGACAGCATCACACATAGTGTTACCTGGCACAAAATATGACCAGTGCTGAAGTTGAGAAACCTTGATTTGCATCAAAGAAAAGAATAGTCCTCTTATTAAGATACTCTGTTTTGCTAAGCATGGTGGTGCATGCCTGTAATTCCAGCATCTCAGGAGGCTAAGGCAGAAGGATCATGAGTTCAAAGCCAGCCTCAGCAAAAGTGAGGCACTAAGCAACTCAGTAAGACCCTGTCTCTAAATAAAATACGAAATAGGACTGGGGATGTGGCTCAGTGTTCAAGTGCCCCAAGTTCAATCCCCAGTACAAAACAAAACAAAACAAAAGGATTTTTTTTATAATTTATAAAAATATGATTCTCAGATGTAATAAAGTTAAAATATTTTCTTCCAGAATTATACTTAAAAAATTTATAGGTACCACATTTTCTAAAAATCTGTTCATAATACATGATGATAATATATTTTGAAGTTTTGTTTTCCATCTGAATTCTAGGAAGTCATTTCTCGCTTCATTTATACTTTTCATTCATATCATTATAGAATAGTAACATGGATATTGTCTGATTTTCCAGGCTGTGTTTACAGATTTGGAGATTCTTGCAGCAATTTTTGCTAGTGCAATACATGATGTAGATCATCCTGGTGTGTCAAATCAATTTCTGATCAATACAAGTAAGTAAAAAGTTCATTGATCTTTGCAGAACAAGTTTTTCTGAGGGTCATTGTAAATTTGGGGTGTTTTTTTCCAGGTCTATAAAGTTCTTTTGAGATGTGTATGTGTTTTATTGATAGTGTATGTTACTGTAATTTGTTTCTGAAAGTTATCATCCCACGGAATATTATGATGCTTGAAAATATGTGTTATAGTACTTCTCTGAAAATAGTATATTGCTGTTTCCCTAGATAAGGATGATAATCAAAAGTGAAAATATGAAGAGATATTTAGAGAGCTATGCTGCCCTTAAAGGTTTAAAAAAACCAAAGCAAAGCAATGGGAATGATTGGGTACTAATAGACCTTCACTTTATGTAGATCATCATTTCATCCCTTTCAGAAGCTGTAGCTCACCTTTCCCCACCCTCCACAGGCCCAGCCCCCTTCTTTCCTTTTTAAACCTCTTAATGGGGGTAACAGGAACTTCTCTCTTAATTTGATATTTTAATCATTCAGTCTTTCTCAGTGGTGACCTCTCACTGTTTAAGAAGTCATTGCTGAATTTCAAAATGTTAAGGATGGTAGAGAATGTTCAATGTGGACATCTCTGACAGTGGACGTCTCTGACAGCTACACAGCAAACCTCTGCAGGGAATGTTTAGGTGATGTTCCACTTTTGCCTTTGGAAAGAGGTTAGTTTTATAGAAATTCTGTTTGGTACTTGCAGTCAATAGGTAAATTACTTAAATATACTGTGATTTAATTCCTAGTCACTAAAATATATTAATATTATGATTTTACTTTTATGTATTAAAAAAATGCAAAGTTGTTTAAAAAAAATTTTTTCATTTTAAGAATCTGCCTTTTTTTTCCTGCTTGAATTTGTGGATAATAGTCTTCTCACATGCTATAACAATCTAGCCATAGTACAATCTGGGTACTTACTGTTCATTTCTTATACTTGACTATACCCAGATCTAAAGAGAAAAATTAAATGCACTCTTTCTTTGAGGTATTTGACTCAGACTTAAGAATTATTTAAATCTACTTCTGTGTCTTTTAACAGCCTCTGCCCTACCTATAGCAAAATACACTTTAGTGATTCACACATCAAAAAGATTGGAAAAGTTACAAGTGTCCTGAGATGTGTGCTTAGTCAAGTATATTTTAGAAGCTTGGTTTAGGAACTTACTTACACAGGTTAGGCAGGATAATATTTCATGTTCCCGATACCTAATGAGAACCTGTAGCTGGGTACCCATGAAAGCAGACATAGAAGGCTGGGGATGTGGCTCAGTGGTAGAGGACTTGACTAGCCTGTGTGAGGCCCTGGGTTCGATTCTCAGCACCACAAAAAAATAAATGAATAAAAATAAAGGTCCATCAATATCTAAAAATATGTATTAAATATATTTAAAATATACATACTTATACATATTAATATATAATACATATAAAATAAATATTAAATTTATTATATATTTTTTAAAAGCATACATAGATAAATATTGACATACAGTAGATGCCTCTCCTAGGGTTGCAGTGTGTTAGTGATTAGGGTGGACTGTGTCCTTCCTGAGAAGCATGCAGTACAGTGTATGCTGGCACCTTCCAGGGACCTGGCCAGGTTTGGTATTTAGGTACTACACATGTCTGTGTATGTTTCTAACATTGATTTTTAACAAATACATAAAAATATTATTTTTATTTTATATTTGATATTTAAGAAATATCAGTTAATATCAATTTTTTCAATTAATAACAGTGAACATTCAGAATAATATGTTTCCTTTGCATTCTATTATGTATCATATTTTATGTTCCCTTATGATAACACTAGAATTAAAAAGAGGACAAAGTGATAGTAAAATTACTGTCTTTCAAGTACTCTGATATATTTTTTAAAGAATAATAAAGACCAGTTCTAATCTTTCTTGTGACCCCTCCTAGGATAATGCCCTGGAGGACTGTGGTGAGCATCTTGGAATCTGTAGAGCATGTCACTTAAGCAAGCACAGCCCCAGTCTATAGATAAACCTAATACCCATTGAAGCTTAAGAGTTCCTGAAACAGATAATGGAGAAATTTGGAGGAGTGTAAATACAGAGAGAGTAGCCAAGATGTCCACTTAAGGTCTTTGTTCTGGTGACCTCCTGGGGTGGAAGGATGACTAATCCTGGACCTGGAAGTTCCTTGCTACCTGTGATACTGTGAATCTCTTACAACTTGTAATAATTAGCTTTGTGAAATGATCAGAATTATACATTTATTTACTTAAGTGATTGCTTAACTGCTGAGCCACATCTCCAGCCTCTTTTTTTTATATTATATTTTGAGCCAGGGTCTTGCTAAGTTTCTGAGGCTGGCCTCGGACTTGCGATCTTCCTGCCTCAGCCTCCAGAGTCACTAGGATTATAGGCATGTGCCACTTCACCCGGCAATGCATTTATTTTTGATCTGCTGTAAATGTTTTTTTTTTTTCCTTTATAGACTAAAGTTGGTATTTTTCTCCTATGTTTATGGATCAGTTGAACATCAGTGAGTCAGACTAGCACCCTCTCTTCTGTTCTTGGCTCAGAGCTGCAGCTCCAGTCTGCCCCAAACTGAAGATCGAATCCCATTTTTTATAAAAAGGAATTCTAAAAAGTCCTAATTATCAGATTTATAAACCCATAGTTGGAAGGTTATCTGTCTTACTGTAAAGGCACCTTTGAGTGCAGCGAGGTAAAGGAATGTCCTGAAGTTACATGGAAGTTACATGATTTCAGAGGGCACTAGGCCGCATCTGGCTGGTTTACAGCGCAGTTACAGTCTGCTTCTTAGTTATGATCCTGGTTCTCATTAATCATGTCACGTGTGTTAGTTTTGGGTGCCCAAATGATTTGACACTAATTGTGCTTGTACTCACTGTAAGCAGCCTGGAGGTTCTGAAAATAGAGAGATCTTTACTTGGCAGAGTTGGTTGAGCTTTAATGAATAACTTGGAGATATAAAGGAGTGTGACTTAAAGAAACTGAAATTCCACCTATAGTTTCTTTTCTTTTCTTTTTTTAAGGACAATGTAGGAAATTAAGCCTATAAATGTGAACTGGATCATGAAGTCTTGAATATAACATTCTAGAATGTCTTTATTATAAAAAAATTATCTAACTTCACAGCTTTATTTTCTGAAAATAAAAAGGCAGTGTCAAAAGTGCAGAATATGCATAGCATTAAATATTACTTGGAAAAGAATCATTTTTGTTTATATCAAAGATGGCCAAGTTGTAAAGAGAGACTTATTTATATTAGGCATGTAATCAAAGCATATGTATTTTGGCTTCTAAAAGCAGAGAAGCATCACATCATATTAAGGTGAAGTTAGAGCTAATGACCAGTACATATAGTTTTTAATTTCTCTAATGTTATTTAAAAATACATTTCCCATAGCCATATTATGAATTATGTAGAGAATTTTGTTTTTCTGTATAAACCTAATATCTTTTATTAAAGGGTTAATTCATTTTTAACAGATGTGGTATAGATGTAACTACTGAGGTTATTTTACCCAATAAAAATGTATTCAAATTTGGTTCTGGCACTAGGAATGCATGGTGGCCCAGATTGAGCCTTGGCTCTTAGGAACTTGCATTCTGCTGAAAAAGACAGAGCTTAAGTGAACATGTGGCATGCGATGGTGTCAGGGCTTTGAAGGAAAACAGTGCAGGCTTGAGGCACAGAAAGAGGAGTTGAGGGAATGAGCAAGCAACTTTAACTCTTTGATGTAAGCACCAATATTAAGTTAAAACCACCACTTCCTCTCCCCATTTCAAGGACAAATGTTTTGTTCAGAAATCCTTTTGAAGACTTTTGTTCTTGTCTTCTATAACTTAGAGTCCCAGTGTAGCCTGCTGTCATTTTCAAGCTCTGGGCTCAAGCTAGTAAAGCTATAGTAACAGTGAGAATATAGTTCTTACTCTTGTTGTCCATACCCCAGTCTTCACCCCGATTCTAAGTGTGCCAGCCCCATCTCCTAGTGTTGGCTTGGATCCACCACATGGACTTTCTGACCATCACATGAAGGCTCCATCTTCTCTTATTTCTGTGCCTTTTAAACAGGCTCTTCCTGGTTAAAAAAAAAAAAAAAAAAATGTTTTAAAAACTGTTTCCTGTTTCTTTTCTTAGACTGAGAGCTGCTGAAATGTAGGTTTCAAGTCAGTCCCCACTGTTTCTGTCCAGCTGCAATTTGTGGAGGAAACCCCTGGGGCATTACTCGAAGCCCCCACATGTCCATTATGTTACTGGCATATAATCCTCCCAGGAGTTTGGTGAGGGTTGTTCTTACTTTACAAGATCAAAGGAAGAGAAGTTGGATGCTGATTTCACAGCCACGTCTGTTCAAGTTCCAAGCTCATGACCATTTCTCAAACCCTTATATGATGAATACGCATTTAATTTACTCTTCAAAGTATATTTTATCAAGCAGATATAAGCAGAGGTATATATGGAATGGATCTGCGGTTGTATTAAAGCACAAGAAAGAAGTACTTTGCCCCGCAGGGGCCTATAGTCTAAGGATGCGAGAGTAAATTTTATTTGTAAACTTAACCAGGCTGAGGCTTGCCCAGAAGCTGGCAAAAAATAATTTTGGGTGAATCTGTGAGAATTTTTTCAGAAGAGATTAGCATTTGAATCAGTAAATTAAGTAAAGATTATCCTCATCTATGTAAGTAGACATCATCCAAACCATTGGGGGCTGAATAGAATAGAAGATGTCGAAGAAGAGCAAACTCTTCTTCTCATTTTGAGCTAGGACGGCATCCTCTCCTGCTGTCAGATATCCATGCTGCTGGTCCTTGGCCTTCAGTTGTGAACTGGGACTTACATCAATTACTTTCTCCACTCCCTCCATCCCCTCCCCATTTATTCCCTAACTCAGTCCTTCAGACTGGGACTGAATCACACTGCCAGCTTTTTTGTTTCTCCAGCTCTAGACTGCAGATCCTGGGATATTGGCATCCATAATCACCTGAGCCAATTCCTGAGCCAGTTCCTATAATAAACACATTGGAATATATCTCTCTCTATCCTGTTGGTTTTATTTCTCTAGAGATCCCATAATAGTGATTTTGGAACAGGGAATGGTTATAGAGGAAGAGAGTTTTGAGGATGACTTTTCTGAATTAATTATGGGATTTCTGGAAATGGCTTTCTAACATGATTAAGTTTAAAGACAGCAATGACTGTTTTCAGTAGCATTGATAGTCCATGGGGTGAACTGTACTTACATAAGAAGCAAGGAGCTAAGTGATTCTCAAACATTTTTAGAAAATTCAGGAATGTAATGAAATTAGTTGGTTATTGCTGATGTCACTGGATCAAGTGGTGAGGGAAAAGGATGAAGTTGGGGATTGGAATTCCTAGATCAAATACCACATCAGTGGCCTAAGTTCTTCTAGGTGTGCCAGGCAGAACTGTTTCCTGTGATTGACTAACTACATTGCAAATTGAGCTCCCAACTTCCCAGGATCTCTGCTGGTATAATGAGGACATTGATTAGGAAATTAATCCAAATAAACTCAGGGGCCCTCTGCCTTAGTGAAATTTCTAAGGGTCCAGTGGTATGGGAATGTTGATATATCTCTTCTAAGAAGAGGGATAAATCGTTACATCTGGCCCCTCCTACAACTAAGAAGGAGGCACAATGCCTAGTACCCAGTTTTTTGTTTGGGTGTGTTATTTTGACCCATTTACCAAGTGATCTGAAGAGCTACTAGTTTTGAGTGGGGGCACAGAATAAGAGAAGGCTCTGCAGCAAGTCCAGGCTGCTATGCAGGTTACTCTACACTTGAGCCATATGATTCAGCAGATCTAGTAGCTGTGCCATTATTCACTTATGGAGCACTGCCAAAGGCTACCCACCATCCAGAAGTGACTAACTTAATTAGAATGGTGGAGTTGCCTCAGTTACATCTCCAGCTAGGTGGGGATACCATGCAGGCTGGGGCAAAGTGTTCCAGAAGGCCATGTGTGATCTCAACCAGTGTTCAGCACTTGGTGCTTCTTCTCCCATAACCACGACTCGCAGATCCAGGAAGCAAAAATGGACATGGAAGTAGCACCACTCACTCTTACCCCCAGTTACCCACTAAAAATTTTTTTTTTTTTCTGTTTTGGCAACATTATGTTCTTTGGCCTAGAGGTCTTAGTTCCATAGGAGTAATGCTTTTACCAAGAAGCATGACAGTAATTCACTCACCTAGAAGTTAAGATCCAGCCCCTTTGGATTCTGTATGGCTCCAAATGAAGAAGACACCAAGAAAGGAGTTACAGTGTTATCTGGGAGGACTGATCTGAACCACCAGGGGGAAACTGGATTATTACTCCACCGCCTAGGTAGGGAAGAGTGTGTATGGAATACAGGAGATCGCTGATGCACCTCTTATTTTACTATGTCACGTGAGTAAGGCCAAGGGCAAACTACAACACCCCAAGCCAGGCAAGATTACTAATGACCATTCAGGAATGAAGATTTGTGTCACCCCAGTAGAAAAAGAACCATGACTAGGTACTTTCTAAAGATGAAGGAGATAAAGAATGAGTAATAGAGAAAGGTAGTTCGAAATACCAGCTGTGAGCACAAGACCAGTTATGGAAATGAGGACCCTAATTGTCATGAGCACTTCTTTCTTATTTAAGATCACCCTTTTGTGTGTAGATATACATATATTAGGAAATTTTCTTTGTTTTTCCCCTTTTTCCCTCCATCCAAGTAATGAATGGACTTTACATCCATTTTTAGGTATTGTTAATTTTGCATCATAGTATTTAAGTTGCAGAATATCACTAGAAGAATAGCATCACTCCAGAGCTTTACCTCTTCTGGAGAAGGATTTAGTGTGTTCTCAGTTGCATACAGAATAGTCGTATCATGTTAGGTGGAATCGAGAGCTTGTTATTGTCTCTAGCTAGAGACTACACAGAGCTTAGGGAGACGCGTTGTATATAGGTGCCAGGTTGGCAAAGGGGTGGACTTTGTGATGGGTGATTTTGTGTGTGACTTGACTAGGCTAAGGATTGCCAGCGTGTCTGGTAAATATTCTTTCTGGTGTGTTCTGTGTTCAGAAGAGATTAGCATTTGCATCAGTAAATTGAGTAAAGAAGATTGCCCTCCCCAGTGAAGTGGGCATCGACCAGTCCATTGAGGGCCTGAATGAAACCGTAAGGGCAAACTCACTTCTGGTTGAGCTGGGATCCCATATTCTCCTGCCTTGGGACATCAGTGCTCCTGGTTACCAGAGAGAACTTATACATCAGTCTCCCCACGTTCCCGTTCTCAGACCTCACTCTAGAACTGAATTAGACCCCTGGCTTTCCTACTTCTCCAGCTTGCAGGCCTGCATAATTGCCTGAGCCAACTCCTGTAATTAGGCATTTTATTACATTATTGAGAACACACACTTAATCTGCATCAGCTAGGTGAAGTACATGATCTCAGTTATGTGGTGGTACCTTCCCACCCTCCACCCCCAACCCAGCGAGGACTCAGAAGAGAGGGACTTGGAGATTAAATGTAGCAATATATTGAGAATAATGTAATTTATTCTTGATGATCCAGGGTAATTCTTAAAAATGAGCATAATTGATCTATCTATAATAAATAATGGCTTTGGGTTTGTGAAGAAATGCTTGGTCCATCAATACAATAGAGAATACTTATATAGTTATTAATATGTGCCAGGCACTGAAGGGATCATGTTTGGCATTTCCTGATTCACTGTTAGAGCTCACTGCTCACAGTTGTCATCTCTATTTTTAAAGCATCTGTAATAATAGTATGAGGTGAGGTCTCTAGAGACTGCCTGCTTTTAAGTACTAGCCCTAGTATTTGACAGCCAGGTGACGTTGGCATTTACTTTCCATCCCTAAAGCTCATTTTCTTCATTTATAAATGGCTATATCACAAGAATCTTCCTAGGAGAATTGTTGTGAGGATTAAGTGGGATGATTCCTACAAACCACTTAGTACAATGCCTGGCATGAAAGTCCTCTAACTGCTGTGCTTCATGAGATTCTGTTCCTCTCTTTGGTTTGTATGTTAGGAAAACTTGAAGTGACTCAGAAAAACCAGACAAACAAGCCTGTTCAATTAAAAATATTTACCTTTATCTAGGAGGTTTGGGGCAAGACAGTTGAAAGATGTGTGCAGATAGAAGGACAGATAAAATGAATGTGATAAATTCCCAGTGAGTGATGCAGAACAGTATAGGAGCTGACAGGACATGTGAGTAGTTCTGGGTGGGATAATCAAGGAGGAAGGCTGCATGGAAGAGGTAATTGTACTTGCCTTGAAGATGAGAGGATTTCACCAAAAATGAGACCCATGCTAGCCTCCACCCCATTGTGCCGAAGTATGAAAATAACTTCCCAATGATTCCTGAGCTTCAAGGACTCTACTAAGAAGTGATGGAATAGAGTCTTTTGTAGAAATCTATTGAGGAGCTGCAGAACCTTGCCTCCCCTTTTAGATGTGACCACATGCCTTCAGTCTTAAACATGAGTAGAAAGTTAAACTTCTACCCTGAGATTTAGGTTCTTAAATGCTGACCTTCATTTATTTAAAAATAATAGTCACCACCACCTTCCTGTGATGGCCTCAGAGAGAAGAGGCTGAATAGGCCCATTAGATCAAAAAGGAATCGCTTCACAGCCTTTCTAGCTGAAATCAGGACTTTCCCTGTCAGGAGATGACTGTTTTCCAAGGCAGGCTTAGCCAGTGCCCTGGGGCATCTGACCCATGTAAGGCCATCCTTACATTCTTACATTGAATAGAATTCCCCACTGCAGTTTCACTAGGCAGATCACCCTTTTCCTGGACATAGTAGCTCCTCATTTTTTTCTTCTGCAGACTAAATGGCCTTCATTTCTTATATCTCTTTTCAGGGGTCATTTAAACCTAGGGTTTTTGTAAAGTCAGTCAAGTCCTCTATTACAACAAATGCCTTATTTCCACGCATATTTTCTCCCTTAAATGAGCCCTACTAGATTGATTCAGCATTATTTCCCCAACTAGAAAACATTACGCCTTTCCTTTCAGTGTGTTTATTTAATGTAATTTCCACAATGGAACCACAGTAATGTCATATGCTAGGATCCTATTCACTGTTAAATTTCTGATTTCTGTGTGCTTAATCATCTATAGACAGACTTTTTTATAGGTTTAAAAGTAAAACTTAACTAGATACTTACTGCCTTTTTAAAAAAAATTAATATTGTTGCTTTATCCAGAAAGAAAACCAAACATTACCTACACATCCACTCCCTACTATCCTAGACATCTCTGTTCCTGTAACTTGGTAGCAAAAATTTAGATTTAGCCTCTGCTGCCCTCCCAGGTTCCTTGAAAACAATGAGTGGGACAGGGCATTTCTTCCTTAGAAGAGCTTTCCAAATGTATTCTATTCATTAGTCAGAAAAAAAGATCAATACATGTGTTTTTAGTCTTTACAAGGACTTCAAGGAGTTAAATGGAAACAGAATAAAGCACCATTTTTTTTTTTTTTTTTTTTTTTTAAATAACTACCTTCTAGATCTGGGATTGCTATTTAGAGATCTGGGGAAATGGCAGGATTTCTTCCTGCCTGACAGACATGGGTCCAGGGCAGTATCACAGGACATGTAGATGGCAGAATACAATCTTTTGGAAGCCATGAGCAAGCAGGGGGCAAGCTTACATGCATATATGAATATCCGGGATACTTGGAAAAGGAAATGGAAAAAAGTGAATAAAACTTAGACTTTCAAAGCTGTCCTGTGGAAGAAAATAAGAGCAGCATAAGCATATCTGATATTGTTCATATGTTTTGCACTATCCTTGCACTTACTGTAAGTTCACAGCTGCATTATATGATCCTCACCTTATATAAGTTGTAGGACAGGGAATTCACAGTTATCAGGAATACAACATCTTATGCTCTGAACATGTTGCTGATGTTAAAAATAATGCCATATTCCACTCAGTGTCCCACTGAGTTTATGGCAGATTACAAGGAGAGGTTAAAAGTCATCTGGCCAAGAAAGAAGCTGAGGCCCACAGAGCGAAATGCCCTGCCATGTGTTAGTTAACATTGGAATTCACTCCAACGAATGAATGAGAAGTTTAAGGCAAATTGCATCCTAAACCCAAAGTATCATAGAACTTTAAAAATAAGATAGACTTCTAATTAAACAGCTTTGGTGATCATCTGTCTCATTTCCTTTTAGACTCTGAACTTGCCTTGATGTATAACGACTCCTCTGTCTTAGAGAACCATCATTTGGCCGTGGGCTTTAAGTTGCTTCAGGAAGAAAACTGTGACATTTTCCAGAATTTGACCAAAAAGCAAAGACAATCTTTAAGGAAAATGGTCATTGACATTGTAAGTAGTTGACAAAGAAAAAAAAAATTGTGATGAAAGTTGTCTAAAAAAATGTGAGAATGAGATGAGTATCAGGTAAAAGCAAGTGTATTTCCAAGCCTTTGTCACCCTTTTTGTTCTAGAAGCTGTGCCTGTTACTGGCAGTGCCGTTCTATAATAGGTTGTCTACTTCCAGCAGTTTGAATTTAAGAATAGTAATAGTTTGACCTCATTATTCAGGTTTTATTTTCTGAACTCCATGCAGCAGGCAGAAAAAGATGGAGAAGCAAAAGTCAAGGGTTTGGACTGTAGCTGGAGTGTATATGACTTCACTCTCTTCTCTGTGTACATTATTTAGAGTGATTATGAGATGCAGAAAAATCTCTGGTTATGAAAAATTACTAGCTTCATACACACAGAGACAGGGATTATCTTTCTTGGATAAGCAGAAAATTAACCAGAATACTGTTTCTGAAGTGGTCTGTGAGCAACCTTGAATTCCCTCATTGTAATCTAATAACCACTTTGGAGGCCAAGGAATGAAGAAACTTTGAAACGTGTGATGATGTCTTATCCTCAGAGATGTCATCGTATTTTCACCATGAAGGTGGTGGTCAGTGCCTGAGAGTTCTGCATAGTGTACATGTTTAGCTGGGCTTCCAGGAGACTTTAGCAAAGGCAAAAGACTGTGCCCTTCGAAGTTCCATATATTGCCATCAGAAGTCATAGTGGTTTTCCATTCCCTCTCACATTCTGCAAAAAATGTATTCATATGCCAATTCTGACTTTTTCCTTTGGACTTAATATTCTTTATGTTTTAAGGTACTTGCAACAGACATGTCGAAGCACATGAATCTACTGGCTGATTTGAAAACTATGGTTGAAACTAAGAAAGTGACAAGTTCTGGGGTTCTTCTCCTTGATAATTATTCTGATAGGATTCAGGTAAATTGTTATTTGACTTTGTTGTGTGTGTGTGTGTGTGTGTGTGTTCACATGCACATGTGTCTGTGTATTCTGCTTTGATAAAATTCATTTTTCCCTTCATCCATCTTATACTCTTAGCAACTTTGGGCAAGATTTTTATCCACATTCTCATCCTGATTATTAACTATGTAGAAACTTATTGGTCTTTTCAGTTGCACATATATTTTAGAAACAGAAAAACTAACACACGCACACAAAAAAAAATCCATGTAAGGAGGTCTGAATTTCATTAACCATCATAGACAGCTCCTCTTATGATACTTAGATGCAGTAGAAGTGGCATAATTTGGAACTATTTATACAAGTGTGAACCACACACAGACACATCTTGGTTGAGCTGTTTGGAATAAATCTTAACACTACATGTATTTTTAAGTGTCACAGTCATATGACATGAATTTCTAGTTAAAAAAATGGGGAGCAGGTGCTGAGTAGAGGAGGACTCTGTCTCCTTTAGGTCCTTCAGAATATGGTGCACTGTGCAGACCTGAGCAACCCAACGAAGCCTCTCCAGCTGTACCGCCAGTGGACAGACCGGATAATGGAGGAGTTCTTCCGCCAAGGAGACCGAGAGAGGGAGCGTGGCATGGAGATAAGTCCCATGTGTGACAAGCACAATGCATCTGTAGAAAAATCACAGGTAAGGCATGGCACAGAAGGCTTTCAAGAGAAAAGATGCAGCTAGCGTTCGGTTACTCATAGTGTGTTTGAAGGCTTTTAAAATGACTTGGTTTTGACAGGATCAGTTTCACCTTATGATCCTTAGTACTTACGATCTAGCAAACCTGCAGCCATGGAACTTAGATTTCCCTAGCTGTGCATCCACTCCCTGCATTCTCTTCACTCATTATGACCACATTCATATAACAGAGAGTATTCGGCTTCTTTCAGTTATCTGGATTCACCTTTACCTTGGCTATTTGAAAATAAGGGCCAAGCCCCATATCCTACCATGTAAATAAGGGAAAATGATTTTACATTGTGAACATACTCTTCAACTAATAGTTATTCTAGAGGCTTTCACCAGCTAGAAAAAGCACTTTTATATGATCTCTTTCTCAAATAATGACTATTTAACCAAATTAAAGTTAGTAACCTTCAGATCTGTATTATATTTGTGGGCCATGATCTACTTAACCTTCTCCATGGTCTCTCAGTCCAAACGGACTTCTCATATTGAACTTCTTTTTTCACTAGGTGGGCTTCATAGACTACATTGTTCATCCTCTCTGGGAGACCTGGGCAGACCTTGTACATCCTGATGCCCAGGACATTTTGGACACTTTGGAGGACAATCGTGAATGGTACCAGAGCACAATCCCTCAGAGCCCCTCTCCTGCACCTGATGACCAAGAGGAGGGCCGGCAGGGTCAAACTGAGAAATTCCAGTTTGAACTAACTTTAGAGGAAGATGGTGAGTCGGACACCGAGAAGGACAGTGGAAGTCAAGTGGAAGAAGACACTAGCTGCAGTGACTCCAAGACTCTGTGTACTCAAGACTCAGAGTCTACTGAAATTCCCCTTGATGAACAGGTGGAAGAGGAGGCAGTGGGGGAAGAAGAAAGCCAGCCGGAAGCTCCTGTCATAGATGATTATTCTCCTGACACGTAACAGTACAGAGACTGTCATGCCTTTTTTTTTTTTTTTTTTAAATAGAAAAATTGTTTCCAAAGTGCATGTCACATGCCACAACCATGGTCACACCTCACTCTCATCTGCCAGGACGTTTGTTGAACAAAACTGACCTTGACTACTCAGTCTCGCGCTCAGGAATATCATAACCAGTTTCTTCACCTCCATGTCATCAGAGCAAGGGGGACATCTTTGAGAACAGCATTTTAACAAGATTTCAGCTTGGGAGAGCTGACAAAGCAGATAAAATTAACTCCAAAATGTTTTCAAGGGAGTGTGGCTCATCAGGCAGCCCAACAGTGGATTGGATTTGGGGTTTCTTTTATTTGTTTGCAATATTTTTTGGAAGAAAGAAGGCATTACATGGACAGAGTGAACTTAGTGGATGAAGCAACAAAAATGTCACAAATAGGACACAGCATGAATCTGTTCCCAGGAGGAGGATGAGCCACAGAAATTGCATAATTTTCTAATTTCAAGTCTTCCTGATACATGACTGAATAGTGTGGTTCAGTGAGCTGCACTCACCTCTACATTTTGTATGATATGTAAAACAGATTTTTTGTAGAGCTTACTTTTATTATTAAATGTATTGAGGTATTATATTTAAAAAACTATGTTCAGAACTTCATCTGCCACTGGTTATTATTTTTTTCTAAGAAGTAACTTGCAAGTTTTCAGTACAAATCTGTGCTACACTGGATAAATCTAATTTACAAATTTTACTTGCACCTTAGAGTTCATAGCAATTAACTGATTTGTAGTGATTCATTGTTTTATATACCAACAACTTCCATATTTTAAAACAGAAAAACAATTTTATGTTGCTGGAAACCCTTTTTGTAAGTCTTCGTTTACTTTGCTTTTTATCTTACTCTTTCTGGATAAGCAGAGTTGCTCTCCAGTGTTTTTCTTCACAGTGTACAAAGTGAATATTTGTTCTGTAATACTTTGGTGTGCGTTATATCAAATGTGTCTTAAGCCTCATAGAAACTCAATCATCAGTTGGTGTTGTCTGAAGCAAATGGGAGATATATAAACACCCAGTAGCTAAAATGGTCAGTCTTTTTTAGATATTTTCCTACTTAGTGTCTTCTGATGACTTTTTGCTGTGTCAAGAGACATGCATTTCATAACTGCATGTCCTTATAATAACCCACACATTTCATGCTCATTTTTATTATCATGTTATAGCCACTTATAGTAAGAAAAATGTTTCCCCCTTGTGCTGCTTTATTATTTAATGTGTGTTTGAACTTCTGTCCATGTTCACTAGATGTGGTCTTACCAAATCTATCACCACCATTCTGATGGATGAAAGGAAACAGGTAGTCAAGTTAGGGTTAGCACTTATTTCTACCATTAGGTTGTATGTCATAACTAGCTTTTACTCTGGGGTTACAGAGAAAAGTTTACAGCTAACTACACAGATTTTAAGAATATTAACTGAATATATTACCAAACACCATTACAACTAGTTCTCTTTTGCTTCTATGATTTCACCGTGGGATTAAGAACTACATGAGGAGTATCCCTGAGCAGTGGTCTTAAGGCGTAGCAACTGCTCTTTCTTAATGGATGTCTGTGTAATGTGTAGGCACTGCTTTACCAGTTATCATTGATCCATAACCATCTCTTTCTTTAAACACATTTAGGGATAAGCAGTTGGTGAAGCTGTTAGCACCAGAGGGTTGTTAATAAGATACAGTCTAAAATATTGGATTGGTAAAAAGATTCTGCTTAAATAAAAAATCAGAGATCACTCTCAGCTGATTTCAGCACCTGGAACTATATGGGAATTTTAGAGATGAATTCCCAGTGTCTACTGCTGATCGCAGCTTAAATTGTTGGGTGTCTATTTAGTCTGGACTATTTTCTGAAGTCAGTCCTTGATAAAGGACTTTTCTGTGAAGAGTTTGGAGTTCACATAACCACCTTTCACATTGATATCCAAGAATTAAGATAGATACTGAAGGAGAGATATCTGACTAAATAGAAAATACATGAAACACTAAGAAAAACAACAACCCTAAACACACTCACATTTGGAACTTCTCTCGGGCCATCTGGGAACTGTGAAACAAAGTTATCAGCTAGGAAATGATCCACGCTGAAGAGAGTCCCTGTGATCATCTCCTGAGGTCCAAATGATGCTTACAGCCTTTGATAGAAAAAGTATGTCTCTGATCTTTTAGATGGGACAGAATAGGAATCAGTTTCCATTCTTTTGCCCTTGTAAAAATAGACAGCAATCTTGCAAAAGACCTCTGTGTTTGACCAAGTAGTTTCACAGGAACTTTTGGGAACTTAATTCTGTTTTAACTTTTTTGTCCCTGTGAGAGGCCTAGAAGGAAAAGCAGAGAGTCCAGGCTTCATTTCTTTTTCCAAATCATTCTCACTCCCTCCTTCCCCTCCCTTCACTTGGCAATTCCCCCACAGAGTGCCTGGAAGCTCAATAATGAAAAAAAAAATTTAAACAGCAATATGTCAAAAAATTCAGACCTGAAAGAGTTTATAACTGCACTAATAAAGCCCCCCCCCCCCCCGTTTGTTGGTTTTTAATGGTCCCATGTTGTAAAGATATCCACCAATGGACAAATTGTAGTTAAGGCATAATATCCAAGAGTTAGGAACTAATGCACTGTACAATCTGCTTGTCCTCTCCCTCTCTCACTCCCTCCTGTCTGCCCCACCCCTCAGTCTCTCTCGCCAAAGTGTGCTTCAAAAATACACACTGCTTTAAAAAGAAGATCCTTAACACAAGTGACTTTACGTTTCCTAAAATGCCATAAGAAAATGCAATATCTGGGTACTGTATGGGGAAAAATATGTCCAAGTTTGCATAAAACAAGTACATTTCAGCTTGCAAGTTACTGAACACAATAATGCTGTTTTAATTTTGTTTTCTTTTGCATCAGTTAAAATTCACAAGAAAATAATGTAGATAGAACAAATTGCAGAAGAGGAAAGAAAAAACTTGAATGAAATGGATTTTACAGAAAGCTTTATGATAATTTTTGAATGCATTATTTATTTTTTTGTGCCATGCATTTTTTTCTCACCAAATGACCTTACCTGTAATACAGTCTTGTTTGTCTGTTTACAACCATGTATTTATTGCAATGTACATACTGTAATGTTAATTGTAAATTATCAGTTCTTATTAAAACATCATCCCATGATAGGATGGTGTTGATATATTTGGAAACTCTTGGTGAGAGAATGAATGGTGTGTATACATACTCCTTGTACATTTTTCTTTTCTCCTGTAATATAGTCTTGTCACTTTAGAGCTTGTTTATGGAAGATTCAAGAAAACTATAAAATACATAAAGATATATAAATTTAAATAACATAGCTGCAGGTCTTTGGTCCCAGGGCTGTGCCTTAACTTTAACCAATATTTTCTTCTGTTTTGCTGCATTTCAAAGCAAGGTAATGGTGGGGTTAGGGCTGGGCATTTATATCCAAGCTTTCAATTGATTGGATTTCTGGTAGTAGCTGAATTTTACAAAATCACAAAACCTCTGACAGATCTTGCACCTTTTCAAGATGGAAGCTTGTAGGTACTTCTTGCTATGGAGTGGCACTATATGTGTGATAATTATTTCTAGATGTAAATGAGGAGCTACTTCAGCTAATTATATTTGATGTTTTTTTTATTTTCAAATACTACTGGGGAAATATATTTTCATCCAGTGATTATTGAAAGTCTTGTTGGCTTCCACCATTCACAGGGAAATGAACTTGATTTGAAACTGGAGCCATTCATCACCCATCTTGGTTAGTCACCTGTTCCATTAGCTTTCAGTCATGTTAAGGGACAGTATAATATAAAAGTCTTTTTTTTTAACCTTAAAATTTTTCTTTGTGTCCCCAGGACACATCTTAATCTACACACACACACACACACACACACACACACACATACACACACACACACACACATATATATATATCTCCAAATCTACTTAAATGCAGTTTGGTGTGATACCAATTCAAATAGCATAAGGATTCACTGTTATCTAAAATTTGTTTCTGCAAAACTTATATCCACTTAGAATTACTACATTTAACTTTGTACAGTGGCCAGTTCCTGAAAGCTGTGAAAGTGCTCCAGTGGCTAGTGTGGAACCCTCCCACAGCTGCCCGGCCCTTGGAATGTGTGACTGATCAGTGAAAGGAGAGATTGTTTTTCTAGGAAAAATGAGCCTCCTATTGTTTTATTTTATTTTATTTTTTGACACAAACTGTAGATTTTAGCAGCCCTGGCCCAAAGGAATTTAATTACTTTTGTTTTAAACAGTACAAAGGGGACACTATAATTACAAAATACATCCTTACTGAATTTAGTTGTTTTTAAATTTTATTTCTTTGGATATGTTTTCAGAGTGGTCAATTGTGTGTGAGCATTACAAATGATGATTCTTTTAGTGGTTTCTTAGCCTCTCTTACAGCCCATGGGGATAGTACTGTACATCAATACCTTCATATGAAATTTTTATATGCAATGAAAATAAAAGCATGGGTTGATTCTGCCTATTTATGACTTGGTCTTTTACAAATAAAAATTATTGGTTTTAGATTGAAGTTTAGTCTGCACACATGTCCAAAAGTGATAAATATTGTTGAAATAAAGGATAGGTACACCATAGGTTAGTACTGAGATTCATAACCAAATGAAACCAAATTTTGTTGATTACTTTTGCTATGTAAAAAAAATTCCCAAAGTTACATATATGGCCTATAAGATGAAGCACAATGTTTTCTAAATAGGCCTTCCATGCTTGACTTAATATTCTGTTATATTGAAAATCATTCAGACATTCAGCAGTTATTTGTTGGATACCTACTCTGCCTACCACATGCTTCTAAGCATTCAACAGTAAACAAAAATGCAGTCTTTGCTTTATTGGAGTTTGTAGATTGGAAGGGACAAAGGCATTAAGCAACTCAATGCCCATCTTCTTATTCTGCTCCATACAATGAAAAAGGTCAGTGCCATGATTAAGAGGGAACCTGAACTTGACTTGTTCTGAAGGCCAGAGAAGGCTTCCTGGAGGAAGGTATTTGGGGCCAAGATCAGAAGGACAGTAAGAGGTAACTGGGGAAAAGGAGTTGATAGGAAGAGGAAAAGGCCCAGACAGAGGAAACATTTGCAAAAAACCTGATGTACAAATGAGCTTGGGATATCAGGAGAAATTGAGGGATATCAAAAGAGAGCTTGGCAGGTCCTGAGGCCAATTTCTAACCATCCAATGTAAAAGAGCACCCCCTACTCTACCACCTTCTCCCCTTAACTTTGCTGCATTTTATTTATAATGCTTATCAAAAATTGATATGCATAACTGTTTGTCTTTCCCACCAGATCTCAGCTCCTAAGGCAAATTCATTGCTTATTAGTTTATTCCTAGCATTTAAACTATGCCCAGGACACAGTAGGTTTTTTTTTTTAAGGGTGTACTGGGGATTGAACTTGGGGCACTCGACCACTGAGTCACATCCCCAGCCCTATTTTTAAATTTTTTTTAGAGACAGGGTCTCACTGAGTTGCTTAGCACCTCACTTTTGCTGAGGCTGGCTTTGAACTCAGGATTCTCCTACCTCAGCCTCCCTAGCTGCTGGGATTACAGGCATGTACCACAGTACCAGGCCATGATAGATTCTTAATATGTGTTTATTAAAGCCACCAAATTGGTAATGGATATACCATCATTGTTCAGTATCCATGGACCCTCTGCTGACATCAAAATCTAAGAATGTTCAAGTCCCTTCTATAAAATAGTGTGGCACTTGCCTTTAGCCTGTGTACAATGCCCTCTGTGCTTCAAATCATCTGTAGATTACATATAGTACCTAATATAATGTAAACTATGTAAATAGTTATTATACTAGATTATTTAGGGAATAGTGACAGAGAAGTACAGATGTTCTGTACACATAATTTTTTTTCTATCTGGGTTAATTAAACTGTGAATACAGAATCCACAGCTACAAAGGCTAAATGCATGTCAACCTGATAATCAAGATATTTCCAGAACTGGAATTGTAGCTCAGTGGTAGAGTGCTTGCCTTGCACATATGAGACACTGGGTTCGATCCTCAGCACCACATACAAATAAATAAAATAAAGGTGTTGTGTCCATCTACAACTAAAAATGTATTTTTTAAAAAGATATTTGGAGATCTTAGAGAGTTTAACTTGATACCATTAAAAACAGGTTGCTTTGGAGCCTGCTTACATCCTGAATGAAAGCACTTTATAGTTTTCTGTCTCATTGCTGATGAAAAATCATTTGCCTGTTCCTCAAAAAGTCTGTATTTTTCATGAATGTCAAAAGGATTAATTTCTCATGATGAGTGTATGTGAAGATAGCATACATTTATTCCTCAGATAGTGCTCCAAACCACAGCCAGCAGAATAAGGGTAACTCAGCAGAATGGTCTATTGTGACCACCTGCCCCACCAAAGGGTGACAGTCACCGGAGCCAAATGGCCTTCTAGGGAATTTTTTGGAGGGAGGTACCTGGTATTGAACTTAAGGGTTCTCAACCACTGAGCCACATTCCTAGCTCTGTTTTGTATTTTCTTTAGATACGGGTTTCACTGAGTTTCTTAGCACCTCGTTTTTACTGAGGCTGGCTTTGAACTCACAATCCTCCTTAAACCCAATTCCCTTCCTCAAGACCCTTGAGCGCAAAGTGAGACAAATAGATGGAAAAACCAACTCCCTTCTTTTCTCCACTCATTTTCCGGGCCGATTTAGGCTAACATAGGTGTGTCCAGCCTGCCCAAGTTCAGATCTCTTGCCTAGAAACCTTTCCCCAGGACACATCTTTGAACCCACAACAGGAAAGCAGTCCAAACAAACCCAGAAAGCCCCCCACAAGAAAAAGCCCCATTCACCCTGTTGTGGGAGAGTACCAACCCATAACTTGCGCTTTCCCTTCAGATTGCAGCTCTGCCTTCCCCACAGCTCTTCTTAGGTCTCCATATGCTTAATGCCAAACTCTGTAATGGATAGCTTAGTCCATGGATTGGGGTGTATAGGAAATACTGCTTTATTTCCTTTAGATCAGTTCATTTGGTTCCTGTCTGTTGGAAATGTCCCATCTCTATCAGGATTGGTATGTCCCCTCTCCCCAGCATAAAAGTTCTCTTATTCAGTCTAACTGGAGAGCGCACCAGACATTTGTGTGCTCCAGCTGCATTGGATCCTTACAGCACCCCGGCTTACAGCTTCCATGGTGTTCATGTGGTTTACCAGTCGTACACACTGAAGCTAAAACCCTGCTTTGGGGGCCTAGTTGCTTAGGCCCACCAGAGTGCTTGTGCATAAAAAGAACCTGCCCTTCCCATGTCTTATTGCTGCCTTGCTGTGGTGTGAGTGTTTATGCCCTCCTCAAAATTCTTTTGTTGAAATTCTAATGTCCAAAGTGATGGTGTCAGGAAGTAGAGACTCTCAGAAAATGATTAGAGTATAAGGATCCAGCCCTTGTGAATGGGATTAGTGCCCTCATAAAGGAGGCCCAGGACAACCCCTTTGTCCCTATCATGGGATGGCAGAACTAGAAGCTGCCATGTGTAAATCAGAAAGTGGGCCCTTATCAGACACTGAATCTGCCAGAGCCTTGATTTTGGACTTCCCAGCCCCTAGGACTGCAAGAAATCAATTTCTGTTATTTATAAACCACCTAGTTGATGGTATTAATTCTGGGTGGACTAAGACACAGCTTCTTAAATTACTGTAAGGGGTTGGGGAAATCAGCTCTGTGGCAGGGAACTTGTCCAGCATGTGCAAGACCCGGGGTTTGATCCCAGTACCACAGAGGACATGTAGCACTCTCCTCCTATCCTGGGGATTCTCCTCCCCGCCTCCTCCATTCCATGCTCTTCAGTGGGATTGGACAAGTGGGGTGGGGGACATAGGTGAGTTGTGAATTCATTCTACCTCTGTTCTCCATTCTGCAGAATTCTGATTATTCCTTGGCATACAGAAAAGAAAAAAAGTATGGGAATAGATTACATTAAATGCAATTCAGTCCATTAATCTTCCACCCCTGTTTGGTAACATTTAAATCCTACAATGTTCACTGAACCTTTTAAGATGGAGGCATTTGAGAAACTAATCAGGCCCTCCTGTACTTCCTGTATGGGGATGGAGGGAAAACCATTCCCTCCTGAAATCTCTCTAGTCCATTTCTCCTCCTAATCATCTTTTCTCAGCTGTTTTAATTACAATCTATAGCTGGAAAATTGTCTGACATGAAACTCTCATTTGATCCCTGCCACATTCTCCCCCTTCTCATCTCAGTACCCTACTATGGTCTAAAAGTGGCAACATGATTCACTCTGTCTTGTAGCTAGCTAAATTGAGGCCCAGATAGATTGACTTCACTCAGATTACCCACAGGCTAAATGCTGAGACTGATCTTTTACGAACTACAAATTCGATAGAACTCACATTGCCGTTTCTGCATCCTATTTGTGTTGACCCATAACAAGGAATAAAACTGTTGGAAGGCCTTTGATTTCCTTTAACCATTCTTCACTACAGATGTTACAGATTATATTCATGAACCAAAGCTAGATGACAGACACTAGCTCATATTCTTTTATCCACTCCCATCTGGATAGCCTTAGTATGTGGTTAGAATTCTACATTAGAGAGAAGAGGTGAGGTCATAGACAAGAAAAAGAAACTAATAAGAAAGTTAAGTGATGAGATAGGCACATGCCTCTGCCCAGTGGCAGGGTCACTATGACACCATGAGGATTTTAGCACTACTACTCACAGTGTGTCTGCATTGGCAATAGGAGTGAAGATCCCACTCTCCACCACTACCTGTTCAGCAGAGCATCTGGTAAAATCCTGAGCCAACAGACATGGCTTCAAGATCTGAATCATGAAAATATGTTGTCTGAAAAGTTCTGAGAGTTGCTTTTCCTGTGTTCCTTGTTTTGATCCAAAAAGCAAGACGAAGTGTGGAGTGACAAACAGTACCGGTCCATGCAAAGCACTGCTCTTGCCACTAGGCTGCACTAATTGGAAGACAAAGCAGTCTGTCACCTCAGAGCTTCTTAGCACCTTGCTCATTTTCTCCCTAGCACTAGGGTCTGTTTCTTGCTGTTCATTTACAGCTTCTGGGCAGTGAGAGACAGACAGCCAGGCCATGCCACATCTGCCACAGCGGATCAGACTGATGGTGGGTACAAGGCCCCTTGCCGCCCCAGCAGAACGCATGTTCAAGGAGGGAGGGAGGGAGCCAAGAGGAGTTGGCAGAGTTCAGGCAGTGCTCTGCCACAGAAGACTTGGTAGCAGCCACCCCTGATTTTTAAGGAGACATTTGGTGTCAAATAGAATTACACACCAGTCAAAGAACACTTTTGAAAACCATTGCTCTAAAAGTAATGGCTGGCAAATACCTAATGACCAAGAAAGTTGAACAGATCAAGCAAGGGCGAGAGAAATAAACTGAGAAGTGGGAGAGAGTATAGGAAAGTGGGCCCTCTACTGCCTAGGATCCAATTTCAGTGAAGATACTTCCTGTTCCCCACAGGATCAATTCCTTAGTCCTAGGACCCTAAAGGGTCTAGTTGAACTAAATCACCTTTTACTCCTCCCATCAGCCATGGGTAGATATCCCTTTGTCTCCATTAAATGATGTTTTTACATCATGTATATGATCATCTGCACTTGGAAAATTGCTCACCCTCTATATCTACTATAAATATACTTTTGAACAAAAACGGCATGGTATTGGCACCAAAGTAGACAGGTAGATCAGTGCTACAGAATAGAGGACACGTACACAAACCCAAATAAATACAATTTTCTCATACTAGACAAAAATATGCAATGGAGAAAAGATAGCCTCTTCAACAAATAGTGCTGGGAAAACTGGAAATCCATATGCAACAGAATGAAACTAAACCCCTCTCACCCTGCACAAAAATCAACTCACAATGGATCAAGGACCTTGAAATCAGACCAGAGACCCTTCATCTTATAGAAGAAAAAGTAGGTCCAAATCTTCACCTTGTTGGCTTAGGATCAGACTTCCTTAACAGGACTCCCATAGCACAAGAAATAAAAGCAAGAATCAATAACTGGGACAGATTCAAACTAAATACTTTCTCTCAGCAAAGGAAACTATCAGCAATGCGAAGAGAGAGCCTACAGAGTGGGAGAAAACCTTTGCCACTCATACTTCAGATAGAGCGCTAATATCTAGAATATATAAAGAACTCAAAAAACTCTACACCAAGAATACAAATAACCCAATCAACAAATGGGCTAAGGAAATGAACAGACACTTCACAGAAGAAGATCTACAAGCAATCAACAGATATATGAAAAAATGTTCAACATCTTTAGTAATAAGAGAAATGCAAATCAAAACTACCCTAAGATTCTGTCTCACCCCAATTAGAATGGCGATTATCAAGAACACAAGCAACAATAGGTGTTGGCGAGGATGTGGAGAAAAAGGTACACTCATACATTGCTGGTGGGGTTGCAAATTAGTGCAGACACTCTGGAAAGCAGTGTGGAGATTCCTTAGAAAACTTGGAATGGAACCATTTGACCCAGTTATCCCACTCCTCGGCCTATACCCAAAGGACTTAAAATTAGCGTACTACAGAGATACAGCCACATCAATGTTCATAGCTGCTCAATTCACAATAGCCAGATTTTGGAACCAACCTAGATGCCCCTCAATTGATGAATGGATAAAGAAACTGTGGTATATATATATATATATATATATATATATATATATATACTATGGAATATTACTTAGCCATAAAGAATAATAAAATTATGGTATTTGCAGGCAAATGCAGTTGGAGAATATCATGCTAGGTGAGATAAGCCAATCTCAAAAAACCAAAGGACAAATAATCTCACTGATAAGTGGATGATGAACATATAGGGAGTGGGAAGGGGGCAAGAATGGAGGAAGGAGGGACTCTATGAGGGATAAGAGGGGTGGGAGGGTGAGGGGGAGAAAAAAAATAACAGAATGAAGCAAAAACTATTACCCTAGGTAAATGTATGAATAATAAACGGTATGCCTCTACTTCATGTACAAACAGAGAAACAAGAGGTATCCCATTTGTTTACAATAAAAATGAATTAAAAAATAATATATATATATATACTTTTGTCTGCAAAGTTTTTCCCATTAGTATTTTGTATATAACCCCATACTGGCTTTTTTATTGTAAGAAATCAACTTAAGGGAGAAAAGGTTTGGTTTGGTTCATAGTTTCAGAGGTCTCTGTCCATGGTCACTTGGCTGGGTTGCTTTTGGGTCTGTGGAGTTGTTTTTCCACTTTCAGTTTTGGGGAAAAAAGTAATAATCTGTTCTAATCAGTTGTTTTGCTGCTATGGTTAAAGGACCCAATTGGAACAACTGTAGAGGAGGAAAAGCTTATTTGAGGGCTCATCGTTTCAGAGGTCTTTGTTCAAAGAAGGCTAGTTTCATTCTTCAGGGTTCAAGGTGAGGCAGAACATCATGGCGGAAGAGTGTGGCAGAGGGAAGAAGCTCACATCATGATCAGAAAGCAGAGAGAGAGGTCTTCACTTGCCAGATACAAATACATACCCGCAAAGTCAAACCTCAGCTCCCACCTCCTCCAGCCACACCCCACCAACCTTTAGTTACCACTCAGTTAATACCTATCAGGGGATTGATTCACTAATTGGGTTATGACTCTTACAACCCCATCATTTCTCCTTGGAACCTTTTTGCGTTGTATCACATGAGTTTTTGGGAGATACCACACATCTGAACCAACATTATCTCATGTGTTATATTTAATCAAAAGGATATGTGCTACTACAGGCATTGTAGCAGGTGACCTGGCTACTAAAGAACAGCAGGATCACCTGATTGGTTAATTTCCAAAAAAGAACAAAAGGAAAGGAGGAGTCAGGTATTAGCTCCCTTAGCAGTACTGAAAACCTGGGTTTGGCTGTTACCATAAAACTAGGGTTGGCATTACAAGTTGACTCAGACTAAAGGATATAAAGATTAAAATGTTGTAAAAAAGAAGGATGAAACTAGAAGGAAATTGCATCCTCTTCTCTCTGGAAAACCATTCACGTAATGATGAGGAGATGAGGTGTTCCCCCAAAAGTTCATGTATGTGTAAGACAATGCAGGAATGTTCAAAGATTTGGTTATGAGTTGTATCCTACTCAGTGGGTTAATCCAGTGATATGAATTTAATGGACAGTAACTCTAGGTAGGGGGGGTGTGGCTGGAGGAGGTAGGTCTCTAGGAGCCTGCCTTTGAGATTTATATTTTGTCTCTGATGAGCAGAGTTCTCTGCTTCCTGATTGCCATGTCCTGAGCGGCCTTCCTCCTCCACACACTTCCACCATGATGTCCTGCCTCATTCAGCACAGAGCAATGGAGTCTGCCATCTGTGGACTGGGACCTCTGAATACATGAACACCTAACAAACTTTTCCTCCTCTAGGACTGTTCCTGTCAGGTCTTTTGGTCACAGCAGTGAAAAATCTGACTAATAGAAACTGAGCAGTTTCGTAGGCTTCAGCTGCCCTAGCTGGGTGCTTTTTCAATCAGAGTTGGGTACCCCTCTGCCTTCATAATTGGGTGAAACAATGGAACACAGAGCTTGGGATCTGGCACCACAAGGGATGAACAAAGAGGTCAAATGATAATTCAGAAGTTCAAGGGAGGTGATGCCTCATGAGATCAACTTCGACGATTGGGAATGCACACACAGGAAGAAGCCAGGCTTTTTTCTTTTCACATCCCACATTATTCTGGAACCTGGTCTTCCCTTTGAAGTCCATCACTATGCCCCCTGCATTTCCATGCCAACAAGAGCACCTACCAAACAACCTGGCAGCTCCCAGTGAAACAGCAGCCAACATGGAAACTTATCAAGACACATTGATTCATCTCTTTCCTACTTCCCTTTCTTTTTCTGTCCACACTTGCCTTGTTTTTGCCTTAAACTTTTTTCACCCCCACTGCTTAAAGACTTGCACCTCTCATATAAACTATCATAACTTTGCTCCCCTCCTCAGCCTCCATTTCCTAGAGATTCTGAGCTACATACCATTCTGTACATGCTTAATGGCAGATGAGAAATTTTTACATGTATGTATGTGTGCACTGAGTAATTAACCTTGAACTTTGGGTATTAAAGGCGGGGCTGCTCCTCTTCTGTTTTCCCAGGGTTTGCTGTGTCTGCCATGTAATGGGTCATCATCAAACAGGAGACCAACAGGTGAGTAACTGCCTGAAAGAATAAATGAATGAAAGAAATTGCTGAAGAATGGGTATGAGTTGGCCTAGGATGACTTGAGATCATTAAGGCATCAAGGCAGCTGGAAGGGAGTATGAGCAAGGAGAAGCTAAGGGACTCTGGCCTTTTAACAGGAAAGAAAAGGTATGCAGGTGTGAAGGAAGGCGGGGAAATAAAAAAGGTACCACCTCCTGAAAGTTTTACCCATGGCCAATTCCTGGAAGCCAATTCCAGGAGGTGCAGTCTCTCCCAGAACCACAGGCTGATTGGAACCTTTTATGGTGGTAAGTCTTCTACCTTTGCTGAGGTTTAAGGTTAGGACAGGCACATCGTGCTGTAAGTCTTCTACCTTTGCTAAGGTTTAAGGTTAGGACAGGCACACCGTGCTGTGCTGCCAATCAACACAATGATACACAGGTGGCCTCTGGAAAACATACCACTCACACATAGGGCATGGGATGAGGAAGGGCATTGTCTCTTCTGGGCTCCTCATTCCTGAGGATTTCATGGTTGGGTTGATCTCTCAAGACCCTGAAAAGAACTACCTGAAATCACAACAAAAATCACAACTGAAGATAGAAGGAAACTGAGTCTTTGAAAATATGTTTGACCTGAAATAATCAGCTTTAATTCTAAACTAACAATGTAAGAAATTACTAGTTCTGATGATTTAAGTCATTTTAGTGAGCCCTTGCATTTGTTACTTGACCCTGAAAGAATCCTAACTAGTACACACACTACCTGCTCCAAGGAGGTACCAGTAAGTCTGAGTGGGGTGGGGACAGAGATCTCTGGCACTGTAGGGAGGCTAGGGCTTGGGCTCCAAATTAGCTATGTGACCTTAATCATTTTAATTTATCTCTGAATTCTAATCTTTCATTTTAAATATGGAAGTTTTGATATAAGAATCTTCTCTACATTCTTTACAGTACATAAGAGCACAGGATTAATTAGTGTTCATCTCACTGCAAACTTCATACAAAGTTTTCCAAACTACAGTTCCTGATCCATTAATGGATTGTAAAGGAAGGGTAAGGAGGAACAGAACAGGGATAAGGAAACACCGATGCTTTTAGAGTGGTATGTAAGAGGAGCATTTAAATAAACAGCTCAACTCTGGTGTTACAGAATGTCCGGAGAGGAAAACACAGAGACAAAAAAAGCAGGGGGAGGAGGGGGTGGAATTTCTGTGCATTTGAGAACATGTGGTTTCTGCAGTCTTGCTCTGAAGATAGATTAAAGATGTACCAGTTTTATTTATGTTTGCAAAGGCGATACTAGGAGTAGGGGATATTGCTTGGAAAGCTTGGATGAAAGTAACAACCAGATTGGAAATTCCCTCAGTTTGGTATATATCCTAGACGTGCAAGGGTCTCATTTTGCTTAGTCCAGTACTGAATAGATATTTGTTATGGTTTGGATGTGAGGTGTCCCCCAAGAACTCATGAGTGAGACAATGTAAGAAAGTTCAGAGGTGAAATGATTGGGCTATGACAGCCTTAACACAATCGGTGATTAATGCCCTGATAGGGATTAACTGAGTAGTGACTATGAACAGGTAGGGGGTGGCTGGAGGAGGTGTGTCACTGGGGGCATGACTGGGGTATACCTTTTGTGAGCTAAGCTTAGTTTCTCTCTACTTCCTGATCATCATGACCTGAGCCGCTTTCCTCATGATTTCATGATGTTGTGCCTCACCCCGAGCCCTAAGGAATGGTGTCTATGGAATGAAACCATAGGCCCCAGATTAAACTTTTTCTCCTCTAAAATTGTTCTTGTCAGGTCCTTTGGTCACTGCAATAAAAAAACAAAACTAAAACAATATGTAACTATTTCTGTGCAAAAATATCAGACTGATATTTACTTCCTTTCCCTTGTTTGGATCCTGTGCTGGATCATTAGAATAGTTTCCAGGTGAATTATAGTGATATTTAGTGTTATAATGGAAGAGATGGAGAACGGCTAGAGGTACCCCAGAGCCCCCTCGCGGGTGGGAGGCTCCCCCGACCAGACCCCATGGGAAAGTTGACTGCTTTAGCGACAAGCAGTTTTCTCTGTTTTATGAACACAGCATCTGTCCTTGTTTTCATCCTACCTGTGGCCTTATTTTCATGCATCCTAGAAGGACTTGGGTAAAAGAAAAGACAATGAATTTTGTAATTCTTCTCACCACTGAGGGACAGACCGAATATACACCTCAGCAGAGACAACTGCCTATTGTACTGACCACGGTACCAGGTCTCCCAAAAGAGTAAGACAGGATTCTGGCTTTTCAGGAGCTTTCAATGTGATAGAAAAAGCAATGGGTGAGGGTATCAGGGAGGAGCATGTGCGCTAAGCCTGCTTCACACCATATCAGCTTTAAACCTGTTCAATATTCTGCCCATCAGACAGAAGCCAAATGAGACTGAGAGGGACAAGATTTCCATTGAAAAATGTCAGTTCTGATATATGTATATAAGCCAGTTTATCTCTGAAGCATCATACGTCCTCTAGGAGCGAGGGGGATATTTAATCGGATGTTGCTTCAGCTCTTAATTTTATGTCATTTATCAGTATCCATTTATCAGTATCAGCATTATTCAGGGGATTTCTTAAATTTTCCTTTTTAACAAATTAATTCTCTCTGGGCATGGTGGCATACACCTGTAGTCCCAGGGACTCAGGAGGCTGAGGCAGGAGGATCACAAGTTCAAGGCCAGATGTGGCAACTTAGTGAGACCCTGTCTCAAAATTAAAAAAAAAAAAAAATGAAAAGGGCTGGCTCAGTAGTAGAGCACCCCTGGGTTCAATTGTCAGTGTTGCAGAAGAAAAAAACAAACAAACAAACAAAAAAACCCTAAATCTCAGGTACTGGGGATCAAATCACGGGCTGTGCATAAGCTAAGCACATGGTCTACTGCTGAGCTACACCCCGAGGCCTCCTTCTGCTTTAATAATCACTATTTGAGAGCTTAACATGTTGGACAAAACCCTTTCCATTTATTATCACCAGATGTAACTACGCACTCACTTGACAGGTCTTTTCATTCAACAGACTGGAAATGTAAGTACAGAGAAGTTAAAAACAAACTCATCTGTGGCCTTACTGAGTGGCAGAGCAAGGATTCCAACCTATGCTGGCTGACTTTAGACTGAACCTCCAGCATATACTTGTGTGTGAGAGAGAATCATTTTGATCTCTTTATCTGAGGCTGATCCAGTAGGGTGAACACGTACTCCTATCAATTCCCTCTGTATACTCCTGGTTGTTCTCAAATGCTCTGCAGAGGCCTCTCTGTCGCAGACAGATTCATTCCTTTGCATGAAGTTGGTGAAGATCGAAAGTGTTCAGCACTCATGAAATGATTCTAAAATGATCACTATGTTGTTGTTGTTGTTGTTGTTTTAACCAAGATGTGAAGTGTGGCTTATTAGAATATACCATGGTGTTTGCCAGCCCTAGAACTCATAATGAGTATGAGGAAGAAGAGAAGCAGCTTTGGCTGCTGTGGCATTTTCTGGTTTTCTATAATTTGCACATGTGCTACCAGGCAGCTGGGTTCAAAAAAGATTGGCCTTGCCAGGAAGGTGAGGTGTCCCCTGGAGGATATGGTATGTTCCCTCCCCCTCTATAGCCTTGGGGTTATTCAGTACAAGGGAGAAAGGAAAGTTGCCCAAGAGCATTTTGTAATTCCACCTCTTTCTCTTATTTTGTGAAGATCAGCACCATGACCCATGTGACTGTTTTTCTTTAATAAGAGAAATAAACGGGTTTCTTCCATCCACATAGACCTCAGGAGTACTGGTGGGTTCAGCTCTCTTGGTATGAGGACCTAGTGTGTTCCTGCCAGAATCCTCCCCACCCCTCTCTCTGGGTTGAGCAGTAGCATTCAAAATGAATGCAGATGAGATTGCCCTCTCACTTAAGGAGCTGAACTTCTTTGAAGTACAACTCCAGCCTGAAACACCTGTGCGGAACCATCTGTTGTATGTATGAATGAACAGAGGCAGTAATCTAGGGAACAGAAGTGCTGAGAGATTTTTTTCACAACAGATCAAGATCCTGTACTAAGCTTCCAGGGTCCACATGGTGCCCCTTGGACTCTGGGAGAAACCCAAATATCTTTGGGCAGAAGTGAGACTTACCTGGCTTCAGCTATGTTACCCTTGTTGGTTATATTCTTCAACTAATCTGAGCTCCAACTTTTTTCTTACAAAAGCTATTTCACGTAGTTACTTTATTTCTTATTTTTAATTTTTTTGTAGAAGTAATGCAGACACATGATTTAAAAAAATCAGAATCATAAGTGACTCATGATCATCCATGCTGTGGATATATCTTTGCGTCAGACCTTTTGCTCACTTTATAGTTCCTGATTTGTCTTGTTCACCTCTTGTTGGTTGGGTGGTCTATATTTCATGTTAGAGGTTTCACCCGTGTTTGATGATCCTTGGTGGTCCGTTCAGGTTGAAGAGCTGGATATTCAAATGCCAAGTATGTGCACATGGCTCGCTGAGGTTGCTGGAGGTATTCTTTCTTGGTCATTTCCCTGGAGGACATCTAAAACCAGTTGCTATTTTTAGGTGTTTCTATTATGGATTGTTGGTTTTCCCAGTGGTCACCTCTCCAATGTTTTTACTGCTACTATTTTTCTACCAGCTGAATAGAGGAGAGACCAGGGTTTTCTCAGTTCGAAATATATATTTTCACATAAGCTCTCCAGTTCTAATATGGTACCTCTTTTCTCAGCAGTGGCCACCCACTGTGAGTACAGAATTCCTTTGGAATCAATCTCTCTAGAGGGTAAAGTTGTATTTTATTTTATTTTTAAAACTTCAACGATATATTATTATCAAACTCATGCAGGGTTACCACTTTAACACACCTATCAGCAAAATCTGCATCCTCATGGAGATGAAGACCAGTAGAGATTATCTCTTTGAAAAAAACATATGTACCTGTGCATTTAAAAAGTATAATTTTCCAGTGTTGCAGAAAAAATAATCTCCAAGTGATTTTAGACGGAAAAAAAATAACATTAGGCAATCTGTCCCACCTTAAATGCACTGAGTCAGGATAGCCCCCTCACCTCCTGAGAAAATGACACTAGAGCGTAAACTTTTAGAACTAGCATGAATGAAAGGCAGGTATTCAGTACATGAAGGAGATAAGATTTTCACTGTTTCATATACATGTTTTCAACTGATCTTTCTGCATTTGGAATTTACTGGTGTGTCTACTTCCATAGGGCTCTGGATCCTCCAGTTTCTGAGCCTTTATGGGTTCCTCCTGCATAAATCAGCTTACTGATGAACTTCCCTTATTCTGAGTTTAGGTGTCTACTCACTCTACTTCCAAGCTAATTACCACCTGTCTACTTCCATCTTCTAAAATGGCATTGTGGCATCTCCTTTCCCCAGCCCTTTTGTCCTTGCAGGTCTATGCTTTCAAAGAAAATCCTTTTCTGATCATTTTTTGTGAAAAATTATTAAAAATATGAATTATACATATGCAGATATGTATTTGTGGTGTGTCCTCTTGTTTAAAGTTTACTGAGCATACACAGTGCCCATTTAAAATAGGTACTCAAAAATCATATGTATGTGTACATGTGTAGCAGCAGGCTAAGAGGATTTAAACACTCAGGGATAAGTGACAGCCTTTAAGGGTGGCTTATCAACCTGTTCCATGAGGACTTAAAAGCATCTTAAGAAAAAGAAGGAACCTGTGTGATTCATCAATTAAATCAGAGTCAGAGGGAGAAGTACTTCCGAATACAGACAGGTCTTCCTTTTGCTAGACTGCTGTACCCATCCCATGGATTCATGTCTACATTGCTAATAGAGAAAAACCTATTCACAGAAATGTACTAGATTTCAGTCTAGGCTCAGCATTTGGCTATAATTTGCTAATGTGGTTTTAGCCTGGGTATAGCCTGTTTGCTGAACCTGTAGTCTAAATAATTCTGTACGAATCAATTTTCATTTTTGTTGAATGAATAAAATATAATTTTTTAAAAATTATGAACAGAAGAGGAAGTAAAATATAGAGAAAGTAAGATAGTAGAATGAAATAGTATTACTCTATGTATATGTATGATTACATGAATGGTGTGAATGTACATTGTACACAACCATAGAAATGAAAAGTTGTACCCTGGTAGTGTGCAACGAATCAAAGTGCAGTCTGTAAAAATAAAAAAGATTTTAATTAAAAAAAAATACAGAGAAAGTCAAAGAAAGGAAAAAGGTAAGGATTGGTATAGAAATCAATTAAATAGAAATTGAAAAATAATAGAAAAATAATGAAGCCCAAAGTTCAATATTGGGTTGAGTAGACCAATAAAACTAATAAACCTCTAATCAGACTAAGCAGAAAAAAAAGAGAAAAAATGCATTACTATTATCAAAAATGAAGGAGGTGAATTCATGAAAGATGAAGATCAGGATTAGGAAACTTTTCGCTTAGAGAACAGATAGTAACCTTTGTGACCCACATACAAACTCTGCTGCATATGCAACAGATTCAGTCCCTGTTGTTTCTTGTTTCAAAGATATATAATATTTCATTCTGCTAAGAGAGATGGGCCTAATGAGAGCTACTGAAAGCTTTTGCATGTTCGCTTACTTTATATAAAGCACACCTGGGAAAGTGCCACTGGATCTTTGACAGGACTATGTGAAGATCAAAATCCAAGGCAAGATGAAACAGTCATTTGCATATATGAGTGGATAATTTAAACTATGAGTTCTATAATATTTAGAACTTGTTAAAGAAAGGAACCAAGAGAAGATGTCAAAAGTTAATGGGAAAGCCAGGTGTGGTGGTACATGTCTGTAATCCCAGCAATTAGGGAGGCTAAAGCAGGAGGATGGCAAGTTCAAAACCAGCCTCAGCAACTTAGCGAGACCTTGTCTTAAAAAAGTTAAAAAATTACAAAAGGGCTGGGGATGTGGCTCAGTGGTTAAGTGTTCAGGGTTCAATCCCTCACTTATCTCTGAGAGATCTCCCTTAGTGCACTTGTAGATGTGTGTTCTCTTTCTCTCTCTCTCTCTCTCTCTCTCTCTCTCTCTCTCGCTCTCATTTTCCCATCATCTATTTCCTCTCAAATACTAGTTGAAAGCATCTATTTTCCTCTTACCCATACCCCTTAATTTGAAGCTCCATTTGCTCTTGTTTAAAGTTAGTTGTCTTTGACCGTCTCCTCATTGGCAATTGTGTGAAGTGTTTGGTGATGTTTGGGGAGGGTAGGGGAGAGGAGGGAAAGCAGTGTCATCATCAGAGCCAGTGACCTTTAAACTTCTTCATGGCAGTGCACTGGGGGATTCTCAGGCTGTGAAGGGACTTATGAGAGCTTTTCATTTGTACACACTAGGAATGTCCTCAGAAATCCACGCCAATGCACCACTCATAATAGGGTTTGGATTTAAGTAACTTTTCATTTGACTTGAAAAGAACTGATTCCCACACAGTTTTGTGAAGCTTGGGAATCCCCTATCATTTTTCTGCCTCTGCACCTCTTCACATGCAGCCCACGTGACTATTTGTTTTATGTAACAGAGAGACAGAGCAATGGAGAGAGAGAAGGAGAGAAAGAAATCAAAGGAAAGAGATACAATAGATCATACTTAGGCTTTATGATGGCCTTTCTTAACTGCTCTGTAAAGGTACACTTCTTTACATAAAGGAGGCATGAAGAAACAATGAATGGGTAGAAGATTTGTCCTCCTGAAAAATATGTCCCACCATCTACACTGTCATCTGACCATACCACACATCCCATTTGTTTCCACGAAACACTTCTGATTACCAAAGGAGTTATAAAAGAACATGCTCATTGTTGAAAGTTTGTATAGGACCAAAAAAGCATAGAAAGGCAGAAGAAAAAAAGGCAGACTACCACACTCGGAGCCAAGCTCTGTAAAACTGTTATGAATGAAGGATTGATTTAGTGATTCATGAAATGTTTACTGACTGCTCAAGAACATATCTGACATTATTTTAACTATTGAAAATGCAAAGATGAAGAAACAAGGTCCTTGCTCTTGTGAAAATATGTCCCCTCATCTCAGTGTATCCCTCTTCCCTACACACTAACATCCTCCTCCTCCTGTAGCCCTTGGCTGCAGTGGAGTGCTAAAAGCAGGTGTTTCCCGACATTCTGTTGATATGGGTGATGAGTCCCATTTTCCCTGTGCTGAAGATTTAACACTGAGACATGCTGAGGCAAGAGTAGGAAGCAAGTTTTATTCAAAGGATAAAATAAACTTCTTGGAGGAGAAAGGACCCCAGAGCTGGGTGTCCAAGGAAGTAGGGGTGTCCTGCCCCTTTTGTACATGGTAGGTTTCTTTTGTTCTTATGCTGTATCCTGCCCCCCGAAATGCCTACATGACCAAAAGGTGGAGTGACCCAAGGGCAGGAACAAAGCTTCCCAGGCAGGAAGGAGTCAACCGGGGGCTACTCATTAACTCTTTGCTGGGAGGAACAATCCCCGGGAGGCAGGTAACTTTGAAAACAGGGGAGGAGGAGTGGGAAATGTCCTGATGGTATTAACATTTTATTTCCTTTCCTTTTGAACTAGCCCTCATCTTCCCAATCCCACCCACCATCTATTACCTACACTGACTGTCCTTTTGCCCCTGCTCTATCCTCCGCGTGATGTGTTTACTAGCATGTATTGGCTGACTCTTTATCCATCTTTATACAAGGTTTTCCTTGCTTTATCATGCAATATATTGGGCATTTTTCTTTGAAGTAGAACAGGTCTACATATGTGGGTAGTATGAACACTTGTTCCTGTTGAACATTTGCCCACCTACCACATCTGTTTGAGATTGACAAGAAATTTAAGACAGTCCAAGACTGACAGAGAGGAATTTTGAATTATTTTGTGGTTGGTTTTGCTTTAATACAGCAAATCACTGGACTATTCCTTAGGTGACTGAGAACCATTGGTACCAGCTGCACTTTTTTTTATTGTTGTTCTAATTAGCTATACCTGACAGTAGAATGCATTTATACTTTAATACATCATACCTAAATGGAGTATAATTTCTCATTTTTCTGGTTGTACATGATGTAGATTCACACTGGTCATGCAGTCACATATGTACATAGGGTAACGATGTCTTATTCATTCCACTATCCCTCTCACCCCCAAAACCCCTACCCTTCCTTCACTCCCCTCTACCCAATCCAAAGTAACTCTATTCTTCCCTAGACCCTCTTTCCCTTATTGTGAATTAGCATCTGCATATCAGAGAAAACATTTGGCCTTTTGTTTTTTGAATTGGCTTATTACACTTAGCATGATATTCTCCAGTTCCATCCATTTACCAGCAAATGCCATAATTTCTTTCTTCTTTATGACGTAGTAATATCCCATTGTATATATACACATTTTTCTTTTATCCTTTCATCTGTTGAAGGGCACCTAGTTTTGTTCCACAATTTAGCTATTATGAATTGAGTTGCTATAAACATTGATGGATTTGCATCACTGTAGTGTTCAGATTTTAAGTCCTTTGGGTACAAACTGAGAAATGGGATATTTGAGTCAAATAGTGGTTCCACTGAAAGTTTTCTGAGGAATCTTCATGCCACATACCGCTTTCCATAATGGTTGCGCCAATTTGCATTCCCACCAGCAATGTATGAGTGAACCTTTTCCCCTACATCCTCACCAACATTTATTGGTGCTTGTATTCTTAATAATTGCCATTCTGATTGGAGTGAAATGAAATCTGAGCATTAATCTCCAGGATATATAAAGCACTCAAAAAAACTTAATACCAAACAAATAACCCAATCAATAAATGGGCTAAGGAACTGAACAGACACTTCACAGAGGAAGAAATACAATCAATTAACAAATATATGAAAAAATGTTCAACATCTTTAGCAATTAGAGAAATGCAAATCAAAAGAATTCTAAGATTTCATCTCACTCCAGCTGCACTTTTAACCTATCATTTTTCATTCATTTATTTATGTATTCATGTCATGACTTTTATTAAGTATTAGTCACTGTACTAGACACTGGAATTACAGAGATAAGAAACTCACTCTCAAGCAGTAGGGAGATGTAGATAAGTAATTGCAATGCAGTGTGCTAAGTGCTCTGGCAGAGGCAGGTAGAACCAATGGAGGGTCACCTGACCTAGACCAGGTGGCCCAAAGAATTCATTTTGGAGGAAAGGATGTCTATTTAAACTATATCTTGAAGTTTGAATTAAGAAGCAGAAGAAAATTGAGGTGGCAATCCAAGAAGAACGGCATGTGAAAATACCAAGGAGCATTTCAAAGTCTGGTTCCATGGAGAGACAACCAGTAACTCATTGTGACTGGGCACATTTGCAGGGAAATAAATGGTGAGCAGTGAAACTGGGCAAGTGTCTCAGGAAGGCTTTTTATTTTCCAGTGTGCTTGGAAGTTAATATTTTGTCCTTAATTTTCCAGTAGCTATTCAAATTTCCTTTCAAAGGCAAGGGCAAGGATCAACACATAGTATGGAAAGGGCAGGAAAGAAGTTTTTATAGTAATTCAGGTGAGAGATAGAGGCCTAGAATAGATGGAGAAAGACGAAATACTGAAGAGATGCTAAGAGAGGAAAATCAGGGACTGGAGCTGTGGGTCAGTGGTAAAGCTGCTTGCCTAGCATGTGTGAGGCACTGGGTTTGATTCTCAGCACCGCATATAAATAAGTGAATAAAATCAACATCCATCAACATCTTAAAAAAGAAAGGAAAAGCAATAGAACTTTGCATCTGGCTGAGTGCTGGGACTAAGCATTACGATGGTTCCCTGGTTTCTGCTCAAATGACGGGTAGGTGATGGTGGTACCTGCTGAGAAAAGGGACTCTGAGGGAGCGGTCCACTTAAGGGATGGACAAACAAAGAACTCTGCAGGAAAATAAAACCCCAAACAGCAAACCCGAAAGAAGGAAAATCAGGGACTCTGTGGCCACATGTAATTGAATTAAGAACAATTTTGTCGGCATGGTAGAGACCCAAGAAAGATTAGGGAATGCAAGAGGAAGACACAGCCAGGGCGGATCACTCTGCTGTTTAGCTGTGAAGAGGAGGGAGGAGATTGTGCTTTAGCCAGAGGAGGATCTAATTTGGGGTTGGGAAGCGGGGGATTGCTTTCACTTTACTATGTGACAGAATTGAGGATAAATGGCAAGTCAGGAAGGTAAGGTTGAAATGAAGCGATAACTAAAGAAACAAGGTCACTGAGGAGAGTTGCAAAACCAGCTCTCCACTCGAAGGTGTGACTCTCCCAGGGAGCATCATGGAAAAGTGTGGGATGGTCTGGGTTCTCAGAGTGATTTAGGAATGTCAAGGCCCTGAGTGGACAGAGTCCAGGGATGTTTTTTGTCCTGCAGTGGCTGGCATAATGAAGAATGTTTCCATATCCCAAACAACCTTTAAGGGACCCATCAAATAGTAGAGTGGTGAAACACCTGTGTAGAATTACCAGAGTCTAGAACTGACTTGCTTTTCATATAAACTAAGAGTAGTTTTTATATAGTTTTAATATAGACTCAATTTTCCAAAGACACAACCACTGTGTAAATCAAGGGAAGATGCCACAGTGTTCTGTGGGTATTTGAGCCTTTCTGCTCCTGTTGTTTAGTTCCGATACTGAGCACCTGTACCAACCTAGTGTTCATAACTATCGCATAGCGAGTCTGTGTTAGGTGCACACATTTGCCTGCCTAATTTTGTATTCTGTTGTAGTAGTGCCTGAGGATTTACATATTGTAGTATATGCTGCCTTACTTAAATTTTCCCTTTATTTATAATTACAGCATTAAATTAAGAAGTAATTACGTGTCTAGATCCATACCTTAGTCTATTGTGAGTTGCTTTAATAGTATACTACAAAGACATTTATAAGGAACAAAAGGACTGATTTATAAAGAAAAGAATAAACTTATTTCTTACAGTTATGGAGATTGAGAATCCAAAGTGGAGGGATTCACTTCTGAAGAGGGCTTTCTTGCTATATACATTGTGTGTGTGTATATGGATGGGGGGGTGCCGAACTCATCCTTTATCAGGAATTCACTCCCATGGTAACTAACCCACTTCTAGGCTCATGACATTAAAAAAAAAATCTCTTAAAGATCTCATCTCTCAATATTGCTGCATTGAATATTGTTTCAAGTTTCCAACACATGAACTTTGGGGGACACTCACACCCTAGCATTAAGTCATATGACTTCTTAGCAGTAAAGGAATAAAGGGTTACAAAATATTTTTTAGACAATGTCATTGGATAGAAGCAAATAACAGAAGACAGTAGACACTGCTGTAGAGAAGGCAGGAAGGATGGATGAGCTGCAAGTCAATCGAAGTGAGGGACAGGGTAACTCCCTTAACTGTGTTCCTTTTCTTCCCCTTTGTCAACCAGAAAGTTAAGATATACACAGAGTAAAGGATTATGTAAACCTGAAGAAAGTACCATAAGTGGGAGGAGGGAGTCTGAAAGAGACACTCTGGTGGTTGGGCACTGTCTGCAGAGCATGGGAAGATTGCCAGGCAGGGTTGAAAGTCCAGCTGAGGTCAGTGGCCATGAATTTGTCAAGAGCCTCAATCAGCACCATGCTACAACCTTTGCAGGAGCCCTTCATTATGAGAGCAGAGGAGGAGGATGGTGGGTTTAATCCAGGGTTGTGGGTTTCCAGAGTAGGACTGAAAAAAAAATAAAAGGTCAAGTTTGACTAAGAATGGCTTAAGCAGTAAACCATGATTAGAAACAGAAATGACAGCTAGTCAACTTGATGTTTGGAAGCGTCCTCCCCTTTCTGGCCCTGGTCAACCCCAGGGACCCCCAGAAGTGGTACAGTGGTACAAGACATAAACTATTCCCTCTCTGGCTTCAAGGACTCTTTAAAGATTTTGCTGGTTAGCTGTATGAATATTTTTGCACAGATTTTTATGCGTTGAGATTTTCCAGGATTCTTCTTATTTATTTATTTATTTATTTATTTATTTATTTATTTATTTATGGTACCAGGAATTGAATCCAGGGTCACTTAACCACTGAGCCATATCCCCCAGTCATTTTTATTTTTCATTTAAGACTTAAGGCCTTGCTAAGTTGCTGAGGTTGTCTTTGAACTTGTGATCCTCTTACTTCAAACTCCCAAGCCTCTGTCCCAGAATCCTTGCTAAAGAAAATCTTAGCTAAAAATAAGTGGTATAACCAATGGAAACCTTTTGGTTAACAAACGAAAAGAAAATCTCTGTAAATTCCCAGATATACTCTGAAGAGTCAGACTTTCTAGAATCAGATCTTAAGTTTCTCATCTATATTCCCAATTTCAAATGTTGAAGTTGTAAAATATTAACCCCTCACTGCAGAATTCAAATTCCATCTTACTCTGCTTCTTAACTGCAGAAGAAGCAAAGGAGATTACAGGAAAAAGACAGCATTAGTATCTTATAAGCACATTTGGACTTGGGGACTTAAATATGGAGAGAAGTGGAGGAGGAGATCCTTGGTAACACTGTTAACAAATGGTGAGGGACAGAATAACATCTTGTTCAGATGCTGCAAGCTGAAGACACTAGGCAGTTGAATGGCACTGGAGACATCAGGGACATACTAGACTTGAGGTGAGGTGGGACACTCATGTAGGAATTGGATATGGGTTGCAGAAAAATGTGAGAACTGATATAAAATGGCTATTGCATCTCAATGAATAAGATGCAAAAGGGATCTTCCTTGAAAGATCAGGAATAGAAATCAATTACAATGAACATGAATTAATAAGGACATGGGAAAAGAGTCGGAAGAAGCAATTCACAGAATGAAAAGTCCAAATGGCTAACAAGTATATGAACAGTCACACAGAACAGCAGATGAAAACAAGTCATCTGAGATTGACAAAAAAAATAGCAAACTACTTGATGGAGAGCATTGGCAAAGATGTGAAGGAACAGGGACCCTATTGTACTGCTAATGGAGGTGCAGACTGGTGCAGTCTTTCTGGGGAGGGGTTTGGTAGTATGTGATGGACTTTAACATAAGACTACTCAGATAAACAATTGTCCTCTCATACATATACCCAAGAGAAATTATTTTAAGGTTACTAAGGCATATTGTTATGGGCTACAACTTAAACAGACCGATCACCACTGAGAAGTCCAAATTTGAGAGTCTTTATTAAACCGGTCGGCTGACTGTCTCACACAATGCCCCCAAAAAAATGGCGAGTGGGAGAACAGCCCCGACCACAGGGTTATAGGGGTTCTTATACCAAAAATCACATCAATCATAAGTGTCTGTTGCTATGATTCGAAATTACAAACTGAAATCATGAGATCATCGACAGAAGGGGAAGTGGGTCAAAATGACCCTTATCTAGGTACAAACTAACGAATGGTTACTAACATCCACACAATCACTGCTCACATGGTGCATTGTTTAGGAGCAATAGGAATCAAAAGAGAGCATTTTTCATTACATAAGAATTGTCGGGCTGGGGAGATAGCTCAGCTGATAGAGTGCTTGCCTCGCAAGCACAAGGCCCTGAGTTCGATCCCCAGTACCGCAAAGAAAAAAAATTGTCATTTTGTATTGCTAAACATGTCACGCTAAGCAACTGATGATGGGCACAGAGGTGGGGTGCTCCCATGGGAGAAGCTGAGCAAGTGTTGATGGGTACAGAGGCAGGTGTTCCCATGGAAGAAGATTATTTCCTATATAAGATGGAGTCTCAGAGCAAAATGGAGTCTGTACAGTCATTTCCCCCATAGTCTGACCTATAACATTCCCATGGAGCCATATCTGTCAGCCTGTTAAATATCACTAAGGATACCGTCAGTGTTGTTTGTGGTGGTGGGAAGTTATAATTGACACGTCTGTCACTAGATGAGTGTCTAAGAAGAGTGTGGTACATTCACATAATAGTCTCCTTAGAAGCAACAACTAGATATGCTCATTGCAGAAAGGACAGATTTTTTTTTTTTAATAATGCTGAGTAAAAAGCCTAAGAAACCAAATAGTACCATTTAGAATTTTAAAAATTTGCAGACATCAAAAATGCCCTACATATTTTGCAAGTCTATCAAAGCTATAAAAGAAATGCTCAAATAGTAATGAATTAAATTGGATAGAGTATTTTTTTTCTCTCCTGCAAAACTTCAGGTAGGTAATCCATGCACATATTGTATTTCAAAATCATCAGGGACCCAGGTTGCATTTATTATTTTCCTTTGCCACCCATAACTCATGAATTTATCATGATTGCCTAATATTCCACCACCATGATCAAAACCCAGCCAGTGGGAAACAGGATAAAGGAAAGGGAAAGACACTTCTGCCCAGTGAAGGTGGAATCTAGAAGTCATACACATCACTTTTGCTTATATGGCCAAGTTGTCATGTCTGGTGCCCAACTATAAATTTAATTACTGTGTAAGGAGGGTAAGAGTCGTGCCGGCCACAGACATGCAAATACAGAATCATAGTAGGGAAGAGACCTGCAGAAGGAGTGAGAGTGGGGATCAGGTGAAAGGGGAAGAGTTACATGTGTAAAAGTCATCAGGTGTCCCTGCGTAGAGTCATGGCTCCAGCGTGTCACAGACTGAGATTTATGATTAAGATGATCCTCTGGACCTGAGGTTAGTTTAAAAATGAAAAGGAGGGAAAAAAGGAAGAAGGAAGAAAGGAGAAGGATAAAAGAGGAAGGACATGAAAGAAAGAAGAGAGAGAAAGAGGAAGGAAGGAAGGAAGGAAGGGGGGAGGAGGGAAGGAAAACAATAGAGATTATGATGTGGTGATATGGGAGTTCTTGGGAGAGTAGTGTGTGTGTGTGTGTGTGTGTGTGTGTGTGTGTGTGTAATAATTTCATGTAGGTGAATTTCTAGATATTCTAGGACTGGAGGGCAGTTCTCTCAACAGTCTTATGAAATCATCAAAAAGAAACAGAGTTCACCTCCGATGTTGTAGGTCAACTTGGCTACTGGTTTTCCTCCTGGTCACCAAACTGGTCACTGAGAAACTGTAATTTCTCAAGTACACCAAGAGTCAATTACAGGGAGGATCAAAGGGCAGGGTTTTCCAAAACTGAGCATTCTATGGTATCCAAATCCTCATTTACAAATGCCAGGAAAAACAGAGGGATGAGTAATAGAGCCAGCCCTGAGGCTGCCATGCTCTGGGGAAGAAAGGAAGAAGGGAAGGAAGCAGACAGCAGACGCAGGAGTCTGAAGGCTCTTTGGAAAAGCACTGGCTTGGCTTAGGGTGTAGCCAGTCTCATTTGACTGTGCAAAGAGCAAAGCACTAACGATGAAAATGCTAGCGTTCATTCTGACGTGAATAGCGTGAATATTGTTAATTTATTGGTCAAGACTTATGCATTACAGAATTGAGTTATTCTGTACGTAGCCAGCTATTATTAATAGTCATGGTAGAATAGAAAAAGAATAAGAGAACAGCTTAGAAATGATACAGATGCAAGATCACGTTCTTACTTTAGTATCACAGGTGTGCAGGATGGGGCTAGTCACCTAATCTTGCCAAGCCTCCCTTTCCTCATTGGTAAGTGAAGGGAGCAGTAGGTGCCCAGCAGAGGGACTTAGGATACAATGGGGCCCTCAAAGGTGTCCGGCAATATTGACACTATCCACTGAATATTAGAATAGATCTTTTCCCTTATTACTTTTTAGTTTGTCATGTGATTAATGCAGAATTGCTGTATTTCTAGCCAACATGTGTGTGCATGTGTGTATACATGTACACAGAAAGCGATTGAGAAAAACAGACCTAATACTTCTGAACAGGTAGTTCATTTACATATAAAATTCTTATATTTTGATTAAATCATGATTTTGTTTTGGATCTACAAGTCAGTCATTTTGCCCATTGCTCCACCGTCATTGATTCTGGGAAACATGGTATGTTCCATGAAGAGTGTGGGGATGAGGGGTGGGGACATGTGAAAATCGAGCAACTTGATGAGGGGGCTTTCTTTTGATCCAATAATTGGGCCATATGCATATCAATGGTTATGACCGTAAAAAAATAAATGCTACTAAGAACCTTCAAATCTGTTGAAGGAAAAAAGTCAATGGAACAAAGTCTTGACCTTAGAGAAATCTCAGCAGTCTAAGAGAACAGGCCTGCTGTTTCCACTTCCTGGAAAACGTCCTTAGAAGAATTTGTATTTGTGTACAGTGAAAACTGAAGTAGATTATTTCCTTCACTTGCACGTGTGTGTGCACGCGCGCGTGCTGTCTTATAATCATTCACGTTTTCTTTATGCAGAAGCTTGGAAACATTTAAAATCTCTGCCTCCTTTATATAAATCTCTTTTCTGTTCTTTAACTTTCTATTTTCTTCTTTGCATAGTGTTTAGTTTTGTGATTTGCCTGGAATGTTTCTGGAAATCTATGTTTTAAAATCAATTGAACAAATGCTCTCTTCTCTGGATGAAGCAGGGCAGGTGCCATGACACGGTCCCTTTCCAGATCCAGAACCCAGCCACAGAACTTGGAGCCTCTCCTTTTCTCCTTACATTCAAGTTGGTTCTACTCCCTCCCCTTAACCTTTGTTGTCCCACCCTGGCTCCACCAGTGACTTCCTCATGCCTGGATTACACACCACCCTGCCACCCTCTCCAACCAATTTTCTCCTCCATTTAATCCCCAAAGTGATGAGAAATTGACTATCTTTATAGACAACTTAAGATCTGTAAAATTGTTCACCGCTGTGGCTAAAAACTAAGGTTATTTACAGCATCAACAGCTCATCAGAAGTGGATGAATCAAACCCCAGGGTCATGGGATAAACTTCCCAGGTCTTACTAGGCGTTTCCTTCTGGAATGATTAGGACATTTTCTATTTAAACCAAATAGAAATTACTAAGTCTTTCCTCCCGAGGATTGTTTTCTTGTCCCCCAAGTCTAGATCACAGGGCAAAGACTAAAGGAGTCGCCACATTTATTATTGAAGAAGGTGACCAACATTGGCACTTCTGGTTTGTGGAATATGAAAACAGGTTACAAACCCCCTGAGGACCAGTGGAATAGAAGCAGCGTCAGCTAAAAAGCAACAAAAACGTTTTTGTGTGACTCCTGCTCTACCTGGGGCTTCTAACAGTGAGTTTGGATGGGATTGCTGCTAGTTTGTCTCTGAACTCTTTGCCAGCTCACACTGACAATTATCAAGCTGCTGTTGGTTAGCATATTTGTTTTCTGGAGCTGACTTGGTGGCTTCAAACAACAAGTACTTATTCTCTCAGAGTTCTGTAATCCAGAAAATTTAAATTGAGGTGTGCTCTCTCTGAGACTCTAGAGGAGAACCCTCCTTTGCCTCTTTCTAGCTTTTATTGGGTCACTCTAGAGTGTTCTTTGGTTTGTAGATGCATCACTCCAATCATTGGTTATACCTGACACATGGCCATCTCCTCCCTCTGGGTCTCTGTCTCTCCAATGGCATTCCTTTCTCTTCTAAGGACACCAGGACCATCAAATCAATGGCCCACCTTACTCTAGCATGATTTCATCCTACCTGATTACATTGATACAAACTTATTTCCAAATAAGTGAGATGGTAGGGATTTGGACTTCAACATGTCTCTTTAACTTTTAACATTTGGAATCAATTTAGCTTAATGTCTTGCAGATCCCCTTAGATCCTGAGAGAAAGCATTTCATCCTGAAGGTGGTGGTACGTTGCTGTGGTAGGATCAAGGGTGTTTGTAGAGAGTGAGTGTCCACCCCCACCGCCAGCCCCGCTGTTCAGAAGGGAGGATCACCCTTGGCTTTTTGTCTGATCCCCTTGTCATGTTTGTTTGCCACCTGGAACACACAACAGCCACTGTCCTGACAAAGGTTCCGTCTGTGTTTGTAGAGTGAGCAATCAGAGCTACATTTGTGCTGAAAAAATACTTGCAGATCTGCCAGGAACATGAATGACAGGCATTTTCCACAAAAGTTTCTCTTCCTCTGACAAGCTGGGAACTGTTTTCTAAAAGCTCTACAGATGCAGTGAATTCCCTAGTCAGAAATCTCTTCAGAAGCAGCCAGATTTGCCAGGAAGCGCCAACTTTCTCTCCCCAAGTTTCCTCTGTTTGTGCCTTTTAGCACAGAGGAGCAGCATGGAGCCTATGGCCCAAGCCTGGCTTCAGGGGAGAAGTTGGCAATGTACGTCTGCCTGGGGACCAGACCACAAGGGCATGGCTAGGACATTGGCGGGGGTGAGGGGTGGCTCTTGATTTCCTAGTAGGCCTAGAGGTTGGGCAGGGCCAGAGGGTTGGCAGCTGAGAACAGTTGGACTTCCGCCCAGGACCCAGCTGCCACTACTCCACTCCCTGGTGGTAGCTGCCTGGGTACTCCTTTGACGCAGCAAGGGCACTCAGAAGGCCAAAAGCAAGATCGGGGGTAGCCTGGGGTAGAACTGCGGGGAGGCAAAGCGTGTCAGAGGTGCCTCACGGCACAGTCCCTTCTAGAACCCTCGGCCCATTTCATGCTGCAGTCCAAGTCAGCAAACCTTGCTCTTACTTGGCCAGCTCTCAGTTTAGGCTAAGATGTAGACACAATTCAAGTAAATCTGGGCCTTTTTGCTCTCTCCCGACAAAAGACAAAATTACAACAAATTTAGTTATGAATCTAATTGGCTTTTATTTGTGATTTGTGAATCAGACATCTCATTTTGTGAAAAAGAATGCGTGTTCTGATGAGCCGAGCAGAGCAGGTTGACTTCACAGACAGAAAATGACTTTAGAAAGGGGAGATAGAGAACGGAAAGCAGGCCGGTTGTTTCAAAGCTACTTTGCTTATAGTGTTAAAATGGGGTACTTCCTTATATCACTAGGTAAGTTGGACCCCTTTTGACTGGTTATAAATTTTATTTAATCAATCTTTAGCATCTATCTCAAAACAGAACAGAAAAACCTTGAAAAATAGTCCTCCCTACAATCTTAAATAAGGTGACAAAATGGGTGGCAGGAAAGTTTTATCATAAAACTGCAAAACATCTAGAAGCTGCTCATATTTTTGGTGGGGAGAGCTCATATCTATCTTTAGTTTTTATTTGTTCTTTGTAATATATTACATATGTTGTAAACCTCATAAGACAATGTTAAGGTTTTAATTTTGAAGTTGTATGGTTAATAAAGAAACTAAGAAGAAAAGGAAATACAGGGTTTTACATTTACCAAGTTTTTTACCACTTTCTTTTCTGAAGATTCAAGTTTCTATCTGATATCATTTTACTTTAACCCCAAAACTTCCTTTTTACTTTGCCTTTTTGTTTGTTTTGGTAGTGCAGGTCTACTTATGACTAAATTTCTTAGATTTCTTTTATCTGGAAATGTCTTTTTTGTTGTTCTTATTCTTTGTAAAAAATTTTAGAGGTGCATACTAATTATACAGAACAGTGGGTTTCATTGTGGCATATTCTTACTTACATGTCACATAGTTTGCTGCACTTCAATTCTGACACCTCCTCTTCTTTGGACCCCCTTTCTCCAGCCCACAGGTTTTCCTTCTATTGTTTTCTTTATTCTCTCTAATTTCCACATGAGAGAAAATATAATATATGACCTCGGACTTTCTGAGTTTGACTATTTTCTCTTAATATGATGATCTCTAGTTCCATTCATTTCCCTGCAAATGACATAGTTTAATTCTTTATGGCTGAGTAAAACTGCATTGTGTGTATACACCACATCTTTTTTATTTATCTATTGGTAGACACCTTGACTGGATTCATAGTTTGGCTATTGTGAATTGTGCTGCTCTAAACATGAATATGCATTTATCTGCACAACATGCTGACCTTAATTCTTTTGGGTAAATACTGAGGATTGATAAAGCTAGATCATATGGTGGTTCCATTCCTAGTCTTTTGAGAAAACTCCATACTGATTTCCATAGTGACTGTATTAATTTACATTCCCACCAACATTGTATCAGAGTTCCTCTCCTCACCTCTACATCCTATCCAGCATTTATTGTTATTTGTATTTTTTATGGTTGACATCTTCATGGATATAATGAAATCTCAGTGCAGTTTTGATATGCATTTCCCTGATGAATAGAGACATTGAACATTTTTTTTTTTTTTTGTATATAATTGTTGGTCATTTGTACTTATTTTGAGAAATATCTGTTTAGTTCATTTGTGCACTTATTGATTGGGTTTTCTTTTTTAAATGTTGAGTTGAATTCTTTATATAATTAGCTGGCATAGATTTTCTCCCATTCTTAGATTCTCTCTTTGTGTTGTTTCCTTTGCTGTGCAGACACTTTTGAGTTTGATGCCACTGGTTTATTGATTCTTGGTATTATTTCCTGAGTGGTAGGCAGTGTTACTACCTAAACACTGATCTTAGACAAAGAATTGTCTCCTGGCTGAATCCTCAGGTTCTTTCCTCTCTCCCCAAACCCTAACTTTTTAATCCTGTGTGTTTTAGGTTTATTCTTTCATATCTAAAGGGATCTTCTAGACTCTTTCAGGATGCTGCTTCTGGGTCCTTCACTGTTGATGATTTTGGTTCCTGTTCAATACTCCTCAAAACTGAAACTTGTTTATCCCTCAATACACTCAAGGTGAACCTTTAGTACTGCAATTCCAGTTCCATAACAGATCATGGAGGAGGAAGCAGTGGCAAGGGATGTGGTTAGCAGATGAGGAGGAGCAAATAAGAGGAGAGTGTGGTAGAGATTGCCCATCCCCTCCCAGGTACCCAGCGATGACTCTGCACCCCACTTACCACTGGAGTCTTCATTGAAGGCCTTACCTCCATCCCTCCCACACCTGGGACACAGAGTGAGTCAAAGAACCCAGATTTAGGTTGTTTTTTACAGCTTTGGAGATTCAATTTGAGGTTAGCTATAGCACTAGGCACGATGCTAGTAGGCTCAGCTGTAAACATGGATCATCATATCCCCAGAATATCTCATTTTAGTAGTATTTAATTTCATCAGTGGGCAACTGAAATGAATCACTGAGAAGTCATGCTTTTAGCACCTTATTAAAACTCAGGGAGGTAAATTCCCTGAAGTGAATTTGTGCTTCCATACTTATTTAGAAGCCCAATTTACCTCTGAGTTAAGTGTTTCATGTCTATACATCCTGCCCTAAGTGTGGAGACTCTCAAATTATTTAAGAGCATGGTTCTGAACTACTGCTTTGAAACAGCGGGGGTGTGAAGGAGATGGGGGAGTTGGGTGGGTGGGGTGATGAAAGAGAACAATGTCGTCATGAGTACAAAGTGCCTCCAACCCCAGTACTCACCTCGGATATGTGGAAGGTTGAATGCAAAACTGGAAGAGCTCATACCCGACAGAGACTTGCTCTGAAACACTGATGAGTTCATGCTTGGCCAGTGTTGGCACTCAGAAAACCTTTCCCCGAAAGGTTTGACATGCTACCCTGGAGAACCAGTCTCAGAACTCAGGTCCGTCTGACCTTCCTCTGCCCTGGTCTCGCTAACCTCTCTGATCTTCTTTCCTGAAGTGTAGGGAGAGGCTTCTTTGCAGTTCCCTTCTTTACCTACAGATCGCTTCTGCCAGAGGAGCACAATTGCCTTCAGTAAGATCTTCTCACTGAAATTTCATTAATTAAGAAAGATTAAGTTCACACCACAGAAGAGACTAAAAACTAGAACCCAGAGGAACTGTGTCCCAGGCCAATGTGTATTCTCCAAGCTCATTCATGTCCTCTTGAAATCATTTACTACTCCTCTAAAATTTTCTATAGTCCCCTCCTCTTCTTTCCTCTGTTGCAAAGTGGGTACTTGGGCTTCAACCAGCTAGCCTTTCTTTGAGCTTCACATTTTACACAACTCCTGTGTACATGTCACGCACATTAGTAAATTTGAATTCTCTTCTCTTGTTAACCTGTCTTCTGTTACAGAGGTGTTGGCCATGACCCCTTATGAAGACTAGGAAAGGGATCACCCTTCTTCCGCTCCTACGCTAGCAAGGTCAGGTACTTAGCCCTCTGAGGAGAGTATATGGCACAGGAAAAGAGTTATACAATGGCTCAAAGCATATGGTTCTGCTGCTGGTTCTTTTGTTAGTAGCAGTAATTTTTGTTTTGTGTAAGTTTTCTGTCATTCTAATGTATTGTAGTTGGTGATATTTACTGTTCCCATCATAGTTTCAAGATATCTAAGGACAATTTTATCCTAACTTAAAGATTGACACTGAAACCAGAATTAAGGACAGGTAGTTAGTGTAGAAATAGGGGATCCGGTCAAATTGAGGAAATGAAGCCATGAAGCCACCTGCCTCTGGAAGTCAGTCGATGTGAGGGCCCCAGAGGCAGGGAGTGATCGGTCGGGCTGAGGGATCCTAGAGATGGGGCTCAGTCATTCTGGCCAGGGGTCCTACGGGGCCTGGCTGTTGTCTCAAAATGGTGGCAGCCACATGTAATCAAACCTGCAGATACTGTAGCAGTGAACTTCCAGGCAACAGCAGACAGCTGGTGCTCCACTGGTGGTTGGCGATCAGTTTGCTGACTGTTGTCGGACGATCGGGAGGTGAACCTTGAGTGTTGGGTGATGGATAGGAGTAAGGCAGGTGATGGACAGGGGAGAGGCAGGCAAATGGCGGATGATAGATTCCTGACAGTGAGCAATCTGCACTCAAAAAAGGCGTCGATATGCTGGCAGACTGCAGGTGATCACAGCAGACAAATGGGTAAACACCAGGGGATCGATGAGCAGCAAAAACTGCCTCACAGAGAAACAGATATCCTCTGCTTGAATCCGGCGTTACGGAGCGACAAGGAACACAGCCTCCCTCTAGTCCACCATCTTGGATCTCAGGACAAGCAGTGTCTGGAGTATAGAAGCAGCTATGGCCAGTGAGCTATCCAGGATTCTGGGACCATAATCAAGCTCTTCTGTGCTTTCCTTCAGGCTACCAAAAGCTATTCTTACTTATCTGCTAGACTTTTGGTGGACATGCAGTGTCCACCCACACTATGGCTTTGCTTATAGTACTATGGCTGGCCCACCATCCCCAAGGCTGGCTAGTGCAGAGCTATTACTCACTACTAATGCCATCAGACCCACCATGACAAGACCAATGACTTAGAAGACACCCAACAAAAAGCTATGATTGAAAAAAAAAAATCATTTGCTCCAAATGCACTTATACTGTGTTTTATAAACAGTGAAACAACCAAAATGGTACCTTTTTATAACAGATAAAATATCATTTTTAAAGAAGAGTTAAGGAAACACAGACATCACTTAGATTTTCACTGACTACATTGTACTACCTTGTCCCAAAATAAATTGACTGGTCAATTTTAGATAGATTCAAATAAAAGAAAATGAAACATCCTATGGTCAATTCAAAAAATAAAGGTGAGATATCCATATAAGTAGCAAGTTCAAACTCACCATAAGTTAGGTGCCCAGGGTTGATTATGCCAGGATGGTGGGTAAAAGTTCCATTTAGATGGTCTCCCTTTACAAAGAAAAAAATCTTCATCGTAGGGCTAGGTTGTGCCCCAACATTGAGTCAGCTTATGAACTCCTGGTCAGGAGGAGGTGTGAAAAGTCAAATGTGGGAGGCTCAACTAACAGGTCATTAGCACAGGGAAGACTCAGGATCTTCTGTGGAGGGACTCGTGAGGGGCAATCATCTCTAATAGGGATGACATGTTTGGGAAAAGAGACTTGGGCATGCAATTGTGTGTCTATGCCTTATATAGGCATTCTTGTTTCAAATCTAGCTCTATCTACTTTCTAATGAGTCAGTTGTGTGGCCCACACATTTCCTTTTATGGACCTGACACACCACACACCATTCATTTAGTATTAAACATTTTAAACTAGAGTAACTTTGAAAAATCTTGCTTGATGTATGACTCAGAAAAAAAAGAATGGAAGAATGGAAAGACTAAAGACACAACTTCAGCTGAAATAAATTTGAATACCCACCGTGCTCTTCCTTCCCAACTGTCTCATCTTAAAAGAGGCCAACAGATCTCAGTTGTTCATCGAACTGAGTAATACCAATGACTGCAATTGTTGTTTAAAGGACATGAGTTTACAACATAAAGATAAAAATGGTTTAATTCAGTGTTCCAGGAAAATGAGAGTGCTCATCTTTCTGTGAAGAGAAAGGCATTAGCAATGACATTCCAGAAAATTCTCTGACTGTGCAATCCTGTCTGCGATATTTGTCCTGAGTTCTGCCTAGGAAAATGTATCATGACCTGCCTTTGTTCCATGTCTACCGGTACCATGGGCCCCTGCCCACATTCACAGAAAGCCCCGATGATCACAGGCCAGACTCTCACCTGTCTGCCATGGAAGGTTTCCACCCTGCTCCTGAGAGGCAAAGATGGTTTACCACAGTTATCCTTGGTGCTTTCTGGATCGAAATTTCAGACTCTCTTTTGACTTCATTAATAATGAAGAGGAAAAGAGAGGCTATTCTGCTGTGAAGTTTGCTGATACTAACAAGTTTTATTTTTGCACTTCAGGATTTCTTGTTTCTCCGTCATTCAGGAAAGCTATTAGATAACACCGGAAGATGTCAATGTAAACCTCCTTCTTGTCTCCTGATACTAGATATGAGCAGTTTGAAGTATTCTCCAAAGCATCTGCTTAGGGCAAAGAGCCAAGTTTCCACTCATCCACCGCATGATGAGTCACAGCTCCAGGAGAGGAGGGCGGACAGTGTGCCTGGAGGTGGGGCAGGTGCCAGCAGCTGGGCATCAGGCTCCAATTTGGGCTCTAGCTTAGCTTCCCAGGTCAAGAATCTATGACACGAAAAGCCAGAAATCCCAACTTGAAAGAAATTGCAGACCCTCATCAAGCAAGCCTGCTTAGCTCAGTTTAGATTTGGGGATTCAAACTCTTGCAGTTTATAGACTAAGTATCGCTTAAAATCAGCGGACTGGAAAGTCAATGAAAACCAGGTGACAGAAGGGTCTGACATTTGAAAAATGCTTTGATAAGATTGGTTGAAATATCCCAGGGATCAAAATAGGCTATTTTTAATACCCAGTGCCTTGTCAGCATACACAGGACACTCACCTTAGTCTGGGGAATTTTAACATTTGCTTTCTGAAGAAGGACAGAGTGTCCTGAGGGTAAATGAGTGATGTCTATTTCAGTGCTATTATCCCAGGTTTTGTTACACTGGCCTACATTTACAGTGGCTAGAACCACAGGTTTTTCTTTCTTTTTTTCTTCCTTCTTTCCTTCCTTCCTTCCTTCCTGCCTTCCTTCCTTTTCTTCTTTCTTTCTTTTCAGTAGGGATTGAACCCAGGCGTACTCTACCACTGAGCTACATTCCTACCTCTTTTTACTTTTTATGTGGAGACACAGTCTTTCTACCTTACCCAGGCTAAACTTGCACTTGGATCATCCTGCCTCAGCCTCCCCAGTCACTGGGATTATGGGTGTGCACCACTGTACAGTGGTCCCCAGCACAAATGTTTCTTAATGACATCTTGCTTAGCTTCCAGATAAAAACATGCAACAACACAAATCACTCTATCAATATGGTTTTTATTTTCCTGTCCAGGATCATGGAAGGTACTTCTCTATTTTCACACTGCTGAAAAAATCTGAGCATACCAGAGTACTAGGTTTCTTCTCAATCCAGGGATCTACATATTTCATACTCAGCCATCCAGCTTCCTGTAGGCAGCACCTGTGTGACATCACCTCTCAGTAAGAACCCTACTGGCATGGGAGGAGGTATTGGGATTGGTTAATTCATTGTATAGAGTTGTCCTTCATTGTAGTGAGGAAAATTTAGCCCATCTGCCTCCCTAGTCCAAATGCATTTTTAGATGCCCCCTTGGGAAGGAGAAATGCCATTAAGAAACTCCATATGTTGCCAGGTACCATGGAGCATGCTTGTAATCCCAGTGACTCAGGAGGCTAAGGCAGGAGGAATGAAAGTTCAAGGCCAGCCTGGGCAACTTAGTGAGACCCTGTTTCAAAATAGAACAAAATTTTTAAAAGATTTAGGCAGTGGTAGAGCACCCCAGAGTTCCCCAGCACAACAACAACGACAACAAAGAAACTCCATATAAAACCCAAGTCAGAGAGTAATAAAAATGCCAGACTCTGGCATAGCTGTCTATGAAAAGTTAGGACACCACATGGCCAATCGGCATGAGGCATCTTCTAAGGTGGTATTATTAGGAACCCAGGAACTGTGGGCACTCGAGTTTCTCTCTCACAAATTCCTTATTTGTGGCCTTAGAGGAAGAAAAGACTTAAGCAGATGAGTACAGAAAATACACAGACCACAGACTGGTGTCTGTCTTTTGTTCCTAATGCTTTCCTGTCCTTAGCCTCCACAGGGGTCTCATGACAACCTGCTGTGCTCTCTGCTCTTGAATTTCATGGGCTCCCCTCTGCCCCTGATTTAAATAAATCTTCCTCCTTTTTGTTTGTTCATTTGTTTGCTTTGACCCTAAGCTTGTTCAAGTTGTTTCAGTTATTTTCAACCAAAAAGATAGAACTCAGAACCTATACTTGAGAGGATAATTAACACTACATGATTCTAACAAAATAAGCTATAAACACTGTAAATCACTGAGGAAATGTCATAGTATGGTGACCAGGTTTATCTAGAAATCTTGCTTCACACCTATCACTTCCTTTCATATCCAACATCTCAGTTTGTCAATAAATTATGTTGTCACTTTAACCAGAGGATTCAAGGTGGACGATGAAATTTTCATAAAGACAGTTGAACTTACCAGAAGAAAAGACTTCAGATAGAAGGAGAAGGAAATTCTTTGCCCAAAAGAATCTCCTTTAGCTACAGACCGCAATAAATGCACTTGATCATGGTTTAAAATATAATGTAGCCTGTTGCTATTTTCCTTGTCCCCTAACCACCATGTTGTTGGTGAATAAAACAGGAAGGGACTACAATTACCCTATTATGTTTTTCTTCAGGGTAAAGCTCAAACATTAAAACCCATCATTATGAGCCATAGAACAACTAATTCTGATCTGGGGGAATGGCAAATGTTTAGGTATTATAACCTACTAAAGAGGAGTGCTGTGTAATCAGAGCACTTGAATGACCTCATCTAATTGGATTCTGTTCTTGTGGTAAAAGGAGCACAGTAGCAAAGAGACTCTCCCCTTCATAAGAGCAAGGATGATTTCCAAGGTTGAAGGACTTGCAATAGACAGTCTAGTTGAGAGTCCAGGGTCACATGGGAATGGCGCTTAGTAAAAGCCATTCTACTTTGGTACTTGCCAATCAGGTTGTAAATGAATAAATCCCATTATTTGTACTTTCTAGGTTTCAAGGCCCAGGTAACTGTTCTTCCACAAGCCTTATTAACTTGAAATCCAGTTTCTTCTTTGCTCACTCTACATGGGGTCTCTGGCATCTCCAAAGAGATTGTGAACAAATTGAGACCAGACAAATCAATCACAGGCTTTCCTGTGTAAGACAAAATCTGAAAAAAGAACTCTGCTCACCTCACTTTCAAGAAAAAGCCTGGTGGGGCAGATGTGAGATCCATAACTCCCCAAATGCGCTATTCAAGTAGTGGTTCATCTTTGCAGGAAAGAAGAAGGAATAAATAGTTGGAGAGACCCAGCATGGGAAATAGAATGCTAATGAATGTTCTTCCAGTTGGAAGGAGCTGCTAGGAGTGGAAAAGTCTCCTTTCCCCTTTCCTTATCCCAGTGTGACTCTCTCTCAGGGCAGATGATCAGGAATGTGTCAGGAAAATCCTACCACACCTTGACAGGGCTGGCGCTGGCTAACAACACCGTAACCTTGAGGAGTTCTGGAGTCACCAATAGAGTGTGTGGAGTTTGCCATCAAATGGATCTAAAGTGAGTCAATACTTTAATAAATTCAATCCAAGCCCACAGTAGACTGACACTGAAATTTACCTTCTCTCTCTTTCCCAGTCTTTATGTCTGATTGCTTTGTACATCCTAGACTCAGAGGAACAGCCAGGAGAATAAGTGGAAACACTGATACAAACTACATGGAACAACTCCAACACTGAAGAGATGACCATGTAGATATATCTTTATTTTGAATATAAATCTCATCAGATTGTCAGATTCTTGAAAAGTTAAGGTTCAAAAATTACAGGCAATATCTAATACAAATAGTTCTTAAAATCCCAAACTCAAATCTCCTTTTTAATGAGTTAGAAATTCAATATTCAAAAATCTTAAGTCTAAAAGCCACTCTAACAAATTTTTTGTTCTGCTCAATTTCATTCAGAACCCAAGTGATTTCTGAGTGATGCAGCAAAGATAGAAAAGAAATCCTTTTTTGATTTTTGATTTTAGCCTAGTTGGATGCTGGTCAGTCAATACTAGTTGTCTGGAGTCCATGACCTAGAATTTTAAATTCACTGGGGAGAATTTTTTTTTGGCAATATACATTGCCTTGTATTAGATACAAAACCCTTCTATATATAATTTCTTCTCTCAGAAAGTGTTTTGAGGTATTGCAGCTTTCCTTGAGAGTTCTAAAATTTTCAATACAGACAGACTTATCCACCATTTTTGAGTTTTTTTTTTCTTTCCTGTGCAGCACAATAATCTATTTACATTTCCTGTGTGAGCCAATATTCTTGCTCTCTCTGATTCCTTCCTTTCTGCCTTGTGTTGAGTAAAGATGGGAATCTGTCTCATTTCCTTACCTTCACTCTCTCTTATATAGCAGATACATTTCATCCTGTGCTAATTATCTATTTTCCATGGCATGTTACTATGAAATTGCTCAGGTCTGAATACCTGCCTCCTGTAGAGTTTCTTCCTTTTCTTCAAATTTGTTGAGGAAAGTCTTATTCAACAGATTCCTGGACAAACCTACTATTGATGCTTCTGAAACATTAATAGTCCTTTGAGCTTAAAGACCAGCAAGCTGCCAGATGTATCTCTAAAGAGCGTCTCTCTCTGCTTTTGGAGATTCCAGAGCTTGAGTAGCATTTTCTCTGTCATTGCTGCAGTCTGGGCTTTTGTGTTTTATCCTCTTTCACTGCTGACTTTCCCTTTGTCTGAGGGGAAATTTCTAATAGATCTCTAACAGCTTGCTCTGTTTCCCACTTCTTTCTTTCTACCACTCGCTGGATTAAGTGCCTACCTTCCTTGCGTACTTTTTTTCCTTTTGACCCATACATTTGCTTTCAATCATATTTCTTTGGATTTTATTTTTTGGGTGATTCATAATGAAAAATATGCAAGCAACAAGTTCTGAGTCTTAAAATGCATTCTTTGTGTCTAAACAGATCTTGCTTACCTCCTCCTGCTTGTGTTGGGTAATCCCTCCTACAAAGATTTTCCTATCAGGCCAGCATGTAGCTCAGACCTGGTTGCAAGCCTACGTTTACTCTTCATGGCTCTCCTCTCATTTTTTTCAGTGATTCCTTTTATAATCTTACATATACTAACTCCTTGCCATGCACTCTTGAGGTGCAGGCAATGCTCCAGGGACTGAAAACTTAATCCATCAAGTAATTCTTTGGGTACTTTACCTCAATCTTTCCTGCTTTCCTTCTTAAATTTTTCCAAATCCACTGGATAAAGCTGTTCAAAATTTTAAGGAATTCTTTTATCTGGGATTTCCCATTTGTACTTTTAGGGATCATTAAAATGTTTCCAGGCAAAAGACCTATAATGTTTGATAAAGATGCACAAGTGATCAATAAGCACATGAAAAGATATTACACTTTCACTGGTCATTAGGGAAATGAAAAATCAAAACAATGAATTACCACTTCATACTCACTTGCATGGCTATAATAATAATAATAATAATATTTTAAATAAATAAAACAAAAATAACATCCTTTCAAGGATGTGAAGAGTTTGGAACCTTTGTGTGTTACTGGTGGGAATGTGTAATGTTTTCCATCTACTGTGGAAAACAGTTTGGCATTTCCTCAAAAAGTTAAGTAAATAATTACCATATGAGTCATCAATTCCACTTCTAATCCAAATAATTGAACACCATTATTCAGACAAAAACATGTATTAGAAGGCTTATTGCAATAACCAAAAGATGGGAACAGTCCAAATGTCCAACTGATGAATTGGTAAACAAAATGTGGTATATCCATACAATGAAATAGGATTTTGTCATAAAAATAAAGTGCTAATAGCTGCTGTAACACATATCTACCTCAAAACCATTTTACTAAGTGTAAAGTTTACAGTTGTAGGATGCCTGTCAGGCAGAGAGTGAGGCTCAAGCCTGGGAAGCAAAGTTCAGAGATCAAGCAGTTAAAAGAAGATGCAAGACATAGTTGGGATAGTAGACATGCTTTATAAGGGGGTGACAATAACATTTAGCTCACTCCCAGTCCTAACTTCAGCCCCCAACCAGTTCCATTTAGCCCCCCTGAGTCCTTTCCAAAGGCATTTTTACATGCAGACCAGACAAAGAAGGCACACTGCCAGCAGTTTACATCAGTGGGCAAATGCTTACAAGCAAATGTTTATGACTTTGAGTACATGCACTAAATCAGTGTTAATGATCTTGGCTACATACTAAAAACATAGCCCATCAGAAGCCTCAGTGAGGGAGCCTAACTATAGCCATTTGGAGCCTGCCCCCCAAATGCCCTTTATATGAAATACCTAGAATAGACACATCTGTTGAAACAGAAAGCAGATTAGTGGCTAGCAAGGGCTTAGAGGAGTGGGGATTGGGTGGGATGCGGACTGACTGCTTAAGATACCTACTAGAGTGTCCAGTCTCTCTCTCTTTCCATTACACACACATTCAAAACAAAAGGAAAACATTGACAATACTAAGTAGTGACAGAGATATCGATCAACAGTAACTTCTATACAGTACTGTTGTGAATGCAACATTTTGGAAAGCAGTTTGGCAATTTCTTACCAATTTACACATGCATTTACCATGAGACTCAGGTTTTCTACTCCTAGGCATTTACATTCACACAAACACCTGAATGTGAATGTTTACAGTAGCTTGATTTATAATCTCTCTACTCCCTAAAGAGAAACAACCCAAGTGTGCCTCAGCCAGAGAATGGATAAGCAAACTGTGGTATACCCAGTGGTAAGAAGGAAGGAACTATTGATCCAAATAACAGCAGAACAATGCCAGATGCACTCCTGGCTAAGTGAAAGGAAGCCAAACTCTAATGGATACTTACTGTATGGTTCCACTGACGTGGAAAGTTGGGAAATCATTATGTAAATAATTACAAATGTCATTGCAATTGTAAATATATATTCTGAAAAAGACTAGACGATAGGGTTAGAAGACAGAAAACAAATTAGTGATTTCTAGGTGTTGGAGGTAGTAGACTACATAGGAGGGAGAGAAACCTGAGATGATAAATTCTGGTGGTGGTCCCACAAATTATGTATTGCCAACTTTTCCAGAATTGTGCAGAGAGGATGGCTATATTTTATGATATGTAAATAATAGCTTAATTTGAAAAACTGAAGAAATGCACACATATTTTTCAGCATATCATCTTGACATATACTCTCAAATTTAAAAAAAAACACTGCTTCATATTTATTTTTAAAAGTTTTGAATAACACAATCACAATTTTTAATCAAGTTAAACTTTAATTAGTTCACAGATTACTAAGTCTTCTTTACCAGCCCTACCAATAGCTTTTTAATGCCCTAGGTACCTCAGAATAGATGATTTAAAAGTTGTCACGACTTTTGATAGTCCATGTTTCGGATAGATGTTTAATTTACTTTTAACATAAGCTGTGGCAGGAGCCCTGATCTTTTCAATCTGTATGGGAAGAACAGCAGGAGGGAGCCCAAAGGACCTCAGGTTTAAATCGTAGCTTTTGGAAAAACTCAAGTGCCGATTTGAAGTAAAAGGAGAAAGTAACCTAATGTAATGAGTTTTTCTTAAAACTAAACCCATTGAGCTTAAAAGAGTGAATTTTATTTTCTGGCATTATATGCTTTCTTCTCTTTTGATATTCAAATGGCTTTTATGTACAAAAATGGTAATAGTGGGCAATTTTTTGATATGGTTGTTTTAAGATGCTCTCAAAAAAGAAATAAAACCAAGGTGTATGGATGCACATCTATAATCCCAGCTACTCAGGGGGTGGAGACAGGAGGATCTAAAGTTTGAGACCAGCCTAGGCAACCTAGTAAGACCCTGTCTTAAAATAAAATTAAATTAAAATTGCCTAGCATTCACAAAGTTCTGGATTTAATCCCCAGTACCACCACCCCCTCCAAAAAAATCTGCAATGTCATTTTAGTAATTCTATGTCCCATTCTTTGTCTTTCTCTGTGTCTTAGTCTCTCATTTACCTTTTATCAGGCATGGAAATCCAATAATCTGTCTGGTAGAAACCAGTTAAGAACAGTTAAATGCCAGGGTCACTGGGCATGTGTGGCCAGCCTCCCTGTGACCACATGGTTCCCATTCTTCACTGACCCTCATCTCTGTTCAGGTTGGTTCGCTTCCAGCTGACTTCAGCAAATACATCTGTCTAGCCTGTCTCAAAAGTGTTTGGAAAATTCACCATGCATTTTTAAAATTCAAGGAGTTGCTCAAAAGTGTTAGATTTAAAGAACCAGAATCTAGGCTTGGAAGGTCACACATTTCCCTACATGAAGGATGGAATAAACATCTCTTTAGATCCATTGCTAGCTCACATTTTCTGTCTGAAGAAAACAACAACAACAACAACAACAACAACAACAGCCCCTGTTCCATATCGTTCATGTCTGGATTATGCCTTAATACTTGGCTTGAGTGAGGATTCACTGTGGCCACAGATGCTACTGTGTTTGCTTTGTAGACTTGACCTACATGCAAATGTTCTTTCAAGGACTGTAAAAATACTTGGCCACCTGCATGTTCATGTAGTGCCTTTTCAAGGTATTCTCTCAGCTCATCCTACTGTTAGTTGGCTGAGGGTAATGTTGATTGCTGTACATTAACCTCCCAAATCTCCTTTGTCTTTTTTCTTACATTATCTGCCTAATTTTTGATTACAGTTTTGTACAGATCTCCAACTCTTCCCATTCCCTGGCTCCTCCTTGCAAACAAGTATTGATTGATAGCTGTGTCTGACATTTGATTTGTTCAGCATCATCCTTGGATTTTGCCTGAATTTTGGCTAACTCCTCATTTCCTTAATATATGTGTGCTAAGCCTCAGGTGAGAGACAAAAGGACTAGAATTCTGGGAATTGGGTTTTACAGAGAATTGAAAGAAAGATATTATCATTGGGGACAACACAATGTTGGGTGTACTTGGTTAGTCTAGAGAGAAAGGATAGCAGCTATAGCTAGTAACAGCAAAAGAGCCAGTGTAAGCTGAAAAAAAAAAAAAAACATATTTATAGGGATGAAGAGGTTAGCATGATGATTTACCAAAAGCTGAATATCCTTTGATGTCTTGGTTATACTTCGATATTGTGACAGAGCATTAAAATAAAAATTATTTAAACAGTGAAATGTTTATTTCTTTTCTATAAAATTCAATCTGAGAGTGTAGCTTTGTTTCTCAAAGTTTTCAGGAGTCCAGGCTTCAATGCATGTCCCCAACTCACAATTTCCACCATCTTGTCCAACAAGAAAGAGAAAATGTGAAGGGAGATACAATCTTTTCTTTAGAAGTACCACTCAGAAACTGTATAATTCATGTCTCATATCCAGTTGGCCAGAAAGTTGTGGCCTGGCCACACCAAGGGAATCTAGAAAATATGGACTTTGTGAGTCATGTACCCAACTAGAATTGCTGTTATTATGTAAAAATGGAAGAATGGACATTGGAGGATGACTAGCACTCTCTGATGCGTTTGGTGTGTTGTGACTAGGCTACAGGAACAGCTCTCAAGGAAAGATTGCTAATGTCTTGACATTGATCAAGGGTGTCTTTCCTGGTGGAATTTTGAGGCAATTGATAACTAGTGCACTCCTAGAAGACATCACAATTGATGACATGCATAGCACCCTATAAAGGAGTAGGTGAAGATAGATGGGAGAAAGCAAATTGACCTTGCACCACCATCCTCTTTCTGCCCAACCTCTGTCCCAACCCACTTTTTGGAATGAGAGCCTAGTGGAGGTCTTCAGAGCTCTGCATCCGATCACAAGTGTCAGTTCAAATCCCTGCTCTCCAATCAACCTCCTGTCTGCTCTTGAATAACTTGTCCTTTCCTCTTCCTGTTTCCATTTCCTCATCTATAAAAGAGATAGTGATTGTGATAGTGATAGTGATAGTAACTGCCTCACACAGTTGATCTAACAATTAAATGAACTGATGCATATGGTTGCTGGAAGGTAACCAAAATAACTTCAGATAGTTCAATTTATGCCCCATAAATAAACACTGCTTAAATGTGAAACCATCTAACATTGGAATTGTTTACAACCCATCTGAAAAAGAAATTCTCAGTTCCACCAGTGGGAGTGAAATTTTTGCTATAAAGATTGCAATCATCATGATCAGAAGCACTATCAATGAATCTAGGGTCTAACACCCAAGCTGCTCTTCATATCCTGGCTTACATTACCATCTCCTGACCCAAAGTATCTGAACAGAACCTTGAAAAATATAGTACCTATGTACTTATACTCTTTCCCCAAATCCCAGTAGCTTGCTGCTATTTGTTAAACATCTGCAAAGGTAATTCTCAGTGGTAGAAAATGTGGGCAGAAATCCACTCAAAGAAAATTCTCAAAATTGTCTGGGGAGCTTTTCAACTGCACACCACATGTATTTTCCCAGAGGTTGTAATCCCAATTTACCCACCCACTAATGGTGGGCCAGAGCCAGCTCCTACCAGCTCACAAAAGCAAATTGTACATATCCCTTTGTAACTTTATGTTTAGTACCATTACGTTGGTTGTTCAAATCAATCAAACGTGGTGGAAATATTTGTACTATGGAATCCAGCAATCCCTCTAAAGCAGGGGTCCTTCACTCCTCTCTAAAGAACTTCCTCCTCCTCCCCTCCTCCTCCTCCTCCTCCTCCTTCTCTTCCTCCTCCTTCTTCTTTTTCTTCTTCTCATTTTATACTGGGGATTGAAATCAGGGGCACTCGACCACTGAGTTGGTTAGTGTCTCACTTTGCTGAGGCTGGCTTTGAACTCGTGATCCTCCTGCCTCAGCCTCCTGAGCTACTAGGATTGCAGGAGAGTGCCACTGTGCACTTTATAAAGCTCTTTATAAAGAGCTTCTTTTTAAACATTTATCAGAGGAGCATTTTCATCCACCATGAAGATTCACTAAGAATAATCTACTGTGTTGCATCTCTACCTTCTGGCATGTTGGAGTGGGAAAAGGTTGAGAATTCAGTGTTCTACAATATCCAGAGAATGAAGTGGGGTGCTGCAAAGCCTGTGTTCCCCCAAAGAATCAGATGTGTTATGCCTCAAGGAACAGTGAAGCATCTGTCTCCATGAGGAATCACCATGGGGACATTGGGGACATCAAACACATTTGATGCTTCTAATTTAGATCATAGACAAGATGTAACAGTAATAGAATATCTTCTTTTTATCACTGTATTTAATTAACTCCAAGTCTATGCAAACAGGATAAAGCTAGACTCTTCTAGAGTCCTTTCATAATAAAACCTACACAGAGAATGCAGAAGCACCATGATGAAACAAAACTACTTGTATCAGAAAGGAGTAGTTCATCCCACAGTGAAAGAAACATAACACAAAATGACTTAAGCCAGGAATTTAAATGACCTGCATAACTGAAAGTCTGCTTCTGAACCCAACAGGTTATAAGGCCTTAGACACTCTCACTCCACCTCAACTTTGCTGCTTCTGTGTGACTTCATCTGCAGGTGAGCTCTGCAGTCATGACAAGAACTCCAACTTATGTCCTAGCTACTCAGCTGGAAAAGTGCTTCTCATACTGGGTCCAAAGGAAGTCCTAGGCAGAGAGTCCAGTGGCCAGTTCTGGGCCTTGTACCAATTTCTCCAGAGGGGGCAAAGTGAGTGTCACATGACCATGTGATCTAAGAGTGGAAGAAGAACATTCTCCTATGAAAAAGGGATGCTGTCACCAACAGAGGAACCAGATGGTAGGCAGGGGAAGTAGGTTTCCAGAACCCACAGAATGTTCTTATCTCTGCTACTTAGAATAAGTAAGAGTGTCCTGGCTTCATTTTTCTTATAAACTTCTGGTCCTTTCCAATGGCAGTGAGAATTTAAGAACCTACTTGATGAGAATTGCCAGAAAAAAAATCTGGATTCCTCTTTTCAGTTTTGTGTGCTTTAACATAAGAAACAAATTGAAGAGATTCAGAGGGGAAGTAAAACCATTGATTTCATTGAAAATATTAAATAGTTGGAAATTTAATGAGAAAATGATGAATATGAAAGATGAGATTATTTTGTTTACTAAAGATCTGAGGCCAAAGAGAATGAGAAAAGCTGGAGCACAGAAAGGGCAGAAAAATTATTTTGAAAATTAAAATGTCAGAGAAAGAAGAGCTAGGAAATGATGGATGGTTCTAGAAAGTATAAATCCATAAACTTGATCAAGATTTTTCTGTTAAAATTTCTGAAATAACAAGTTTGCTCCTTTTGCCAGCATCACAGGCAACAGAATAAGCCAAGCAAGCAAAAAAATGATTTTGTTACATGAACTGTTTCCTCCATCACCATGACAACATCACAAGCAGAAGATAGTAATGTTGATAACATTATGATGTAATTATTTTTCTTTTCCACCTTCATTATTTTTCAGGATGATGAAAATAAAATTTTTATTTACTTTATTCCATATATATGTTTCTTACTTTATTTAAGTTGGTGAATCTACAAGTGCTATTTTGTGTAGTATTAGATTCTAAGATAATAAACTCTTCAAGAAAAATTTTAAATGATGTGAGAGAAAAATGAAAATAAGAGTTACTTTTCTATGTTTGAGTTAATTGTGCTGTATCATTTTGTAATAATTTCATTCTTGTTATGGTTTGGATAAGTGTCCTCTAAAGAACGTCTATGTGTTGTTAAAGGCATGGTCTCCAGCCTTTGGTGTTATTGAGAGGTGGTGGAACCTTTAAGAAGTAGAGCCTAATGGGAGGTTTAGGTCATTGGGAGTGTACTTTTGAAAAGAATTTAGAACCCAGTCCCCTTCTTTCTTTCTCTTTTGCTCCTGGCAAATGAGGTGAGCAGTTTTGCTCTACCACATGCTCCCCACCATGATATGCTGCCTTGCCCCATGCCCAACAGCAATGGAACCAATCAGTCATGGACTAGAACCTCCAAAATTGTTGCCAGAGTAAACATTTTCTCCTTATAAGGAGAATCTTGGGTGTCTGTTATAGTGATAGAAAGCAATCTTCCAACTGCATGTAAGAAATACCTTACAGGGAATCAGACATGTCCACTGTTGTCCAGAAAAGAAGATGAGAACTGAACACAGCATTACACACAGGTAAGTTTTACTTTAGAATAATAAAGAAGATGGTCATAAGAATTCCATTACAATTAACATCATTACTTTTGATGTCATCTAAACAGTTTATTAAATGCTTTTCATGCACTAGGCACCATAATAAATGCTTCCTATGTCCTATTTGATTATATAAAAAAGTGAAGCTTAGCAAGTTTCAGTTACTTGCTTAAGGGGAGGTTTCCAAGAAGTAGCAAAATCAACATTCACACACTGATCCTGGTTATCCTGGTCAGCATCTCAGTCAATGAAGACAAACCATAAATTAAAAGCATACCAGGATCAATTAGCCTCCTTATGTTCTAAAGCTGAAGGGTCTGTTCTTGTCCTTCGGCACTGAAGCAATACCACTCAAAAATAGAACTGAGCATGAATATATTCTTCAGCTATTAAACATTCATCTCACAATATATATATAAGTGATAATCAACATTATCTTCCTTGAATGTGAAGTTTAGTGTATGATTATTTTATATTCACCAAATTATATTGTCTGAGAATTTAATGTATTGACTGCCTACCATGTGCAAGGTACTAAGCTAGTAACATCAGGAAGAACAATTGTAAGTTAAACAGAGCCATTGTTTCTAAGATCTTAATATATGGATCAGGGCTAGGAGAGAGGGTAGAAGCTCAGATGAGTAAAACCAACCATCATTAGGACAACACCATAAAAGAGCTATAAAGCAAGTGTTATAGGCATTCAAGGAAAGAGAGGAACCCTGTCCTTCATAAAGGACATACCATTTGATATGGCTCTGGTAGAATTTGGCAGGATGGTAGCATGCACAGAGGAAATGAGGGCATGCCAGGAAGAAAGAACATCATAAGAAAAGGCAAGTGACTTGTGACCCTGTGGTTGGCACATACTGATGTGATGAGTGAAATTCTCCAGTCTGGCAGCAGATAATGTGTGCGTATGAGGAGCCATGGGAGGCCAGGCTAGAAACAGACTTTGGAGAAAGTGTGCTGGAAATTTTGGTCAAGTTGAAAGTGGGCACAGTTTGCAGGCAGCAACTGGACCAAACGACAAAACAATTCAGTTGGAATGGAGATGACCAGCTTAGGACAACAACTCACAAAGTCATCAGGTCAGGGCTTCTCAGACTGTAAGGAAACTAAGAGCCACCTGTGCATCTTGTTAAAATGCAAACTGCCTTCAAAATAAGCTCTCACGTTAGGCTGAGGAAGCTGTCCACAGACCATGCTCTGAAAAGCAAGGCATGACAGTTTAGAAAGAATCTTGGCTTTATAAATTTCTTTTCAAAATAAATTTGCACTGAAGCTTCCTTACTTTTAAACCAGAATTGGTAAGTCTATATAAACTGATATATAACTAGGGAATAATATTGGCCAAATTATATTATTATATCGTGTGCGTGTATAAATATGTAACAGTGAACTCCACCATTATGTACAACTATAATGTACCAATAAAATATGGGAAAAAATAAAATAATAAAGATTTTGATTAGGAATGAAAGAAAATAAAATGATACATACACTATCCTTGATCTTGAGTCAACTCTCTACCCAGATACTTTTTCTTTCTTTTTCATTTTTCAATCTCAAATCTGAAGTTTCCTCTTGTATTTTCCTCTGTATTCTTTTTTTTTTTTTTTTTAACTCTTTAAATACAAACTTAAAGAACAGGAAGAAGCAAATAGATTAAATGAGGTCATTTAAGCAGTCTGTGTTTTCAGCTACAGAATTTTGTTATCTTGAAGGGAAGCAGAAAACATGTGGATGTATAAATAGAGGTGTAGAACACAAGTTCACAGAAATTTATTCTCTCACTGTATAAGGATGAGCTCACATTTAAAATGCAGTGCTCAAAGCTGGCTGCCTTAGTGAGGAACTGGGATATTGGTTACACGAAGGACAACTTAAGCAATTTAGGTCTTTCTGTCACTCACTGAGGATCAGATGCCGGGGCTTTGGCCTCGGGAATAAGTTAAACAAAAGGCATTTAGTTAGCAACCTAAATCTTAAAGGCTAAAATAGGAACCATAGCAGAGGACTCCAAACTGAGTCAAGGAGATTCTAGAAAACCACCTGAAGCTGCTGACTTTTTGAACATTGTAATACTCCAGATTATTTTCTCAAAAGGAAAGCATGTGTTTCCAAATGGTACTTCTCTGACTCCAAAAACAAGCCATGTAAGCAGTCATCCATTAAGAACAATAGAAGCAAAAGCAAGTCAGTCATCCACACCTTTCCTCTGCAGTACCCAACCTTCCGTTCCTGTCCCTGCCATGCTGTGATGCCTCCTGGACACAGGTGGGAGCAAACTGACCCAGGATGAGAAGCACCCACAAGAAACAGATTCATCTATACTTAGAGTCACTATAATTTTATACGTTTTAGATGGATTGTTTGGCTGGTCTTATTGACTGAACATTGGTGATGTGTGACAGTGGTCCACATCTGTCACCATATGTGACAGATGGTGACAGTGTCCACGTCTCCAGTCCAATGTCCACTTAAATACCACGGAAGGGATTAGTGTGCAATTGGCAATCTAGAGTGAGGTTAGAGAGGTTTCATCTACACTTTCTAACTTCCATTAGCCACTCTTTCTTGTAATGGTGGTCCTTTGTGAGGAAAAATCTTGCCTATCCCAACTGAAGATTTCTTTTAAGAGAACTTAATGGATTCCAAAGAGAAAATATCATAAAGTAGAAGAGCTGTCATTCTTACATCAGACTAAGCCACATGTAACAAGACATTGGTGGAGCCAGGGACATTTTAATTAAAAACAGTACTTTTGTGCCAGGTGTGGTGACATATGTCTATAATTTCAGCATCTCAGGAGACTGAAGCAGGAGGATTGTGAGTTCAAAGCCAGCCTCAGCAACTTAGCAAGACCCTATGCAACTCAGAGAAATCTTGTTTCATTTTTTAAAGGGTTGGGGATATGGCTTAGTGGTTAAATGCCCCTGGATTCAATCCCTGACACAGAATAAATAAATAGATAAATGAATACTTTTTTGCTTTTATTGGTTCATTATAATTGTACATAATAGTTTGGTTCATTTTGACATAAGTATACATACATATGATTTAATTTACTCCGTTTCAGTACATGGTGACTCCCCCCTCCCACCACCACTTGTATTCCCTTTCTTCTGCTCTACTGGTCTATCTTCCACTCATTACTGTGTTTTTAATTGACACTTTATAGATGTACATAAAGGCAGAATTCACTGTGGTATATTTACATATGCACATACATAAATATACTGTAGATATATTTACATTGCACATAGCAATTTGACAAAAATGAATTTTGTCAAATTCATTTTGCATTTCTTCTTTCCCCTCCCTTCTCCCTCTCTCTTCAATTTCCTTCTTTTACTCCACTGATCTTCCCTCCCTCTGACTTTATTATATCTGAGCCCCCTCCACCTTTGTCCCCCTTACTTTGCTCCAGCTTCCACATATGAAAGAGAACATTCAATCCTTGATTTTCTGAGTCTGACATATAACTATGCATATTTTCCAGTTCCATCCATTTACCAGGAAATGCCATAATTTGATTCTTCTCTATGATTGAGTGAAACTCCATTGTGTATGGATCAATTGACAGGCATGTGTGTTGGTTCCATATCTTGCTCTTATGAGTTGTGCCACTATAAACATTGTGCTTGTATCACTATAATATGCTGATTTTTTTTGTATAAATAGCAAGGAGGGGGATAGCTGGGTCATCTGATGGTTCCATTCCTAATCTTTCTTTTTTTTTTTATTGTAAACAAATGGGATACATGTTGTTTCTCTGTTTGTACATGGCATAAAGGCATACCATTTGTGTAATCATAAATTTACATAGAGTAATGTTGTTTGATTCATTCTGTTATTTTTTCCCTTCCCCCACCCCTCCCACCCCTCTTTACCCTCTATACAGTACTTCCTTCCTCCATACTTGCCCCCCTCCCTAACCCTAACTCTAACCCTAACACTAACCCTTCCCTCCCCCCATTATGTGCCATCCTCCACTTATTAGCGATATCATTCGTCCTTTGGCTTTTTGAGATTGGCTTATCTCACTTAGCATGATATTCTCCAATTTCATCCATTTGCCTGCAAATGCCATAATTTTATCATTCTTTATGGCTGAGTAATATTCCATTGTATATATATACAACAGTTTCTTTATCCACTCATCAATTGAAGGGCATCTAGGTTGGTTCCACAGTCTGGCTATTGTGAATTGAGCAGCTATGAACATTGATGTGACTATATCTCTGTAGTATGCTGATTTTAAGTCCTTTGGGTATAGGCCAAGGAGTGGGATAGCTGGGTCAAATGGAGGGTCCATTCCAAGTTTTCTAAGGAATCTCCACACTGCTTTCCAGAGTGGCTGCACTAATTTGCAGCCCCACCAGCAATGTATGAGTGTACCTTTCTCCCCACATCCTCACTAACACCTGTTGTTGCTCGTATTCTTGATAATCGCCATTCTAATTGGGGTGAGATGGAATCTTAGGGTGGTTTTGATTTGCATTTCTCTTATTACTAGAGATGTTGAACATTTTTCCATATGTTTGTTGATTGCTTGTAGATCTTCTTCTGTGAAGTGTCTATTCATTTCCTTAGCCCATTTGTCGACTGGACTATTTGAATTCTTGGAGTAGAGTTTTTTGAGTTCTTTATAGATTCTGGAGATTAGTGCTCTATCTGAAGTATGATTGGCAAAGATATTCTCCCACTCTGTAGGCTCTTTCTTCGCATTGCTGATAGTTTCCTTTGCTGAGAGAAAGCTTTTTAGTTTGAATCTATCCCAGTGGTTGATTCTAGCTTTTATTTCTTGTGCTATGGGAGTCCTGTTAAGGAAGTCTGATCCTAGACCAACAAGGTGAAGATTTGGACCTACTTTTTCTTCTATAATCTGCAGGGTCTCTGGTCTGATTCTGAGGTCCCTAATCCATTTTGAGTTCAGTTTCGTGCATGGTGAGAGATATGGGTTTAGTTTCATTCTGTTGCATATGGATTTCCAATTCTCCCAGCACCATTTGTTGAAGAGGCTATCTTTTCTCCATTGCATATTTTTGGCACCTTTGTCTAGTATGAGAAAATTGTATTTATTTGGGTTTGTGTCCGTGTCCTCTATTCTGTAGCATTGATCTACCTGTCTATTTTGGTGCCAATACCATGCCGTTTTTGTTACTATTGCTTTGTAGTAGAGTTGAAGATCTGGTATTGCAATACCCCCTGTTTCACTCTTCCTGCTAAGGATTGCTTTAGCTATTCTGGGTTTCTTATTCTTCCAGATGAATTTCATAATTGCTTGCTCTATTTCTGTAAGGTCCGTCATTGGGATTTTAATTGGAATTGCATTGAATTTGTTTAGCACTTTAGGTAGTATGGCCATTTTGACAATATTAATTCTTCCTATCCAAGAACATGGAAGATCTTTCCATCTTCTAAGGTGTTCTTTAATTTCTTTCTTTAGTGTTGTATAGTTCTCATTGTAGAGGTCTTTCACCTCTTTTGTGAGATTGATTCCCAAGTATTTTATTTTTTTCGAGGCTATTGTGAATGCGGTAGTTTTCCTAATTTCTCTTTCTGAAGATTCATCACTTATGTATAAAAATGCATTGGATTTATGGGCATTGATCTTGTAACCTGCTACTTTACTGAAATCACTTATGAGTTCTAAGAGTTTTCTGGTGGAATTTCCAGGTTCCTCTAAATATATAATCATGTCATCAGCGAACAGGGATAGTTTGAGTTCTTCTTTTCCAATTCGTATCCCTTTAATTTCTTTGGTTTGTCTAATTGCTCTGGCCAGAGTCTCAAGAACGATGTTGAATAGAAGTGGTGAAAGAGGGCATCCCTGCCTTGTTCCAGTTTTTAGGGGGAATGCTTTCAGTTTTTCACCATTTAGAATGATATTAGCCATGGGCTTAGCATAAATGGCCTTTACAATGTTAAGGAATGTTCCCACTATCCCTATTTTTTCTAGTGTTTTGAGCATGAAGGGGTGCTGTATTTTATCAAATGCTTTTTCTGCATCTATTGAAATAATCATGTGATTCTTGACTTTAAGTCTATTAATGTGGTGAATTACGTTTATTGATTTCCTGATGTTGAACCAACCTTGCATCCCTGGGATGAAACCAACTTGATCATGGTGCACTATCTTTTTAATATGTTTTTGTATGAGATTTGCTAAAATTTTGTTGAGAATTTTTGCATCGATGTTCATTAAGGATATTGGTCTGAAATTTTCTTTCCTTGATGAGTCTCTGTCTGGTTTAGGTATCAGGGTGATATTGGCTTCATAGAATGAGTTTGGGAGGGTTCCCTCCTCTTCTATATTATGGAATACTTTGAGAAGTATTGGAATGAGCTCTTCTTTAAAGGTTTTGTAGAACTCGGCTGAGAACCCATCTGGTCCCGGACTTTTCTTTGTTGGTAGGCTTTTAATGACTTCTTCTATTTCAGTACTTGAAATTGGTCTATTTAAATTGTTTATGTCCTCCTCCTTCAGTTTAGGCAATTCATATGTCTCTAGAAACCTGTTGATGTCTTTGAAATTTTCTATTTTGTTGGAGTATAGATTTTCAAAATAGCTTCTAATTATGTTTTGTATTTCAATCCTGTCTGTTGTGATATTTCCTTGTTCATTCCAAATTTTAGTGATTTGGGTTTTCTCTCATCTTCTGTTTGTTAGTGTGGCTAAAGGTTTATCAATTTTGTTTATTTTTTCGAATAACCAACTATTTATTTTGTCAATTTTTTGTATCGTTTCTTTTGTTTCAATTTCATTGATTTCAGCTCTGAGTTTAACTATTTCCTTTCTTCTACTACTTTTGGTGCTGTTCTGTTCTTCTTTTTCTAGGGCTTTGAGCTGTAGTGTTAGGTCGTTTATTTGTTGAGTTTTACTTCTTTTATTAAATGCGCTCCATGAAATAAATTTCCCTCTAAGTACTGCTTTCATAGTGTCCCAGAGATTTTGATAGGATGTTTCTTTGTTCTCCTTTACCTCTAAGAATTTTTTAATTTCCTTCCTAATATCTTCTGCTATCCATTCATCATATAATAGCATATTGTTTAATCTCCAGATGTTGGAATAGTTTCTGTGTTTTACTCTTTCATTTATTTCTAACTTCAATCCATTATGATCTGATAGAATACAAGGCAGTGTCTCTATCTTCTTGTATTTGCTAACATTAGCTTTGTGGCATAATATATGGTCTATTTTAGAGAAGGATCCATGTGCTGCTGAGAAGAAAGTGTATTTGCTCTTGGTTGGATGGTATATTCTATAAATGTCCGTTAAGTCTAAATTATTGATTGTGTTATTGAGATCTATGGTTTCTTTGTTCAATTTTTGTCTGGAAGATCTGTCCAGTGGTGAGAGAGGTGTGTTAAAATCACCTAGTATTATTGTGTTGTGGTCTATTTGGTTTCTGAAATTGAGAAGGATTTGTTTGACATACATGGATGAGCCACTGTTTGGGGCATAGATGTTTATGATTGTTATATCTTGCTGATTTATGCTTCCCTTAAGCAGTATGAAATGACCTTCTTTATCCCTTCTGACAACTTTGGCTTGAAGTCCACATTATCTGAAATGAGGATGGATACTCCAGCTTTTTTGCTGAGTCCATGTGATGGTATGTTTTTCCCCATCCTTTCACCTTTAGTCTATGGGTATCTTTTTCTATGAGGTGAGTCTCTTGCAGGCAACATATTGTTGGATCTTTCTTTTTAATCCAATCTGCCAGTCAATGTCTTTTGATTGATGAATTCAGGCCATTAACATTCAGGGTTATTATAGAGATATGATTTGGTTTCCCAGTCATTTGGTTCATTTTTTAAATTTTATTTATTTATTTGTTTGACATAACTTGTTTCCTCCTTTATTTGACAATTCCTTTAGGATAATTCCTCCCTTTGCTGATTTGCTTCTTTGTTTTTCATCTCTTCTTCATGGAATATTTTGCTGAGAATGTTCTGTAATGCTGGCTTTCTTTTTGTAAATTCTTTTAGCTTTTGTTTATCATGGAAGGATTTTATTTCATCGTCAAATTTGAAGGTAAGTTTTGCTGAGTATAAGATTCTTGGTTGGCATCCATTTTCTTTCAGGGCTTGAAAAATGTTGTTCCAGGCCCTTCTAGCTTTTAGGGTCTGGATTGAACAATCTGCTGATATGCGTATTGGTTTCCCCCTGAATGTAATTTGGTTCTTTTCTCTCACAGCCTTTAAAATTCTGTCTTTATTTTGTATGTTAGGTGTTTTCATTATAATGTGCCTTGGTGTGGGTCTGTTGTAATTTTGTGTATTTGGAGTCCTGTAAGCCTCTTGAACTTGATTTTCCATTTCATTCTTCAGATTTGGGAAATTTTCTGATATTATTTCATTGAATAAATTGTTCATTCCTTTGGCTTGTTTCTCTAGGCCTTCCTCAATCACAATAATTCTTAAATTTGGCCGTTTCATGATATCCCATAGTTCTTGGAGATTCTGTTCATGATTTCTTACCATCTTCTCTGTTTGTTCAACTTTGTTTCAAGGTTTAATATTTTGTCTTCAATGTCTGAGGTTCTGTCTTCCAGGTGTTCTATCCTATTGGGTATGCTTTCTATGGAGTTCTTAATTTGGTTTATTGTTTCCTTCATGTCAAGGATTTCTGTTTGGCTTTTTTTCAATATCTCTAACTCTTTATTGAAATGATCTTTTGCTTCCTGTATTTGCTCTTTTAACTGTCGATTGGTGCGATCATTCAATGCTTGCATTTGCTCTTTCATCTCATCATTCAGTGCAAGCATTTGCTCTTTCATCTCATCATTTGCTTCTCTGATCATTTTAATTATGTACATTCTGAACTCCTTTTCTGTCATTTCTTCTGCCATGCTGTCACTGGGTTTTATTGATGTAACATCTAGATTTGTTTGCAGCATTTTCTTTCCTTGATTTCTCATATTGTTCAGGTATCAGTGGACCGCTGAGATATTGCAGATTTCCTCTATTGACTTACAATGTCCCTGAAGATTTCTACATATATCCCCCCTTAGCCTTCAGTAGGCTGAAGTCTTGGAGGAAGTTGATAATGCGGTGCTCCACAAGGAAGCTGCCTCTCTAGGAGTGGTGGCCTTCAGGTGGGGTATAATCCCTGCTAGTGGGCAGAGGTGCCTCCACTTGTTGACCAATGGTCATCCAAAGGGGACCTAGGCTGCGGGCTGAGGCAAGGCCTGTTTGGGCCTGAGTCTCTGGTTTTACCGTCCTTGTGGGGAAACCTCACCCGGCAGGGAAGACTCACCCGGTGGGGAGGTCTCGCTTGTCAGTTCCCTCCTAGAGGTTCCCCTCAATTTACAGCTACCGCCTGGGCTGGCTGCCTTCCTCTGCAAAGTTCCCAGGGGCCCGGCCCTACCTCCTGGGCCTGGGAGCCTCACCCTTCACAGATGAATCTCCTTAGGCTGCCCCTCCTCAGAGAATCTGCCCGCAGGCCTGGAACCTTCGCTCCGCCCTAAGCCTGTCTCTGTGCGGCTCTTCCACCAAGAAGCCTCCTAGATCCTGGGACCCTGCTCTGCACCTAATCACCTGGCTATGCGGCCCCTCCTCTGAGCAGCCACCTGGGGCCCCGTACAATCGCTCTGAGTCCCAGAGACCCGCCACACGCCTCTTCCTCCAGACAGCCGCCCAGTATTCCGGTGCAGTCACTAGGAGTCCAAGAAACTCACTGCGTGCCTCCTCCTCCCACCAACCACCCGTAGCCCTGGGTAATCAATCACTCCGAGTCAAAGTGACCCTCCCCGTTCCTCCTCCTTCTCCAGATAATCCCCCAGGTGTTCAGGAGCGGTTGCTCTGAGTGGCTCTGAATCCACGTGACCTGCTGCACGGGTCCTCTGGGCAACCGCCCAGAGCTCTGGTGCGGCCACTCAAGACCAAGCGACCCACCACGCTTCTCCTCCAGGCAGCCCCCCTGTGTTCAGGCGCTGCCACTTTAAGTCCAAACAACTCACCACTCGCCTTCTCCTCTGAGCAGCCGCCTGGAGCGCTAATGCAGTCACTGCGAGTCCAAAGGACCCGCCGCGCTCCTTCTCCTCCTTCTCCTACTCCTCCGGGCAGGCCCCGGGGTTCAGAAGTGGTCAGAGTCCAAACAGCTTGCCACGCAGCCCCTTCTCTGGCAACCGCCTGTAGCTCCCGTGTAGTCACCCGAATCCAAGCGGCCGCTCCTCTTCCTCCTCGTCCTCAGGGCAGGCCCCGGTGTTCAGAAGCGTCGTTCTGATTCCAAACAGCTCGCCGCGCGGCTTCTCCTCTGGCAACCGCCTGTAGCTCTGGTGCAGTCACTCCAAATCCAAGCGGCCACGCTCCTCCTCCTCCTCCTCAGGGCAGGCCCCGGAGTCCTGAGTTCTCACAGCTCTCCTCGCCACTCCTCCCCTGGGCAGCCGCCAGAGCCCCAGTGGTTGCTCCGGGTCCCAGCGCTGTGCCCAGCGGCCTCCTTTACGGCGCTCCCAGTTGTCCGAGTTCACTGCTCCAGTGGGGGGAGGGGTGTCTCGCCGGCAGCTCTACTTCACAAAGTTCCCTGCGTTCCGGGACCACCGTCCCATCCGGGACGCCTTCCGAACGGGTTAGAGTCACCTGGCTGCTTTGAGTTGGTCCCAAGTGTCTCAATATCTCCTCTTTTGAATCCTGAGTCCTGGAGCAACATGAAATGCAGCCACCCTCTAGGCCGCCATCTTGAAACCTCCTGTACTTCTTTCCATTGTGGTTGTACTAATTTGAAGTCCCACCAAAAATGTAGGAGTGTATCTTTCCCCCACATCCTTGCCAGCATTTATAACCATTTGTATTCTTGATAATTGCCATTCTGATTGCACTGAAATGAAATCTCAGTGTAGAAAAACAGTATTTTTAATAATAGTGGCCCTACACAGGAAAATCTATGAAAACAGATAATTATCAATAGAACTTCCTTCAGGGGTTTGGATGAAAATGCGGGGGGAGGGGCAAAATCAGTAGTGTATATGTGGGGAGAGGGACACGACACTTCATGAAGTTTCAAAAGGCCCAGCTAAAGTCTAAGCTATCCAATAGCAACCCTTGGGTCTCCTGTCCCCAATCCATGTTAATGAAAGTGACCAAAAGCTAAACCAACTGAAACATGGAAAGAATGGAAGAAAAGACTGGAGAGATAGGGGAAAGAAAATACAGATCCTAAAAGAAAAATTCTAATAGTTTCAAGACCCAATCATGAGGAGATGTTCTACCAACATCTGTGTCAGGCAAGACCTAGATGAATTTGATCCTCTCTCTAAAAATGATTAGGAGTAAATAAAGACAAAGAATACAATGGTAAGCATATTTTAAAATTTATTTCAAAATGGTGACTTCAATTTTAGTAAATTTTATTATTCGTTTTAAGATATAAAAAATTCTTCTTCAGATTTCAGTCTTCTTTATTGAACTCACAGTTTCAATTTTATTCTATTGTGCCATGTCTTGTCACCCATAGAACACGAAGAGTCCCTCTGATAAAAGACACTATTAAGGGGATGGGAAGGGAAGGTACTGGACCACAAAACTGACCAAATTATATTGCTATGCTATGAGCATGTACGGATGTGCAAAAATGAAATCCTACCATTATGTCAAATTATAATGCACCAATAAATAAAGGACACTAGTTTTTACAATTAGTGAAAGTTCCGAAACAGAAAAAGAAATATTCATTTGTTTCATGCCCCTAACCTTCTTCCTACACAATCCATCCCCAAACTGAGAGCACTGGACAAATTCTTTTCTGTTCTTTAAAGTTATGATTACAATAAGAATAGAAAGTCCTCTCTCACCCCATGGTCATTGTGGGTGCAAAGGAAAAAAGAGTCTTTACAAAATTTTTGTCTCTTCTTTTCAGTCACCTCATACAGCTCACCCTGCTGCTTGAAGTCTCCTTGTCATCCTTTAGAATGCGGATCGCATCACTGATGAGCACCATCACTTGACATCCCTCTAGCAGGTTGTCGGGAGGAGGGGTTCCTCAATGCGTCTCAGCACAATTGTCTCTGGCTACAGTGAGCGTAGCAATCACCATGGCAACACCAGCAAGGTTACAAAAGAATGGCATTGTTGTTCTCCGAGTGATGCTAGGGAAGAGGCCTTGAATTCTCAGACATCCTCTTCAGCATCCGGTTAGGCCTCTCATAACTTGCTGTTGAAAGCTACCTTCCTTCTCCTCATATTTAGATGACCTTCTGCACCCAGGAAGTGCTATTATAAAACAGATATATCTGAGAGTCACTAGTTACTTTTGTAGCATTCCTTAAACGCTACATATGATTAAAACAGAGCGTTAGGGCATATGGGGAATCCAAGAATTTTAAGTTATTTTTTCCTAATGCCAGTTTTTCAGTCAATAACATAAATAAATAAAAAATAGCAAGACCTTAGATTATGTGTGGCATAGCATCCTGCTCTCCACATATGTCAACATTTTCCTTTACATCATTATCAAAATTCTACAGGCTATTAGAGCTTTTTGTGACCAATGAAAATGAATTGTGATTTGGTAGAAGAGCACAGAGGCTTTGGAAACTGATTTGGTTTGCTTTCATATGAGTTATACTCTTCCTTTGCCTCAGAGAAAGCACAAATTCCTAAATCAGTTAATTTAACTTGAAGTAAATAACCAGTTCTCTTTACTCTGCTTTCTCACTTGGTATGAGACATGGTGTGGGTATTGTACTGACACACACCTCTGTGCCCATGGTCAAGTTTACAAATTATCAGCACAGAAGAACTGGAAACCCTGGCCATATTACTGATCTTTCTACCCAGGAGAATAGGACTTTAATTATAGCATGATCACTAACTTGCCATGCAAATAAGAACAAATCAATTACCATACCTCATTTCCCAAAATGTTAAATTAAGGTAGCAGCCTCACATCTTTGTTTACCATAAAGCTGTGACCTTCGGTATTGAACCACAGACAAGATGGATGACCAAAGGGAACAAGCTATAATCTCAGGTCATGCTCAATCTGCCCAACCACTAACTCTTCCCTTGCTGACATCAGACTTGCAGGTGTGGCAGGAAAATTGAAGAGGGTCTCCAGTGATCCTTAACCCCTGCTATTCATACCATAGCATAATCTTCTCTCCTTAGGTGTGGGTTGGACATAATGATTCTCTTCTAAGGACCAGAGTACAGACAAAGTGATGAGATTAATTACAGAAAAAGAAAAGAAAAGAAAAGAAAAACCCACTACGACTTCACCTTCTTCATCCTCTCTTACTCGAAGGAAGACAGCTGTCATGTTGGTTAGCTGCCTTTGAAGATGTCCACATGAAAATTAACCAAGGGAGAACTTTAGCCCACAGAATGCAAAAAACTGAGGGCTCCTTAGCCCATCACTCCCTCCAAGTCCAGCAGACACCGAATCCTGCCATATGAGTCCCACAAGCTTATAAGTGAGCTTGGAAGTGATTCCTCCTGTTCCCAGAATCTGGCCTTCAGATGAGATATCAACCCTGTCTAACCATTTGATTGTAGCATTGTGAGAGACCCTGAAGCACATACAATCAGGTAACCAATATCTGGATTCCTGGTCCTAAGAAACTGTGAGATTGTAAATGGATGTTGTTTTAAATAAGTGAATTTTAGAATAATTGTTTTTGTGCAGCAATAGAAAACTAGTGCGTATGGTCAGAAGTCAGGGTACAAAGTATTTGCCTTGGAGTGGCATGTTTTCCAATGTCTGTGTCTTGATTCACTAATAGTTATGATTCAATTTAGTAATACAGTAAACCTCAACTAGAATTTATGAAATGGAAGAAAATTAAAAAATGAAAACTCGTGTTAAGAATTAATAACATTTGCCTTACAAAACTTTTATTTTGTATTATATTTCATATATTGTATAATGATGTAAAATTTATTTACCAGAAATTGGCCAAAAAATGCTTGACAAATACAATTCTAAATGGAAATAGTAAAAATCAAATAAAAAAATCAATTTATCTCCCTTCCCCTCTGCCTGGCCAAGTGGAATCAATTTTTAAGACGTGGCTCAAGTCTTACACTTTTTAAAGCCTTACTGGTTTCCTCTACCTCCTCTTGGAATAGAGGGCCTGCAAGACTACAGCAGGAGGGGTACACTCCCTTGTGATCAGTGATGTCAACCTGAAATGTTATTTATGATTGAGCAGGGGGCCTGCAAGAGATGGCAAGATCCTTGAGCAGAGGACATACTGTGGTACTATAAAACATGTAAAACATGTAAAGAAGAGGCATTTGGGTCTCTGGGTGATGAAGTGTTAAGGTGAAAGAGCACAGCAATGCAGAGATTGAGGTGGGCTGGAAAATGATCCTCGCAAAGATATTCTTGTCCTAATCTCTGGAAACTGCAACCGTTCCTTTATGTGTAAAAAATTTCTTTCCATATAACATTAAGGATTTTAAGATGGGATATTTCCCTGGGTTATCAGAGTGGCTCCTAAATGTGATTACATCCTCTGATTGGAGGGAGAAATAAGACAGATAGAGGGGCAAGAGGAAAGGTGACCACAGGCCAGAAATCAGATGATGCTGGTCCAAGCTAAAACATGCTGCAAGCCACCAGAAGCTGGGAGAGGAAAGAAGCAGATTCTCCCTTAGACCCTCTAGAGGACCTCATGCAGCTCTGCTGACACCTGGATTTTGGCCCAGTGATACTGAGTTCAGCCATCTGGACTCCAAAAGAGAGAGAACAAATTTCTATTACTCAACACGAACAGGTTTGTGGTAATTTGTTATAGTAGCAACAAGAAATACACCCATGAATACCATTTTTACCTTTAGTTCCCAGAATAGTCAACATTATGATGTGCTATGTGCCTTATTGATATTCAACAATATTTCTTTGCATAGGAAACTAATCAGAAATATAGTGGTTGACATTCTCCCCAAGGAATAAGCTTAATAGGTTTGTTGTAATATTCCCAGTGCACAGCATCTGTGACAATCTTTTTTTTTTCTTTTTTCTAGTACTAGGGATTGAATCCAGGTGTCCTCTACCATTGAGCTACATTCCCAGCTGTTTGATTTTATTTTTTATTATTTTATTTTGAGACAGAGTCTAAGTTGCCCAGTTTGGATTTGAACTTGCAATCCTCCTGCCTCGGCCTCCTGAGGATCTGAGATTACAGATGTGCATTAGTGACTTTTTCATATCCATATTAATGTGGTGACATTGGAGTCATACAAGTCTTAATAAGTTTCCCTAAAAGAGAGCCTGAGAGAGGAATTCTTGCTCAATGATTGGGTGATACTCTCAGGAATCAGGGGAAAACTAAGCCATATGTGATTCCAACTAGAGACTAGCTTTAGTCTAATCATAGGAAGGACTTTGCAGTACAAAGTACCTCTATCTTGAGGTAAAGGGGTCAGCTTTTGTATACCCACCCTATAACTCAGAGATTGGGAAACGGTGATAGGCATGTAAGTGAAGGGTTATGGGGAGCAGGAAATTATGACCTCCCAGGCAAATAATGACTAGTTGCATAGGATTATTGTAAATAATGATTAACTAAGGAAAACCACATATGACAAGCATTATGTATTATTGCTTATATAAGCAACCAATATATCATAATTAACCATTTTAAGAATTATCAGGATACATTTAGGTTAATCGTAATGTGCAAGTTAAATGACATGGATGAGTATTGTTTACCTACTGAGTTTGAATTCTGCTTTCCTATGGTAGTAAGCTCTTCATCACTGTGACCAAAATACCTGACAAGAATAACTTAGAGGAGGAAAAGTTTATTTGGGGCTCATGGTTTCAGAGATTCAGTCCATGGTCAGCTGACTTCATGGCTTCAGGCCCAATGTGAGACAGAACATCATGGCGGAAGGGCATGGTGAAGGAAAACTGCTCAGTTCATGGCAGCCAAGAAGCAGAGAGAAAGCAAGGTGCCGGGGACAAAATATAAATCCCAAGTGTAAGCTCCCGGTCACCTACTTCCTCCATCACACCCCACCTGCCTACAGTTAACGCCCAGTACATCAAGTGGATTAATCCACTGATTAGATTACAAAACCATTTCTCGTTTGAACATTCCTGCATTGCCTAAATCACGAGCTTTTTGGGGAACAACTCCTATCTGATCCATGATAGTTCCCTCAGTCTGTGACAGCTTGAGTAGTTGGAAGAGGAAAAATAAACACAATAGAAAAAAAAAAAAAATGAAGGAGCTTTGGGACTTAGGAGAAATTGCATCAGACAGGAAGACACCTCAGAGCTTGCCTATTGCAGCAGGAACCCATGGCTGACTTGGACTGAGATCCACCTGGAGTCCAGGGTGGCAGGTGGCAGGTCCTAAACCAGTCTTCTGGCACTGCCCACATGAGAGCTCATCCCATACGTCCATCAGGTTTGTCCTCAAATAGGACACTATTGGAATGTGGCAGCTCCTGTGTACTGGCTCCCTCGATATCCCTCCCAGTCTCTTTGTTCCTTTCTACACAGCAGAGGTGGAAGAGTTAGAGAGACAGACACCCGTGAAGTCTGGTTCTGCATGCACCCACATGCTACTGAGAAGGAATTAATGACTATGCAAACCAGTGACTGCCTGTAGGGAGCTCAGCTTTCTTTGCAAGCAGGGTGTCTGAGGCACTTTTCCTCTTAGCACCTGCAGTAGTGCTTGCCCTCCCGGGTCCCTGAAGGTATTGGTACACAGTGACAGACAATTGAACCCACGATTACCACCAGAACAGCCTATGGATAGTTGATTATTTCTTCTGACTGCTATACATCACCAAATCCTGGCTTACTGGTTCTCCAAGAAGTTCTGGTCACCTAATAAATCCCTCTCCCCATTTTTTAAAACTTAAAATAGCAAGAGTGGATTATATTGTTTGTAACAAGTGCCCTGGCTGATACATACTATTTTATCCACCCTTTAAATCTTATGCCTACTGTTATATTTTGTTTCCATAGCTATATTAGAAGAAACCTGTAATTTGAGAACATGTTTTGTTCCTTTTGTTTTTGAATCATTTTTGTCCCTTCCACAGTGTTGAATATTCAATAGGTACTCAAAAATATTTGTTTTGTTTTTAAAAATGTGGTTGTTCTAGAGAAGGGAAATACGAGGTAGATCACCCTGGGAGGTGTGTAAAATGATCCATTGTAGGGTAGGAAGAAAATATTAGAAGTCCATTTAATAGAAACTTGAATTTTTATCTGGACATTTTTCATATATTTTTGTTAATGCTAGATTGATAGCGGTACATATATATTTACAAATGAGTAAATGTGTGTGCTCATCATTGAAAGTTTTAATGAGGGGTAAGATAGAAAATACTTGTAGGTCACTGGGTCGAGTGACCTTTCATGGTCTTTTCAGCGATTTTTTTCAAGTAGTCAGGCGTTTCTTATCAGAGCCCAGAGCTCTGCAGAGAACTTGGCAGAGTGCCACCTGAAAATGACTCCTGCCACCTGCAGTGTTCACCCGCTCTCCTCGGGCCACAGCATGAAAGGTCTCCGCTTTGGGGTAAGGGCACCACAGGGAGGAGAGGAAGGTTTTGATCATTGTATGGCAAGGGATGAAGGAGAGAGCAAAACTCCACTGGCCAAAGGAAGCAGAGGGTGTGGAGAAGGAAGATAGAAACCCAGATGGGCACCTGAGGAACAGTGAGACAGGTGTGCACCCAGAAGGAGTGACGTAACAACCTGTACTTAAAGGGCACCATGCCACGTTGCAAAAGGAGACCATGCTCTCTAGAAGAAAGAAAAAAAAAAAAAAAAAAAATGGAGGGACCCAGGGTGCAGGGTGGCCCAGAATACTTGACCCCTTCCCCCAACTGCCTACCCCTCCCCCCGGGCCAGGGCCTCATCAAAGAACAAGATACTTTAAGGCTAAGCCTCACCTCTGCAGAAATAAATCATCTTTAAAAAACAAAAACTTACTCCCTAACCACATAAAACACAGCCTGAAATCCTCCCTCTCCACCAGATGAAGGATGTGATTTTCGTTGCTCTTGATCTTATTCATCCTTGACGCAATGGCTCCCCATGGGAATTCTGGTCGCCAAGAGCATAAGAAGAGACACAGCATTTTTTCTTGAGAGGCTCAAGGTCACTCGCTGTAACGTCAGAGGAGGCAGCTCCTTGGGATCATGGAACTGAACAGCGACAATTATGTTTCCCAACAGATGTCTGTGTCCTTAATCTGCCCGCTGTGAGTGGAACAACAAAGCAGAAGATTCAGTCCTCCTGGGCTGAGGTGTCAGGGCCATCCGCTTTGATTAGGATGCGCGGGGGAGCAGGGAACTGAGGGCTTGTCACTGGAAGTCTTCCCCTCTTCCTCAAGAGCACAGAGGGGATAAAATAAGCCAAGAGGAGCAGGTAGAGAAAACAACGAGGAGGAGCAGCCCTTCTGAGAGAGGGAGGGAGGGCAGGCAGAGGAGACTGGGGAAGGGGGCACACAGCATGGTCCCCGCTCTCCTGGAGACAGGGAATCTCATTAGAATAGCAAGCAGGCATGAGCAGAGGAGGGGCTGGAACTAGGGAGTGCAGCAACAGCGCAGCAGAACAAAACAGTGAATATCTTGGGGTCTTCAAGCTTCTCTGCTGAGTGTGGGAGGGAAGCAGCTCCGGATCAAGGTGACCTCACTGTTACACCTGCTGAGCTTTACTGGGGGCATGGGCAATGGGGATCATTGTGCTGTGGTGGAAGGGGGCTGGGATCAGTGCTTGGAATGTCATGTCACCTCTCATAGGGTCTGTAACCTGGGGAGGGTACCGTAATTTCTCCAGACTCATTTCTTTATCTGCTAAGTGGGTAGGTAGGCTATTCCTTGCTTAATTGTGCTTCGGTCGATACATATGTAGAGGTGCAATCACGTGCTCAGTGTCCGCTCATTTGATTCCAGGCACTATATATAAATGCATCAACTCACTTGGACAACCCTCTGAGGCAAAAGTTATCTGTCTCCATTTCATAAGTAGAGATGCTAATTAAACACAGCAGTGTTGGGTACAATGTCCAAGGTCACACAGCAGCTGGAATTAGAGACTGAATTCAAATCCAGCCAGTGTGCCACCACTCTCTTGCTCTGACTTCAATCACGGCCTGTCCTTTTGACTGGAAAATGGGGTTGTTTGACCACATAGCTTCTGAGGTGGCTTCCATCCCTAAGTTTTGATAAGTCTACCTTGTTGTAGGTAAAGCAACCTGCATCAGGGGCTGATCCCACATGACTGTGTCTAGGTTATGCTTGTGCATACAGAATGTAGGAATGGGGAAATTCTCTGTAATCACTACAGCTCCTTCAGACAAGGCCCACCTCCTGCTAGCTTAGAAGTGGACAAAAGAAAAGGAAAAAAAAAAAAAAAAGACCTGTTTCTGAGGCTAAGCATGAGTCCTTGCAGCTCTGAGAAGGAAAAAGAATGCTGGATTTGGGACTGCTGGAAGATATCTATTACAGAACTTTTGAAAAATGTCCTCGATATTATTCCATTTGCTTAAACTGTTGTTAAAGGACTGCTTCTACATTCTGGATGCCCTGAATGTATTACCTGAGGCAAGAGCAAAAACAGCAAAGGCTTCTTTGCACTGCATACAAACTTTTCTTTTATGCAGAGCCAGGGAAACATACTTTAGAAAGAAGAATACACACACACACACACACAAACACACACACACACACATGGTTTTTGAAGTTTTTGAAGGAGGGAAAGGAATCTGTGGTTGAAAAATAAATAGCCAACAAGGCCCCCTGCTCAAGAAGCAATCGTAGGCAGCAGTATTTCTTGAGGACTTCCCAGGGAAAGACAATGTTGCCGTTCATAGGTGTTTTACTACACACATTTTTACAAATTTCAAATTCTCCCAGAGGAACATGGGGAGGGACTATATTTCTGGAAGGTGGGCACTGTAATCAGGAATTTTAGTGCCTTGGGAGGAATTCTTGTCAGGGCAGCAATGGTTTTTAAGATCCTGAGGCAAAGAGAGGTTAAATTGGTCTATCTATGGGTCCAGCCAGAAGACCCGGGGACCATCCACCATCAAAGTCCAGGAGAAAGCAGAGGAGAGAAGGTGGAAAGCTCAATGTGACTGGCACAGCCCCGGGTGACACGAGTCAGATGTCTCACAGGGAGAGCCAGCCTGAGAAGGCCAGCAGCTGCCCAGACAATGTTTGCTCCCTAAAGTCAAAGAGCTTGGCCCTGAGGCCAGCTGAGAAATGGTGCAGCTGCTCCAGAGGTGAGGGGGCCAGACCTTTGCTCTGGCCTTGGAGTAGAGGATGAAAAATCACCATTGATCTGTGAGGAGACACTTCACCCCCATGGCAAGGCCTGGGCCCTCACAGAGAGAAATGACACAGACAGCTTTTTGCAGAGACTGCTTCATGCTTTGAGCCTGACCTGGGAGTCAGCTGGGACATCACTTAGTCCCTACCAATACCTCCACCTGCTCTCTTCTGTGATTAAACCAGCTGAGGACAGGTGCGCTTAGGGACAGGACGATTGAAGGACAGGAAATCAGGGGATAGTCTTCAGTGAGGAAACTATATATTTTCCCTTGAACACCCTCAGGAATATGAGCCAGACACCTGCAATCTTGACTATCCGGGGCTTGGGAGGATGCAAATGTGTAGGCTCTGGAAGAAGCATGGTAATGTGTCCGTCACTTTAACTTTCTATTTCTTCTCCTCTGGTAATGTCCTGAAATCAAACTTAGGAGTAAAAGACAAGCCAGTTTCTTTTCCCAACTCTTTGGCTTGTTGAGGGATGCAGATGGATTATGAAGTCAGAGACTGGGTTGGAGAAGGGCTGAGCCATAGGCTGTGGCACCAAGGGGCAAAGAATACCACAAGACTTGGAGAAGGTAGATCCTGGGCACCTGTCTTGCTGCACACTCAAGAGAACACACTCATTTGCCCAAAATGTACCTGAGCTGACTACATGGCATTCTTCCCTCATATGCTGTGTCATTTGATGAGAATCAATCTCCTTGCCCCAGCCCGGAGCTTTGCAATTTCAGATTTGTCTTCCCAAACACACAGTGGAAGCTCCTATGAGTTTCCATATTCCCAGAAGTTCCCTCCCTTTCTTTCTCACCCCAAAATGTCCAAATGTGGTGATCTATCATCTATTAGAACACACACACACACACACACACACACACACACACACGAGTCTCCTTCATGATAAAGAATATCAGTGGGTTATCAGTAACATTTTTCATGACCAAGTCCTGACCACCATGCCAAAGAATCACAGCTTCAGGCTCCTTGAATGGAAAAAGGGAGACAACTCAGAGACAAAGTCCAGCCACCTACCCACAGCAACCACAGCTCAGGGAGAAAAGCTGATCTACAAATCCCAGGATCTCAACCTCAGAGTGTCTGGGCTCTTCCTAGGGCAGTGCATCTTGCTGGACTGCACAGTACCACATTCCAGTCTGACCAGAGAGCTCCCTCTTGTGGCTTTTTGGAGTACATCTTTTTATTTTCAGCTCACCAAATATCAAAATGGGTCATTTCAAAGACAAGTTTGTATGGGTGAGTTCTTAAATCTCTGTTTGAATTCTTTCGTTAATAATAATAATTACTTTCTGAAACCCTTGTTGTGTGCCAGATCCAAAATATTTTAATTCTCACAATAACCATATGAAGTACATATAATTGTTTCCCCATTTTACAAATGAGGACCCAATGTTCCCAAATGGGTCAAGTTTGCCCAGAGAGTGAGTGGTGGAGCAGGATCTGACCTGGCCCAGCACTCTCTCTCCTCTCTGGCCAACTGTGTAATGAGCCTCGGTCTGGTCCTATCAGCCACTCTTGAAAACACAGGATATTCCATCAATTCTGCAAATGGCACTTAAATTTCTTTCTGTAAAGCCATTGTATAGCAACTTGTAGCCACAATTACTGTCAATAGATGCTTCTTTTGTGAGGGACACTCTCTCGGCAAGGTTCTCAGCTTTGATTTTGCTACTATAGCAATAAAATCATAATATTAGTTTTCTTCTTCAGTTCTACTTATACAAAAATATAAATAACACATCATTTCTTCCCTTTTTCCTGCTACAGATAAGTCATTTATACAAGTTAATGGATCTTTAAGTTTTTGAAAACTTCTATTAAATAAAGACTGTAAGTTCTTTTTTCCTCTGTTATTTGGAAAGTTAGATTCCTGAGATTTGAAAGTACACTTGTTTGGAAGTAAAAATAAATAAATAAATACAAGCAGGCTTACATTTGGCTCTGACTTTTAACAGATGTCTGACCTACACAAGTATTTAACAATTCTGAATTCCAGTTTCCTTATCTATAAAATATAAGAATTTGGCCAGATGAATTTTAAACCTCATGTTAACTAGAATATTAAATTTTGGTGGGTTGTAAGAGCAAACTTGAAAAATGCAGTAATGATTAGCAGGTGTTGATCACTCATGCAATTATGAACCACATATTCTACTTTCTAGACAGAGATAAATTAAGCTTATTGTTACTTAGGTTCTATGTGAAATGGGCTGACTTAGAATCACAATAACGAATATAATGGTTAAAATGAAATCTCCCCCATATTCCTATCCAGTCTCTGAGTAGATTGTTAGACTATGAGGAAGGCGGTATGTACCCTCTGGTCCCCTGGATTAAAGCTCTGATGGACATGTGTACTCTCCTATCTCTGTGTATAGTGTAAGCTTATCATAGAACTCAAGTGATAACATAGCTGACACATGTTACTTTAGAGTTTCTCCTTTTTCTTAGTTTGAGCTATGGCCAGCCTCCTCAGACAAGTAGTGAAACTCAGGCTCAGAAACATTCCTGTTTAAGTCTTCATGGTTAACCTTCATAGAATGTGAGAACAAGGAGTCAAGAATAGAGTTTCTACTAAACCACTAATGAGCAGGGTCAGGTGAGGGTTAAAGGGAAGACAAGGAGGATATTTAGATCCACGGTCTCCTGAGGAGCTAGTAAGGAGCGACTCAGTTTTCTTAATTCCTGGTGATCTGTTATATAGGACCAATCTCCTTTTCCTCCTCCACCCTTTTTTTTTTTCAGTGGTACTAGGGATTGAATCTAGAACCTCACACATGCTAAGCAAGCACTCTCTCTTCTGCTGAGCTGTCTTCAGCACCATAGGGCCAATTTTAATGATTGGAAATAAAACAATTTCCCAGTGTAGGAATGGGACATATTAAAATCAGACTTAACCTAAAACAAGAGAAGAAGTTTGGAGAATCAGTCAGGCTTCAGGAGTTCAGAAGTCTAGGACAGGGTGGGATCCATTGTGATTTTCAGCTTCCAGCAGCAGAATCCAAAACCAGCTTGGGTCAGTAGAGGATGTTATTCTCAGAATCCTTGCAAAAGTTGTAAAACCAGACTTTGAGCCCATGCAGCTAAGAGACAGTTGCTCACACTTGCAGTCCTTCTAGCTGGAGTGGATTCCATGCAGCTTATACTTCTGCTTCTTGGCTTCTGAAGCAAACTCTCAAGTGAATGCACCCCACTGGTGGAGCCCAGATGCAAGGGAAGTTGTGAAAATGAACATCAGGCTTCTGTATAGAAATTGGCTCTGCCTCCTGAGGTGGAGAATTCTCTGATGCTAATTTATTAGTCAGATTCTTGGCAGGAAGTAGATGGCACCCTCAACTGGATGACTCAAAACAGTTTAATGAAAAACTACTATAATTATAAAGGTGTGAACAGAACAGGGAAAACCAACAAGGAAAGGCTAGGCCTCCCAAGGCCAGCCACTGTGGGAAGCCATCCTCTTTCCTGGACCTGAAAGGGTACAAAATTATTAGTGAAATGTGGCAGGACTGTAGGCTCAGGAGCCATGGCCTCAAGCAGATCATGACAGACACTTCCGATCTGTGGCCTGATAGTGGAGGAGCTGGGCAGACATACACTGTGACCCTTCTCTTTCTCCTGTTGTAGGACCCCCAGAAAGGAGACCCCAACTCTATCCCTTGGATCCATGGCAACCCCAATCAACCACAGGAGGCGTCACTTGATGCAAACCGCAAGAGGTGTTTATTCCAGCGCGTTGGGACCCGACTCGTGACTCACGTAGGAGTCCAAGGGTCGAGTCCCTAGCAGAAAATCTTACAAGTTTATAAAGGCAGAAAACCACATATCGGGAGGGGTCGCACATGAAAGGGAGCAAAAGGGGGAAAAAAGGGAAAAAAAGGGGAACAAAGCTGCCGGGAAATTCCAAAGGGGGTCTGAGTTGGCTGATAACATACAACATGTTTCACAATGTTTTACAACAGGGCGTAGATTCTGGCCAATAGTTTCTGGTAATCCTACTGTTTGAGCACTATCTGGCTATCTGGCCCAATTTACTCTTTTACTCTCTGTTTGGGGCTATTTCTTGGAACAGCTTTAGGGGCTTTGTTCCCATTACTGGGAGAGAGACCTTAGGGAGTTGAGATAAAACAGCTTAAAAAAAATGTCCATTCTTTCACTGTGACTGCCTCTCACTTGCTGAACCCACTGGGAAGCAGGGGCCATGATGCAGTTCTCAGAGGAATGCCTTAGAGCAAGCTGGGGAAAGGCAGAGAGGGTTCCGGAGAAGCAAATGGAGACTGTCCCACATTCTCAGGAAGGGCACACAAAGGTGCTGGATGCTCCACCACCTTCACAAAAGGCAAGTGCTCACCACGAATTGTGGGAAAGTATCTGGGGGTAGAAGCACAGAGTGTTACTGCAGCCTGTCTCTTTTGGGAGATTCCCACACATTTACCTCTTCATTTAACACATCTTCTTATTCCTTGTTCTTTTAATTTCAGTTTACAAAAAAAAAAAAGTTAATTTTTTTTCCCTTTTCTTTTCTTGGTCTATATTTTTTTCCTCTTTCACCTGTGTCACACACGCCTTCCCAACTGATTTACTTTAGTCTTTTCTATTTCAATTTTATTAAAGCGAAAAATGTACTGGGTTAGGAATCACATGGCCCTGGCGCTAATGCTGTCCTACTTCTTTATGTTATGGGCAAGGGCTCGTGACCCACTGTCCTCCCCAAACTTGGGCTCACTGTTTCCTCATCTGTATAGCAAGGAGCTTAATTTCATTACTTCATTCAATCATCCAAGAAATTTACTAGGGACCCACTATGTGCCTGGCACTGTGGGTGGTGTTGGTGATACCAAAGGGAGGAGAGAACACCACGACCCAGCCCTCAAGGATCTTTTAGCTTAACGAGGAAGATAATCATTAATGAAACAATTAAATCAGTGAGCACTTGTATTTGTGATGAATACTACAGAGGAGAAGTGCAGGCACTGTGCCAGTGTATCACAGAGGTCCACAGCTCCGTGTGAGTATGTGGACAGCTGGGTAAGAGAGACGTCCTGAAGGGAATATAGGAGTCCCATGATGGTTGAGATCGTGGGATGCTTCCTTCCCTACTCGACCCCAGGGCCCTAGAAAAGTCCTTGGCTCATTGTAGGCATCCAGCAGATGCTGTGGAAAGAATAAGTGAATGAGGTGAAGTATGGGCTGGGCACTGAGGAGGGGCATGTGCTATTCTAGGGAGCAGGGGAGAGCTGTAGAGTCTGAACAAGCAGCTCCATGAATGGCCTTCGGCAAGAACAGGCAAGGCTGGAGCAGCCCTGGGGCAGTGCGACCCAGGACAAGGCCAAGGGAGGCAGGGGCCCAGTCTGAGAACTCTTAACTCTACCAAACTTTTTCCCCTTTATTCTAAGACAATAGGGAGACATGGAAGCATTTAAGGAAGAAAGAGGCAGGCTAGCATTTCAGTTAGATTGGATAATCTCTAAGGTCGTGTTCAATTGTATGATTTCTCCTATGATTCTTTTCATTCTTCAGTTTTCTCTTGTTTATAAATTTATAACATCTGTTATATGCACAACTGAATGGTAGGTGCCACAGGCGAATTAAAGACTATGTTGAAACATAGACTCTGTCTTCTATAAGCTAGCAAGGGTTTAGAGAGATCTACATGTACTAAGAAAAATAAGCTAAGAGCCAAAAAAGGAATCAAAAGCTACTGAGTCTGTAAGATTCCAAGGAGAGGAAAGAGGATGCCCTGATAGGATGGTGGTGGTCCCAGGGCAATATGTGGAGGTGGGAAGGGAATGGGAAGGGATGTGTCATTTTTTCAAAAGGCAACTTTTGAAAAAGATCTTAACAGGCAGGAAAACTTCAATGGGAAAAAAAGGAGGGTCTTTAGATAAAACACAGGCATGAACAAAGGCATCCACGTGGAGAAGGAGAACCCACTTGTATCACAGGAAAGCAGGGAGCTGAAACTTCAAACCTCTGTTCTTGTGTTCTGACAAAAGAAAACTTAAAGTCAGACACCAAAAGCCATGCAAGAGAACTTCATTATAAGTGAAAGCATAGTGAGGATCAAGCAGAGAGCACGAGAGAGAGAGAGAGAGAGAGAGAGAGAGAGAGAGAGAGAGAGAGGGTCATCTCTGAGCAGAGAACCACAAAGGACACAATGCCAAATTTATTACGGTCTGATGCTTACCAGGAGACCTGCGGACCAACTTCTGCACTCTGCCAGTCAATCAGGTGTTCAACTCCTTCACAACATACTGTGTGGAGTGTTCAACCTTAGTTGGTCCTCTCCAGAACTGTCATGGTGGCCGTCCCATTTAGAGCAGGCTTCATCTACAAGTCAATCCCACATTAATGTGGGCATAGGAGTATGTAGCCAATCAGAAGTTACCTTAGTTTACCTGCCCTACTAAAGGACTCTTACTTCCCAGACAAATGGAGACACCTATAACCATAATTCCTAGTTTTATATCAACCTCAGTGGACCCTGTTAAGAGTCAGTCCTGTTAATCCTTTTCTTCTGACATATTTTCCAGTTAGCTTCTTTGCCTCTGTTTATTTTCTACAAATTAACAACCACCTTTTGATTTCTCATCCACTTTGAAAGTAGTCTAAATAAGACCCCAAGTAATTTAAAGAAGACTTGTGACCTTGCTGTGCATTTCACTCCTTACTAGTCACTACCTAGCAATTGTAGAGGAGTGAGGGGAAGGGAGAGGAGTAAGGGGATGCAAGTACTGGTTGGTCTTCAATGTCCAGTAGGAAGCTCCAGCAGCCTTGCAGGGGCAGGAGCTGGAAGGGGATGCTACCCTAGGATAGCACTGTTAAACAATGAAAGGGATGCTATCACGAGACCCTTCAAAGTGGGAGCCAGAAGTTTGGATGAACAGGGGTCAGTGCAGTCATCTAAGAAGTCCAGGTGGTAAGAAAATAGGGTCTAGACTAAGGGAGCGACAAAAGAGATGGAATGCAGGACTGCATTTTATAGCTATAGATTTATAGCCACCAACCATAGGTGCCTTATCAATGACAAATTAACAGAGGCAGGCTCTGAAACACTTTTTTTTTATTATGCCTGAGTCCTCAGGACTTTGTGACTCGTAGAATTTTGGTGTCATTAATAAAAAAGAGAAGTCAAGAAGAGAAATTGGCTGGGAAAGAAGTACTTATAGTTATTTTTCAGAAAGAAGCAGAAGGACATAGTTCTTAACTTTAGGAGAGATGAGGTGCACAGATACATAATAAAGCAAAAAACAGTTAGTGTTGTTAAGTATCATGTTAATGGTACCCAAAAAGTGCACAGAAACCCACAGGGGATGAAATACTTCACAGGTGGGAGAGACAAACAGCCTGTAGGGAGGAGGCAGCCTTGAAAAATGGACAGGATTGTGATGTGTATTTTTTTGCAAGATGACATAGGAAAGCCAGTTGGTTGTATCTAATAAAATTTATGATCACTGACTCAGTAATTCCACCTGCCATTTTATACTTCAGAGAAAATGACTTTTGTACACAAGGATACATAGGCAAAAAAATTTAATGTGTAAAGCTGACATCTGCCGAACTGTCCATCTAGAAGAGAATGGATAAAACATGTTATTTTATACAAGAGAATAACAGCTACGAATTAGATTAAATGGACTACTGTTATAGGTATCAACATGAATATATCATAAAAACATAATGGTGAGAGAACGAAGTATATATGTTAGGGGCCCATCAAAAAAAAAAAATGGCAAACTCATGCAGTTTATTTGAAAATAATTCAGTGAAGAGACTATATCTTGACATGCCCATGGGTGAATGGAATCATAGGATTGGTAAAACACTCAGAAACTAGCAAGAAAGAAGTCTTTACCACCTCTGTACTGAAGTGATAAAGGGGGGCTTGGTGTTAAAGGAACTTGGTGAGAGCTGAAGACATAGAAGAGAACCTGTTAGAAGGAAGTTATTGCTCCCAAATGAAGCCATTCCAGAAATGCAGCCAAAGAGGATGACTGTAGCAGGAGGAGATATTTGTTTCTGTAACAAATCACCAGAAACTTACTGACTCAAAACTTAAAGTTTATCATGAAACAGTTCTGAAGTTCAGAGGTCCAAAATGGATTTCAGTGGGCAAATTTCAAGGTGTCAGTAAGGCCGTGTTCCTCCTGGAAGTCCTGGGTGAGAATCCACTCCCTGACCCTTTTCAGTTTCTAGAAGCTACCCTAGTACTCAAGATCTCCTTGATTCCAGGTCTCTTCTTCTGCCTTCAAGTCTAGTGGTGGAACAGTTCGTAATCTCTGACTCTGACCCTCTTGCCTTCCTTTTATTAGGATACTTCTGATTACATTGGACCTACCCAGATAATCCAGGATAATCTCCCCATCAGAAGATCCTTAACGAATCAAATCTGTGACGACCCTTTTACCCTGTAAGAAAGCATATTTACAGGTTCTGGGGATTGGGACGTGGATGTCTTTTGGAGGCCATTATTTGCCTCTCACACCTATTTTCTCTTCACCCACTCCGCAGACTCCTGTTGTTGCTGCTCAGTGGGCAAATCAAGTCCATCAAAGAAACCTAAAGATTCAGTCTATAGGAGTCATCTTGTTGGGACACATGATCATGCAGAAGGACATAGAATGGAATTGGGGTGGGGCAGGGGAGGCGAAGCAATGAAAATGAGAGCTGTATGATGAAATGGATCACATGACATAATTTACATAAATTGGAAAAATACAAAACACTTAGAGTGATACTATATCTTATCATTACACATACATGGTAATGTTATTTTTAATATTTTCAGACTGTTTTAGTCAGTTTTTTCACTGTGTGACTAAAGGACCCAACCAGAACCACTGTAAAGGAGGAAAGGTTTATTTAGGGCTGGCTCATGATTTCAGAGGTCTTAGTCCTGTTCTGTTGGACTCTGTTCCTGGCTCTGTTCCTCAGGGCTCAAAGTGAGGCAGGACATCCTGGCAGAAGAGTGTCGGGGGAGGGGAACATGATGACCAGAAAACAGAGACTCCACCTGCCGGATATAAATATATACACCCCAATTCCCACCACCTCCAGCCACATCCCAACACTTCACTTACCACTCAGTCATTCACTGATTGGGTTAAGACTCTCACAGCCCAATCATTTCTCCTCTGAACCTTCTTGCATTGTCTCACACGTGAGCTTTGGGGGGACATCTCACATCCAAACCATAACACAGACAAACAAAAGTTGCAAAGATAATACAGATGGTTTCCTTTATTAACATTTACACCCTTAGTATACCCTATGTCCTATTGTTAACATTTCACACGGTGCACTACATTTTTCACAACCCATATGAATGCATTATTATTAGCTGAATTCTATACAGTATTCAGATGTCCTTAATTTTTTCCCTAATATCCTTTTCCTGTTCCATGTCATGTCTCAGTTTCCTTTTGGCTGTGACAATTTCTCAGATTTTCCTTGTTCTTGATAGATCATATCTTTAAAATATACTGGAAGCAAAATACTCCTTTTAGGACATCAGGTACCTCCAGGGACAATGTGAGGGAAATTGCCTCTGAGAAGAGATGCACAGGTGCTTGGGATATGTTCACAGTGTCTTCTCTCTTTAAACACATCTGAAACAGGCAAATATTTGGAACTAAGAAGACTGGATGGAGGGTGTGTTTGTTGTATTATTCTCTGTGGGATTTTTATTTGTTTAAATAGTTCAGAGTCAAGGACTTGATAAGAAGGGAGAAACATGAGTGAAGGAAGAAGAAAGGTGGATGCAGTCTGAAGGGGAATGGCGGTGATGTGGTTAAGCTGGAGTTGACAAATGCTGATTGCAGGTCACAAAACTAGAAATGCAAACTGAAAACCTGGTGCAGATGCCAATGCTGGAGGCTGGATTGAAGTTCTTCAAGTGAGAGTCTGTCGCGACCAGCGCAACCAAACTCTCAGGTCCAGCGAGGGGCGAAGAGGGATTGGAAAATAAAGATTCACAAACACAGATCTTGAAGATTAAGCTGGGATCAGGTGGAGCTCTGCTCTCTGATGGAGATGCAGATCTAAAGAGTTATGCCAGCAATCTTTATTTGTATATGTCTCATTATCAGGTTAAAGACTATGCAACCATTATTCTTTGTATTCAGGAAAGTTACAGAAACTAGGACGTCTATGTAGCTTTACCACAGTTGCAAGCCACAGTTGCAAAGTGCAATGTTAGGAGATTTGTGTAGCTCTCAAAAAAGTCCATTGTTAAAAGTTACTAGAAGGCAGGCAGGAACTGGAGAAACAGAGTTGGTGAAACATTGTGGCGGTCTAGCATAAGAATTCCTTCTTCCGGGGAGCTGTGTGCCTGAGATCAAGGTTAGAACTGATAGGGCTCTTGCACAGAGCCTCCTCATGCAGGGCATTGCTATGGCAGCTAGGCATCCTGTGCCCTTACACAGAAACATTCCCAGGAACTGGGCATGCCACAGCCATAAGGGCATCAGAGACCCCTGATCGCAGTAACTGCTCTCCCATCTTCCGTCACTACTCTCAACAAGAGTTGCTGGTGACTTCTGAGCAGTGGAGTGGGAGTAAAGAGTTATCTTTGAGAGCTATGGAAGTCATGTTGGAGAATTAAGGTGTCCACTCAGCTAGGAAGAAGGTGCCAAGCTAGGGACATGCAATGATAAGGCCCTGAATGTGAAATAAGTGAACACTTACTGAGTGCTCACTCAGCTAGTCCTTTGTGAACCTAATTTAGTCCTCACAACAACCCACTCAGGTAGCATTATCACCACCTCTATTTTACAGATGAGGAAACTGAGCCACAAAGAGACTGAATAATTTCCAGATAGTCACAAATCCTGGCACTGGAGGTAACCAGGATCACTGCAGGTCACATGAACCTGGAGTTTGCGTTCTATGACCCCCAGGGTGTTACCAGTAGACCAAGGTTGGTGTGACCTGGACATTAGGGACAGGGAAAAGTGGGTTTTGGGGAGTTAGGGATTCAACTTTGGGTGACCAGAGGATACTATTACCATGCAGAGAGCTATTAAAAATCAGGGGACAAGAGCTGGATTGAGTAGTTGGCAGAAAAGTTGGGTTGGAGAAGCAAGAAAGGTCAAGAAGATATTTGTAGAGTAGTTGGGGGAGCGGCTGCATTGGGAGTGAGTTAAAGTTCTGTGAATGGGCGAGAGTGCCTTCTTTATGGAGGAAAGGAAGAAAGAAAAGCAAAAGGCAGGAAGCAATAAAGCTGTGAAGATCGAAATGATCTCATAAACTCTGTGTATTAAATATTTAGTAGGCTTTTTACTCAAGTATGCTACTTCCTCCTACCTGAGTTCAGGCAAGAGGTAGTCTGTCTTTTTTTTTTTTACAGCTCCATCTGCTCACAGAAGGAGTACTTTTCTTAGTGGTTTCTCTCTTTGGAGGAAATAGTACCTCTTTGCCCAGTTTACTTCCATATTACTACTGTTTTTCTTCCTAATTGACCCCATATTTTCACTTTCACTTAAGAGAATTATCCCATGACTTTTCAACATTTTCGGTTCTATGCTAACAGGAGTTGCAATGAGCAGGTTAAACAATAGGGTGTTATGGGTAGAGCATCAACTGGATGTTTTAAACTCATCATTGATTTCAGAGTGAAATGAAGATGTAAATGTTAGGTGTCTTTCACCCTCTGAGGAGATAGGAGGGGCAGGGTTGTGTAGGTTCTTTTTTCTTCTTGTAGGAGCTTACCTTGAGGGTTCCTGAGATCTATTTTAAAATACATCAAGGAATGAACATCTTTTTAAAACTTTGTATGTTTGACTGCAAAATGGTGTATCCACGTACATTGTAATATGTCAGATTATAGTTTAACATGACTTTCTGATGAAATATGTTGTCCAAAATTCCACTCATTGCAAAACTGGGTTAGGGGCTATTTAATGCAACTTAGAACTGAATAGCAGTCTTCCAATTCCGTCTGAAGAAGACCCCCAAATAGGACAAATTGGGGGGGAAAATGTTGATATAAAACATGACCTTTTTGTTATTCTCCATAAAAAGGCAAGAATTTAGAAAGTGGAGTCAATTAATATCACATTTTTTAACCGATACAGAGTTGCATGGGATAAGAGAAGAAAAGCCCATAGAGACAGGAACATTGCCCACCAGTCAGAGATTTGAGTGTCATCCTTAACTTAGCTAGACTCATAGACAACACCAGGATTAACTTACCTCGTCTTCAAGACGCCCAATTAGAACTGAAATGGGATGAAACGAAATCTCAACATTTTAAAAACACCTCCCAGGAGTTGAAGATGTGGTTCAGTGGTACAGTTCTTGCCTAGCCATGCATGAAACCCTGGGTTTGACACACCAGCACCACCAAAACAAACATAACACAAACCAAAAAACCCCTACTTCCAGGTAATTCAGTACCCAGGGCTGAGAGCCAATTGCCTAGGAACAACAGTTGTACTCATGCTCTCGGTGGCTATGTGATAGAAGAAGAAAGATAGGGCAGCCAGTGCTCATGGGAGAATGACACCGAGCTCAAGGGGAAATGTAGTATATGTTCAGACTGACTCTCAATATCCATTCGCTCTAGAGCTTAGTTCAGTCCAACCAGGGAGCCCGTTCTTCTGACCAGTCATAAGCTCAGAGTGGAGCACATGATCTAACTCTGATCAAGCAGACCAGAGACATAGGAGAAATCTGCTCCTAGTGGTGGTTGTGGGAAAGATCTCTCACATGAGAAAACGTTCTAGAAGGAGGTATTCTTTTTTCTTCCTTGTGCCCTTTTCTTTGGATATGATGCTTGGTTCCACTGAATCTATCTGGCTCTTTGTATATGGATGGAGTAAATTCCAAAGCCCGGAAGATCCTGGTCTGGATGATGCTGTTTAGTACTGGATGATACTGTTTCAATCAGCCCTGGAACCCATCCCTCTTCCAGGATTTTATTTTCTTCTTATTTATTTATTTATTTTTGGTAGTGCCAGGGACACTTTATCCATGAGCTATTCTTTTCTTCTGAAGACTATGTCTCAAAAAAACAAAAACAAAAACAAACAAACAAACAAAAACACAAAAACCAAAACTTTTTCTATTATCTTTTGAGATTGGTCTCACTAAGTTGATGATGGGCTTGGGACTTGTGTTACTTTCTGTACATTCGCCTCAGCCTCCACAGTCCATGGTGTGTGTCACAGTGCCAGCTGCGATTTTCTTTATATTGAGGAAAATCTATATTTAAAAGCCATCTGGAATTAGATTCTATTAGTTTTTAGCCCAAAACCTGTGAATGATAGAAAGTTCATTCCTGTCATAAAGGACAGGTGTTCTCTAAAGTCGTTCTCTGTGGGACTACGTAAGTCTTCTTAAGGCTTCTGTGAAGGCAAAGTCTTGGACATGAAAAATTCTAGAATGTTCCACTTAACCATATGATTCAAACTCCTTTACTTTGATGAGCTGTAAGAACCAGAAAGTATGACTTTTCATGGATCACACAGCAAGTTGGTGACTTGGCTGTGTCTAGAAAATCTGAAAGATATTGTAAATTAAAACACTATTGTAGAGTTCACTTCTCACCATATTAACATTCAGCTAGTTTGTTGACATCCTCCCCATGTGCAGCAAGATCATTTCCCCTGTATACAAAGTGTTACCCACAGTTTCCCTTTAAATTTAGAAAGCCTAAAATACATTTCACAAGTCATGTTATTGGGCTTTGCTCTATAAAATTTCATTCTTCTCAGTTCATATTTGACAATCAAGAGAAATTTGGTAATCATCCAAATTCCTTTTGCTCTATATCAGAAGCTCCTGGGGTCAAGTTGAATGTATGCTTTATTTTTGGATAAAGTGGGTGCCAGCTTCTTTCATATGATTTTACAGAAATGTAAATAACTGACCTCTTCTTCAGAAAGCTTCCCGCCACTGATACTAAACTGTGCAACTATAGATTTATCTTTAGAATTTAAGACTCAGTCTGGGACTGGGATTGTGGCTCAGTGGTAGAGTACTCGCCTAGCATGTGTGAGGCAGTGTTTTCGATCCTCAGCACCACATAAAAATAAATAAATAAAATAAAGGTATTGTGTCCATCTATAACTAAAAATATTTCAAAATATCAGTCTGTTATTAAAATGCAAATATCCTGGGCAAAATAGTACTCAAATCCATGCGTTTCCATGCTGACGTAATCATGCCATTTTGCAATCTCCCAGGAAAAAAATGGCACATTTTCCTGGAGAATTAACTTGCCCTGATTGTGAAAAAGAAAAACAAAAGATACAGAAAAAAAATGAAACATAATATGGACTTCAAAGATGAAATCAGAGATTGAAAGAATTCTTGTGTTGCATGTATACCTTTGTTCATTTAATTGTGCATAGGGGGTACTTTGGGTGAAAAGTTTAATACCCACTAATGAGTTGTTTGCTTCAGTTTAAAACAATTGTTTCTCTGAAAAATTTACTGAATGTTTTAGCCAGTTTTTTGTTGTTATAACCAAAAGACCTGACAAGAACAATTAGAGAAGGAAAAGTTTATTTGGGGGCTCATAGTTTTAAAGGTCTTATTTCATAGACCACTACCCCATTCTTTGGCACCAAAGGTGAGGCAGAACATCATGGTGGAAGAGTGTGATGGAGGCAAGTGGATCAGGATATCACAACAGTGGGGAGGGGAGAGAGAGAGAGAGAGAGAGAGAGAGAGAGAGAGAGAGAGAGAGAGAGATCTCTACTCAATAATGACAAAATATATACCCCAAAGACAAGCCCCCAGGGATCCATCTCCCCCAGCACACACCAACTGCCTGTAGTTATCACCCAGTTAATCCTGCCTGATCAGGGGATTAATGCACTGATTAGTTTAGGCTTTCAGAAACCAATCGTTTCACCTTTAAACTTTCTTGCATTGTCTCACACGTAAGCTTTTGGGAGACATCTTATGTCTAAACCACAACATTGAATGCCAGCTGATCAAGAAAGAGTTCACTAAGATCTGAGTTCCATTTACTATGTGTAAAAAATTATTCCAAATTTAGTGGAATAAAACAATGATTTTTAAGCTTATAGATTCTGTGGGGTAGAAGTTTGGACAAGATACAGAGGAACCAGCAAACCTTTGGCCCAAAATTTTTAGGCCTCATATAGGATTTTAGGTGGCTGGAAATCTCAAAGACAGAGTCATGTGAAGTGTGGTCACTTCTCTGTCTGGCAGTTAATGCTGGCTACTGGCTGGTAGGACCATTTCCCTTCCATGTGGGTTAACTTGGACTTTCTCACTGTGTCCACGGTAGATGTCCCTGAAAGACAGAGCCAAGCAGAAGTTCTAGCATTTCTCAGAAATTGTAACCTTTCTCAAAAGTCACATAGCATCATTTCTGCCTAATTCTATTGATTAGCATAGGCAAAAGCCTGCTAAGATCAAGGGGAGGACACACAGACTCCAACTCATTTATTTATTTATTTATTTATTTATTTACTTACTATTTTTATGTGGTGCTGAGGATTGAACCCACTGCCTCACACATGCTAGGCAAGTGCTCTACTACTGAGCCACAATCCCAGCCCCAGACCCCACATCTTGATGGGTGAGTGGCAAGATCCTAAATTGCAAGTGGAGCTGTAGATGTTATTGTGGCCATTTTTAGAAATTAAGGTTTGTCACTGAAAACTTACTATTGCCCAAGGATTTCACCTTTCAGGGGTTATTCTTCTGTGGCTATAGAGAAATTCATCAATCTCTTCATCATATCTTCAGTGAAAAAATTGTCTCAAGAAAACCTACAAAGAGTATGGATGGATTGGTACTCTTGCCAGAGCCTGATAAGTAATTCCAAATGCAGGTATCTCAGAAACAACCTTGAAAATAATGACCTGAATATTCAATATGCCTCCAAAGAATTTTATTGTCAAAGTAATTAATAATCAGATACTCAGAAATAAGCTGGATCTTCTTGTTACCTTAGACTATCTGAAACTAAATTTCCTCACTTTGAAGGATAAGACCTGGCTCTGTCTCCCTCAGAAGTTAGCAAGGCAGTGCTCGATGTGAGAAAGGTCATGATCTGGGGTTAACAAGGGTCTGGGAACCTTGATTCACTTCTCTATCTGATGTTGAATAATCACACCATTCTTTAAAACTTTGGTTCCCTGTCTAGAATCCAGAATAAAGAGCTTAACAGAACTTACTTCATAGAGAATTCTATAATATAATGCCTATATTTAATCAATAGCAGTAGGCTCTTAATATTATGGTTAACTCAAAGGCCAGCTATGATGGTTCAGTGGAAAGATGTACTTTAAGTCACTTTGCACACAGTAAATACTGTGCAAAAGTTGATATCGTTGTCATTATTATACCCAACTTGCTAACTCTCATTTAGCTCAGCAGTTTTAAGATCTGGGATTTATGGGATTCATCTAAAATAATAGTTTGAAGTATGGATTATAAGCATTCAGTTTGGGAACTTTTACTTAGTAGGTCTGAGGTGGATCTTGGGATGTGTGATTGTAACAATCTTTCTCACCCCCATCCCCACCCCAGTTAATTCTGACACTTTGGATGAATTACAGATGGGCATTGGGGATATTCTGAGAGAATCTCTCAGGGACACCAGCCCTGTGCAGTAAGCTCCATTGAATGAACTTCTGCTTCCTAATTGGCAGTTGGGACCTGAAGTCACAGGAGGGTTTCTGAGTGTCTGCACACCTGAGGGGTGTCCAGGGGGAAGTGAGGGCAGTCCACCTAATAGAAGCTCTGTCCCCATGTCGGTTTCCCCAGGAGTCTATTAGCATCTTTGCTGTTCTGAGTCTAGCGAATGTGAGGGTTTGCCTTTTGTATTGACTTGGGAAGTCATTCTTAGCTAATAAGGTAAGACAATTTCTTAGGACTTAAGTTTTGTTTGAAAAGTCAAGTAATTAAAGGAGAAAATCACACTTGGTAGAGGACCAGTTTACATGGAAAACATCATTAAAATAAGTTTCTTTAACAATCATTGACCACAAGTTCCTCCAAAGCAATGATGGTATTCCTGAAAGAGACCTAAAGCACTAAGCTGGTGGCTGACACATCTGACCCACAGTACGCTCTGCCTTTCTGGAGGAAACTTACATATTAATGTATAGTGAGAATGATAAGAAGTCAGGAATGGCTGGTCTTATTGCTTTGGAAAGGCAGATTCCCTGGATAGTCCTTGATAACTCAGGAATAATCTGTGTTTTAGGAATTGTTTTAGTCTTTATTAGTTTTGCATGTCTCCACCCCTCCAGCGAACTGTTCTCTGATTTTCTAAGTTTTAACTGTGTTTCTGGAAAACATTTTGTTGCTCTCAATTCTTAACAGGGAGAACTGTATGAGTTGTATAACCTTTCAGTCTCATTATTCTCTTTATTCCTTCATCATATTTTAGAATAATTATAGGGATATTACTTTTCCAACTTTAAAATTCCTCCTAATTATATTTTTCTTGGTATTAAACTTTCCTAATTCAATAATATTTATATAACTGATGTATTATATTGAAAATACTTAATACATAAATTAAATTTATACTGTAATAGTTTGTTGTTTAATTTATTTCTTTTGGATGTAACTTTTTTTCTTTTTAGGTATATTAGAGCCATGCTCAAGATTTAAGAATTATTAACTGCTGTCTAAATGCTGCACTCACATTGTGTTCTAGTTTTCCTTATCAAAATTGACATTTAAAAAGTCACAAAAATTCTTACTCTGCCCTCTGCTGGTGACATCTGAATGCAAATGTTTCTTTTCTGCCTTTTTAACTTGGGCATATAACTGGTACACAAATAAACAACAGTACCTAACACATATTGATCATCATACTGAGCTCTGTGCTGGGCATCATGTCATTTAATCCTCACAACAGTTTGGTATGCAATTATAAAGAAAATGAAGATCATAGATGTTAGAATCTGTCCTCCAGTGTCAATATTCACATCTACGTATATTCAAATCCAAAGCCTACACTCATGTTATTGTCTTGCACTGCCTCCAATCCAATATCTTTACAAAGAAAATAGTCTAAGAAAACTTTGTATCACATCTCTGATAATTGTGTGCAGGGCAGAGTAGAGGATTGTGTTACAAAGACCCGGCTTTAAACTCTATCCCTACCACTTCCTGTTTCTCTCCCCAGGGGCAAGTTATTTACCTTTCCCAAATCTCAGTTATTTCACCTACTACTCTCTATCAGGATAAGTAATGGCCACACTTCAGCAGTTTGATGAGGACTGAATGAGACAATTAATGTAAAGCACAATGTGAGAGACCAATGTGTGGTGAGCCTGGTGACCATAACCCTGATGAAAACTATTGTGTGTTCCTCAAACTTAATTTGTTGTACATGTTTTTGATTTTTGCCTTTTACAACTTCCCATAAATGTTAAGCAATTTTTCCAGTGAAAAGGGGCCTACTGGGCATCCTATTGAGCTCACACTGTAAACTTTCTTCCTCCATGGAGCTAGTGTATGAGAATTACCTTTGATTTCTTACATACTTAGATTGTAATGCGAATCTGATCCCTGGACCTTCATTTCTCACATATTATTCTATTCAAAGCAAATTATTTGTTTAAATTTTTTGTAGGTGTAGATGGACAAAATGCCTTAATTCATTTGTCGTTAATTAATTAATTTATTTTTTTAGTTATTGATGGACCCTTATTTTATTCATTCATTTATAGGTGGTGCTGAGAATTGAACACAGTGCCTCACATGTGCCAGGCAAGCATTTTACCACTGAGCTACAGTCCAATCCCTCAAAGTGATTTGACATGTATCTCCTAGTAAAAAATTATTCAATGGTTATTTGAGATTTGATTGCTTAATTTCTATTGGTGCCAAACCATACACATTCATGTTCATGTTGATGACTAGAGAACATTCCCATGCTTGAAAAAGGGCATTGCCATCAAATGAAAATGTTTTCAATGAGGGAAACAATACGGTGTAGAGTGTTTGTGGGAATGACAAAAATATATTTAAAGTACTTCAGAAACTCATGAAAAATAAATGACACAATTAAAAAGATTCCACATGTTGCAAGAATGTGGCGAGACAAGAATTTTTAAATAATGCCAATAAGTCTGTAAGTTGGCATCGTTTTAGAAAGCAATTTGGTAATGTGTAATAAGAGCTTTAAAGATGTTCATCCATGTTGAGCTTTTACTTTCAGAAATTTGTCCTAAAAAAAGACACAAGCCAAGCCATATAGCTAAGAGATGTTCATCACAGCAGTACTGATGACTGAAAGGCTGGAAGCTAACTTTTCTGAGGTTGAGGTTTCTAAGGTAAAGGGGGGGATTACCTATAAAAATTGCACCATCTGTACTAAAATGAAATATAGCCATTAGTAATATTGCAGACTGCACGTGTATCTCAGTGGTAAAGGGCACATTTATCACGTGTGAGACACTGGGCTCAATCCCCAGCAAGAAAAAATCCACCCAGTCAAACAACAACAAACCATTGGTGTGGGACATAACTTGGGAACATGCTCATGATGGGTGAAAAAGAAAACTTGAGTACCAAACCACACTATTGTCTGTCTCTGTCATGCTATCTCTACTTCCTTTCCCTCTCTATTTGTATTCAAATTATAAACATATGCATTGCATTACACATACAATGTGCCCTTCTCATGTTATTTTCTTTCTTCAAAATCTAACAGAATTTTCTGTGTCATTCCAGAGCTATTTCTTGCCCCATTTGTTAGAATAAACAGGAATGGATGTACTGAATTAAAACATTGCTACTGTTAGAAAGAAGCCATCTAGTGTCCACATTTTCTTTTTAGGTTATTGTAAGTCATTGAGCTGAATAAGGAAAAAGTCGTGACAACCAGCAGAAGTATGAATCCAATAATTATGGCAGGGTATATATTTCTAATGTACAGTTACCATAACATATTCTTCCTGGAATGTTTGCCTGTGTTCCCAAAAATCCACTTACACACATGATTTCAGTTCTCACTATCATCTTTTGAAAAGTCAAATACTCTTTCAATACTGTATCATAGTACAGGTTGAGTATCCTTTATCCAAAATGCTTGGAACTAGAAGTGTTTAGGATTTCAGATTTTGGGAATTTATTTGTTTATTTGGGATCACACCATTAACACAGTGAAAACAGAATGTGTTCAGGGTAACTGAGCAGTATAGGAGAATGGAGAAGATGCCTGCATCTGCATAAACACAAGCAACAGCAACAGCATTTTATCGTTGCTATCCATCAATCAGCTCAGATGTGGAATTTTCCAGTTGTCATGTTGATTCAAAAAAATGTCAGATATTGGAACATTTCACATTTTCAGATTAGGGATGTTCAACCTATATTTTAATTTAATGATGCCTTTATTTATTTATTGTATTTTCAGCCTTGAGTTACATATGACAGAATGAACATATTTAAAGTTACATAATTTAATACATTTTTATGCACCTGTCCTATTAGTTGCTTATTGCTATAACATAAATTGTGCCAAAAATTAGTGGTTTAAAACTAGTATTTTCTATTTTATGTTTTCCATGGATCAGAAATTAGGGAGTGGCTTAACTGGGTGGTTCAGGCTCAGAACCTGTCATGAGGTTCCTGCCAGGATATCATGGGAGCTGTGTACACCTCAAGGTTTGAATAAGGGTAGGGGATCCTGTGCCTTGATGACTCCCTCCCAAGACCCATGGCAGAAGGCCTCAGGTTTTTGCTTGCTATTGATAGGAAGCCTTCAATAGCTTAAATGTCCCTGTAATGTAGTAGCTAGTTTCCCCAAGGGTGAGAGATCCAAGAGAGAATAAAGAAGAGGAAACTGGCAGTGGCTTTTGTGACTTAACCTCTGAAGGATATCACCACTTTCTCTTTATTCTATTTGCTAAAACCATATCACTAGGTTTAGACTGCATTGAAGAGAAGGGAAATTCACCTCTATTCTTTGAAGAAAATGATGTTGTTTTAGTCAGCTATTTTGCTCTGTGACTTAAAGACCCAATGAGAAGAATCATAGAGAAGGAGGAGTTAATTTAAGGGCTTATTGTTTCAGAGGTCTTGATCCATAGATAGCCAGCCAGCTCCATCATGGCAGAAGAGTATGGCAGAGGGAAACAGTTCAAATGATGATCAGGAGGCAGAGACAGAGAGGCCTCTACTTGTCAGATACAAATATATACCTCAAAGCCACACCTCCAATTCCCACTTCCTCCAGCCACACTTACCATTTCAGTTGCCACTCAGCTAATCCCTATTAGGGATTAATTATCTGAATGGGTTAAGATTCTCACAAACCAATCGTTTCTTCTCTGAACCTTCTTGCATTGTTTCACCTGTGAGCTTTTGGGGAACACCTCACATCCAAACTATAACATTCTGCATTTGGCCACCAAAAGATCACAACCATCTCAGAGTGTGAAATACATTTTGTCCATTTCCAAGAGTCCCTGTAGCCTCAAAAGTTCTGAGATTGCTTAGAGTTCAAGTCCAAAGTCTTCTCTGAGGCTCAAGGCAATCTCATAGTGTGTGCTCCTATAAAATTAAAAGAAATTTACAAGTATCTAATACATAAGGTACAGAGTAAACTCTTCCACTTAAAAAAATAGGGACATAGAAAAAAGGGATGGGACCAAAGCATGACCAAACTTCAGTTGTGCAAACAAGTTCTGTAGTTCTGTGTTGGGCACGATGTCCTCTCCAAAGGGGTTGTATAGCTCTGTCCCTGTGGTTGCAGCCCAAGTGACCTTTCTGTTGGCTTATCTCTGCTCGATTCCTGCAACTTTCCTAGGACAATATCCCATGTTACTGGCATTTCTTAATGTCGGGGGTCTCCACAGCAGCTTCAGCTTTCTCCTCAAATCTCCAAGCCTTTCCTTCTCAGAGAGTGCCCCCAGCGACTCCAACCCTACTACACTTTGCCTGTCCTCCCAGGCCTTCCTTTGAAATCTTGGCGGAAGCCTCCATGACCCACTAACTCCAGCATCCTGCATTCCTGAAGAACCACCACCATGTGGTTGATACCAAGGTCTGTCACCATCTCCAGCAGTAGTCAAGCCTCTAGGGACCCTGACTGCATCAGGCTCTGATTGTCTGGGTGGCTGAGCACATTGAAAACAACTTCTTAGGCCCCCTTGTGCAAGAAGCATTCCCCACTGGTCTCTTCTCAAGAGAATTTTCACTTTTACTCCCTTGACCCTGAGATGGGTGTGGTCCTGCCAGCTCCTGTGATGCCCTCAATTCATCTTTCTTGTTGTCTCTGGGAAAAGTCTTTAGCATTTCTTTAGTGGCAGTGAAGTCATTAACAACTGCAACTTCTTTAGCCCCATTTTACTCCTGCCTTTCAAACTCAAGTTTTCAAATATCTCTGCTTGGCTGTCTGCTCCTGAATATATAATAAACTTGGCTAAAAGCCTCCAGGATTATCCATGCCACTTCCTGAATGCTGTGCCACCTAGTCATTTCTTCCGCCAGGTTAAGAAGTTCATTGCTTTTTAAAATCAGTCTCACAGAAAGTCTCAGAACACAGGCAAAATGCAGACAACTTCTCAGACAGAACACAATAGGAATGGCCTGTACTCCAAATTCCAATAGATTTCTGCTTCTCTGAACCCTCTTGAACCCTGTCTTCACTGTCCATGATCCTATTGGCATTCTAGTCTTCTGAGCTCCCACCAGAATCAACCATTAAGCTCTGCTTAGAACAATGTTAAGCATTTCCAGTTTGCACTGCTAAGCATCTCAAAATTCCTCCTACCAACTCCAAAAAGCTCAAAAAGCTTCTGAATCACATGGTCAAATTAGTCCCAGCAACTACCCCACTTTTTGGTGCCAATTTCTGTTTTAGTCAACGTTTGTGCTGCTGTGACTAAAACACCCAACCAGAACAATTGTAGAGGAGGAAAAGTTTATTTAATTACTTACTGTTTCAGAGGTCTCAGTCCATATACAGCTAGTTCCATCAAGACAGAAGAGTATGGCAGAGGGAGGCAGCTCACAAGATGATTAGAAAGCAGAAAGAGAGGTCTCTACTTGCCAGATACAAATCTATAGGTCAAAGCCACACCTCTAATTCCCACCTCCTCCAGCTACACCCTACCAATTCAATCACCATCTCTATCAGAGCATTAATTCACTGATTAGGTTAAGATTCTCACAACCCAATTGTTTCTCTTCTGAACCTTCTCATATTGTCTCACACGTAAACTTTTGGATACCTCATATCTAAACCACAACAGATGTTAAAAACTTCAAGAATATATTTTAAAACAACCTCATGCATGAGACCAGCAGTATACTCATGATAATAAATGCATACTATATTGATTAAGTTCTAAGTCAAACTAGTTCATATAATTTGGGGGAGAAAAGAATAAGGATGCACATGATTGGGTACAATGAGGAAAAATATGTCACCATCCTCATTGGTATTATATCAATGTACCTGGAGTAAGGTTTCCCAGTATGGCTCCAGATGATGTATTTTAGAATTGCATGTGGTGGTTGTTTAACACAGATTCCTCTGTCTTCTGAATTTGGATCCCCAGGAAGTACATATGCCTCACTAACAAGCTTCTTGGATGGTATTTATTCCCATAAACATTTGAGAACCGGGGCACAGTGGTTAGGGAGGCAGACTTTGAACATCTGTGTTGAAGTCTCACCTCTTTTATATAACTTTGAGGGCAGGGAATTTTGGGCTTTTTGTTCCTGCAGATTCCCCAGTACCTAAAACTGTGCCCCCAAAATATTTGTAGAGTGAATGAATGAGCAAGGAAAACTGTTTGAATTTTACCAAGTTTCTTAGCAAAAAAACAACAAACAAACAAAAACGAGAATAGTAATTTCTTGCTTTAAGTGCTATTGTAATAACCAAGTGAGCTCACATGTGTACAAGAGGCACCACAGTGTTCATAATCCATGAAAGTTCATATAGCCCATGGTAGGGCATTGGCACTGATGTTGCTATGGTCTTTATCAAGGTGCTTCTGACAGTAGCAAGGATGGAGAAAACCCTTTGTTTTTTGGAGAAACTCATGCATTGGAAAGTCTGCACTCGATTTGCTTACTAGAGAGATGCTGGGTGAGCATTCTGGGGTGAGGACATATTTTCAAAATTTGTGAAAAAAATCATCATTCTTTAGAAGTTCCAAGTTTTTAAGTGAGTCTATTAGAGAGTCAAAGGAAATCCAATTTAAGTGCATCTTCTTATTTATTCTATGCTATATCCTTTTCTCTTTCCAATAAAGGATTTTGATATTTCTGGACAGAAATGTCTAGAATTTGGCTGATTTCAGGCATAAAAGATGTGCCAACTTCTCTAATAACAATTCTCAAACAATTTTGAAAATTCTTTTCAACTTTTTAAACAATTCAGGCTGAAACTAATAATGTATCTAAAATAATTTAGTCTGAAAGTTGCCTGTAAAGGCAAGGAAGCAAGATTGTTCAGAAAAAAACTTTGCATAATTTCATAAATTCTCCAGAACTGAATTATTAGATATAGTGACCTTTAATTGAGCTTAAAACTTAAATTGATTTAAGGCTTTTATTTCACCAAGTAAACCCATTTTTCATGGGTTTGGTTGGTGGGTTATTTCTACTATGGCTTAACTAGCTGTGCCAAGGATTGAATTTGTACATGCAAATGCCAAACATAATATAAATTAGGGAGCTGCTCCTTTTGAACTTGATAATTCCTGAAGAAAGAATATGGAACTAGTGGAAGCGCAACTCTAATGATCCTTGAAGAGCTGGATAATTTTTCATTTGCAAAGAAAGCTCTAATTTGCTCCATATTTGGGAAAACTGTGTCAAATTTTCTTGTCATTTTCAACATTTCACAAAATTGAACCACATAAGTCATTTTAAAAATACTTATTCTCAATTCTCCTTACTAGAGATTACAATTTCATTGGTCAAGTTAGAGCTAGAACTAAGTTTGGAAGCATAGATGTCTGGGTCATTTTCCCAGGATTGCTGAGGGTGGGTCATTCTTATCCCTGCTGGGTAGGAGCTGACCACTGGCTCACCTGCTGATCTTGTGGAAAACAACCTCAGAGGATAAGGAAACACTAACCTTACCTGCCTGACAAAGGAAGGGTTTCAAATTTACTCCTTATCAAATGAGAAGATGAGTGAAATAAAACACACCAAAACCCAAGACAAGATTGGAAATACCACAAAACTGTACTCAGTTTTAATGGTCAGATTGTGGAGTGGTTTTAGGGTGGTCTGAATATTGGACACTTTACATTTTAAATTCAAAGGAAGGATCCTTTAGACTAAAATCATTTTATTCATGGGCATGGCATGGAGATCGAATGTAAATGATGACTAATAAACTCCAAAGAGCTATTGTTATATTTTTAATATCACACTGTCCTTGAAAGAGTCTTTTGTCTTTCGATCAACAATACAAGACATTAAATATTCTAGACCCTTACTGCTTAAGGGCAGACTTTCGTGAGAGAAACATGGAAGGGCCTTTTACAGATAGTTATAGTACTCTAGGAGGCTGTTAAGAAAAGTGCTCTCAGGAAATGTACAAGTAGAGCTTAAGAGTAGTTGTATTTTAAACTAGAGAGAGAAGTGCAATGTTCTAGGTGTTTTCTTTAGGTTCCTTTCAGTTTTTGATAACTTAGTTTTAAAAATCATAAGAGTGTTCATCAAAAGTCCATTTGTTGTTCTAGGGTTTGATTTCATGGCACCTGAGACTGTAATACAATTTATAAGACATCCCATACTTCTTTTAAGACAGCCTTTGACTTCTCAGTAACTCGCTCAAACCTCCGTCAGTATGAAACATTTTCTCCATCCCTCCTGTAAGAAACAAGCTCACCTGTCCAAGCCCAAAGAATTGAGTAAGACACTCAAGGTTCAGCAAAAAGTGAGACTTTACTTTAACAGCAGTCTTGCAAGATAGGTGCCTGGTGATCAGGGACACAGATTGGGTACAACCAGCCTTTTACCCCCTAGAGTGAAAGGTCCCACCTCCTGTTCTTCCTTAAACTGGGTATTATGGGATGTACTGTTTTCTCAAACTTGCCTAGCTCTTCTGGTGTCCTATTGGGTTATTTAAATAAATATACCTTTGGTAGTCCCCATCTCCCTTTGTTCTCTTGTGGCAGGAACATCCCCTTGGATTGAGCGCCTTTTGGCATATCACAGTTTATCTCTGTTGGTCTGGTGTGTGGGGTGGGGGACTTTCTTCTCACCTGTTTGTCAAGGGGCTGTGAATTTTTACACTCTGGGTAACTTTTTAATCTTCTCTCTCCTCCAGCTGCCTTTTTACATCCAGGTACTTTTACAAGCCAAATATGACATTGTGAAAATGGGCCACACAGACTTTCTATTTCTCACCTCCTATCTCCCAATGCAAAACCTGACTTCCCCTTTAGCTTTAGTCAACAGATGGTCTCTTGTGAATGTCATCTTTTTCATTGCCACGACTATGGCTATGTCAGTTTCCAAAATTTCCATATCAACACCACTACTGCTGCTAAAGTTCTATTTTAAATGCCCTTTTAATTTTTGCTTGCTCTCCATTAGGTGACCCCTGTCCTTTGACTTTTGTGTTCTATGAATGGAAGCAAGGGCAAAAAGATGTTGAGAGATATGCTCATTTATTCTTGTTCTAAAGTAATGTATACTGCAGGGAATGCATCACAGCTGGTGCATCCCACTGAGGAGAAAAGAGTATAAAGGAGTGTCCACCAACTTTTAGAAACTTGAGATTGCCTTCCCCCTTCCAGCAAATAGCTATGTGTTTTGGTGAGCAATCTGACCCCTCAATTGCGCTTGCCACTACTTAAGAGACTATTTCTCATTTCTGTTACATTAACTATTGCCCATATGAGGGAGTCCATTTCTCGGTTAGTTTGTAAATTATAATAAAAAGATGATCTTCAAATACCTGTTATAGTGTAAAACTCAAAACAGATAGCTTTTGTTGATTTTGCCATTGGTGCTTGTTGGAAACTGTGCAACAGCTCAGTGAAAATATTAGGGCAGGGAAAAATCAAGACAGCTGCATAGAAAGTCTTGATAAGGTGAAGAAGAAGTAGTAGTAGGAATGGGACAAGTGGACGTGGGTGATGATATTGATATTTTTTCTCATATCTTTAAACTCTATCTTTATTAGCTTTTTTTGACATATAAAATGTAAGTCTCCATTTGGAAATTAAACAATTTTTGACAATCCTCATTCAAAAACCCTCTCTTTTACCTTTGTCTGAACTATCTGAAAGAATAACTTGTCTCCTTTGCTTGTTACCACTTGTTTCTCCACCTGATGTGATTTGTCATTCTCCTTTGCTCCCATCTAAAACTGTTCTTGTCAAGTTGACTGGCAATTTTGATACCACTTTATATCATGTGAAAATTTAGATGAATTCTTCCTCAGAACTTTGATCTCTCTTAGTTTCTTCTGTCTCTCTCTCACTCAATTGTCTGTCCATCTCTTTGGTCAATGGCCTTAGTGCATTTTCTGTTAAGAGTGCAATACCACAGACTATAAGTTATAAAGAAGAGAAGTTTATCGGAGTCCATGGTTGGAAGGTAGCATTTGGTGATGGCCTTCTTGCTGTTGGAATCTAGGCTGAGACAGGGCTTCACATAGCAAGAAGCAGGGAGCAGCCACTGCTCTCATTTCTCTATTTGCAAAGTTACCAGCATGCAATCATGGGGATGCCAGTCTCATGATCTAGTGTAATCAAAGTCACCCCAATGGCCCCATCTCTGAACGCCACAGTTGGATTAAGTTTTCATCCTCCTAATGCCTTACCACATGAGTTTTAGAGGGGATGCACCATAGTCAGAACACAGTGCTATTCCCTTTTCAAGGCTTCTTTGTGAGCTCACTTCCTTTCTTATTTGAAATATTCACCTGCATACCATTTTCTCTACTCCCAGAATTTTGATTATCATCCTAAACATAGCAGCTTGTATTTAACTTCTATATCTGCACTCATCAAATTATATTGTAATTGGTGGGATGTTGTTTTAAAATATTAACTCAGATGTTCCTCCAACATCTACCTTCCACATATCCCCCATACCCTCTGTGTTCCTTCCACTTAGTTAGCAAAATTGCTTTAAGAGAGAAGTTATGCGTTACACAGAGAATATAATATATGACAACTAAACTAAAAATTACACCTAAAGGAGAGAGGGGATTAATAAACAATTATGAAGAAAAGGTAACGAGTCCATTTCTGCCAGTCTAAAGGTTCTTTGGACTAGGTGAGTGAGTAGCGGGTGAGAAGTTGAAGGAGAAATGAGAGAATCAAGAGGTCAAGTGTGCCTGAGACTAGAACCAGAGAGAAGTGCTGCTCAAAGCACCTCAAAACGACTAGTGTGTCTGTGTGCTGTGACTGGATTGGTATCTGTCCTGAGGTCCGTGGACAAGGAGAGTGCAGCATCCTCATCACTGCATCAAGCACTGCGCATTATAAACGGCGTGTGCCACTCATCCATTCATCCATGTGTTGCCCCTGGTGACTGCTCCTCTTCTAGACTGTGCCAGTGGGTTGCAAAGTTATCATCAGGCCTTAGACCTCTGGAATAGGAATACAGAACCTTCAGGTAGCCAAGGTGACTTTTTAATACCCTTAGAAGCTCTTCTTGATCCTACAACCAAGGCCTTTGTAAGTCAAGAACATAGGTCACATAAAAAGCTACCCACCTTACAAGATTGCAAGTATTAGACCTTCCTCCTCCACTTCATTCCAAATTCACATGTTGGATACTCAGAGCCCAAATAAAATTGTACTAATACTGTCTCCAGTTCAAGCTTAATATGGTACCTAGGCTGCTGATGAAACAAAAATAGATATCAAAGGAGATAAAAAAAAAAATCCATTTAACTGAAGCTGAGAAATGCAGGAATATAGTCTCTTAGATATTTATTGTAGTCTTAAAAAATAAAACAAGATAAACTCAAAGAACAGAAACCACTTTCCATACAGAATTCACATACAAACTGAATACCTAATAGCACACATACCATTTTTTACACAATTAATTTCAATAAAGATAATTAAAACTTCACAATGTGAATACACTTTATAGCTTTAAACCCAGACAAGTGCTCCTGTGGACATATGAAGTCACAATATTTGCTGTGCAGCAGTAGTTTTCAACTAAACATCACGATCACTATAGGAAAGCATTAAGCTGTTGTCAGTATTTTCTCAAGAAGAGTTCCACAGTGCAGTCACTGCGAAGGAGCCAAAAGTGCCCGCTTACAAGGGAGGGCCTTTATCTTTGCACTTCCCAATTCCCTTTACAGGAAACATGGAGCTACAGAAAATTCTCTGGGTCACATCTGCCTGGGTGACATTAGGTTAAACAATGTCTTATGGTTCTGTGCATTGGCAAATATCTAAATTAGTGGTTCTAATGTGGCTTTAAAGCATCTTGGGTTTTGCAGCTGAGCATGAGGCTGCTCAGGACAGAGGAATATGGGAAAGGACATTTTGTCATCCTCATGGAGACAAAAAGACAGGGAGCTAAACTGGGGTCATTTGAGGTTTCTCAGAGGGCCACTTTGTTAGGAGAAAACAATCATCAATGCTGCCAGCTCTGTCACCCTTCCATTTACAGGGAACATACTGTGGTCTTTCCCACTCAGGAGCCTGGCACAATCTCCTCACTAATTTTTTTCCAGGACCATATCTGACCTCCTCTGTGGAGCCACTCTTGACTCTTCCAGTTCTTACAGGTCCCCATTCTCTGTTCTCCTGACATAACTGAGCATTTCGAATATATCTTGCATTTTTTCCCCCTCATTCTCATTAGGGACAGGAACCATCCCTCCTCCATGGTTGATTTCCATAGTACTGAGTATGTGGCGTTTACTAACATGTTACAACAAATGACACTTTTAACCACACCCTGAAATTATCATTCTATTGTTGGCTAGAACATTTTTCTTTTTCCTTCTAAAATTTGGCACAAAAACAACACTAGTCTCCCTCTTTTGTCCACTTTCACTTGATTTCTTCTGTGGGTTTTGAGAGCTGAATGCAACTTTCAATCACAGTTAAATTCAGGCCACATATTGCCCACATAGTCCAAAACCATTTAATGTGACTGACACATCCTCACATGTCAGTTCCTAGTCAAGTGACATAGGGAGAACTGAAGCCTTTTTTAATATGTATGGACATTTTAACATGTAGAACCAACTGTACTCATTATTTTTCGTGAGTAAGTTGTAACTTGTTTTTCTTCCTAAGGATATTATGATTTACCCAGCTAACTAAATAAAAAGAAGTACAATATTAAAATGATGCTTTACCTTAAAAATTGAAATGGCAACTAGGAGTTTAAAGTTGTTGACCTAACTTAGCCTTCATATATATAAATATTTATAGCTTTTGATAATCCATCAACTGGGCTTCATTTCTGGATTTTGGGTCTCTGTGAAGTTCCAGATCATCAAATGTGGGATTAACTAAGGGGGTATGAGGATGAATATATGAGTTTATGAAGACATTCCAAAGTGATTTAAGGATACTGGTGTTTCTCCTATATCACCCGTGTGGACAACTGAGAATTGAAAGTGAATATAACATCAGCTATAATCTAAAAAGACAGTGGTTTGTTAAGAGTTCCCAGGGTTGACAGTGTCCAAGCAGTAAACAAAGTAAAATATTGAATAACAATAAAACATACATACAAATTCAAGAGTGAAAATTCTTAGTAGACATAACATGTGATCAACCTTTTTGAAAAGAAAAACAGTCACTTCTTAATGCACATATTTTCCATAGTATCTAAATTAGTTGCTTAGTACACTCTTACAAGAGGCTTAAGAAGAATTCTGAATTATCAAAGGGATGCTTTTATAAAATAAACTCACAGTTATTCTGTCTTGAAAATAAAATCCACAATTCCAAAAGATAAAATTGACAAGTATTTGCAGATACTAAACATTTGGTCTTATAGGAAAAAAAGTACTTTGAAGTAGGCACAGAGGAGTTTCACATGACACCAATAAGATATTTACTGTATAAATTGCACCACTAGACAAATACTGCTACAGGAAATCATTTGAATAAGCACACAGCCATCAAAGCATCTCACACATTCATTATAATTCACTTTTGCACACTAGTTTATATACACTGAGTAAGTCATTAAATATTGCACTTATTGGCCCATGAACCCTCAATTCTGAGGTGTTGAAAAATAGAAAACAAATTTATTTTTAGAACATATTTCATGCAACATTTAAGACATTTCAGTTCTACAAACACCATTAAATAGTTGTACATTTGGACAGTCCAACTGTATCACATCACATCTGACATTAACAATATATTAACAGGAATTACAGGACAGTTTTCATTCAGCACACTGCCTATGGATGATGAGACAATGCATGGAAAAATTGTCATATCGACACAGCAAACATCCCCAAACTTCACTTTGACAAGGAGGAATATGGAATCACTAGTCAGATGTAGGTCATGCTCACGTCCCTGAAAGGCCAGGTGTCTATGTGCCTCATGTACCATTGTGTCTATAAGAACAGTACTCATGAACTTAAGTGATCCTTGGCCCCAAATAACAGGAATATAAAAATATATCCATTAAGTGATAAAGTCACAGCCAACTCTCAGTTGTCCACAATGAAGGAAAATATGAACACAGGTGAATGAAATACACAGGTAAGCCCCCAGCCTCAATTTAGCAAGTAATGACAGGTTGAAACTCCACCAATAATAGTTGCAGAAAGGAGATAAATGATGAAATTTCCTGTTCTTAGGACTGTCATTCTGTGAGGATAGTGCTTTTAACAGATGAAAACAAAAACAAATCAGGAAGTACAAAAGAGAAACATGAAGAAATGTTCAATTTGTCCATTATCTAGATGATCTGATCTGAACACTCCAGCTGTTTGTGAGCTTATGAAATAGTTCATTTGTTATCTAGAATGTTTGTGGAATGCACATTCTCTTTGCCCTCTGTTTAATGGGAATTCTTTCTGCACACAGACACAGACTCATCAAATCAGTGTGAAGAATCTATTCCTGGGCCTTTTAAAAAAGATGTGAGCTACAGTTGGCACTTAGCAAACACCTCCTTTTCCCTAGCACTGAGAAAGCACCATGGATGGAATTTTGCCTCCACTAAAAAAGGTATCAGGGTTGTAAGTGTGTGTTGGGAGGGGCTGCAATGTTTGCGGCCCCGGAGAAACTATTTCAATCTACCAAAGGGAAATATCATTTGACAAGAGTTTCAAGCATTTGTAGAAATGTTTAAAAATACATTTATCTATGAAATACCAACAACAATAAGTAGATACATTTTAGATAAATTTCCCAACGTGTTTTTGCCTCCTTAAGGAATACTGTATTTCTAGTACCTTGAGCCCTTTAGAAGTGTGTAGGGGTGAAGACAATGAAGGTGAGGGGAAGATTCTGGTCATAAACACTATCTTTTGCCCAATTTGTTCCAGCAAATTCCAGGGTATTAAACAAATTTATATCTGTAACTGACCGGTCAAAATTTCATCTAAAATAGAAAGAACTTGAAAAAGTTGACCTTAATGCTAAAAGGCTTAGTATATCAGCAAGTTTCCTTACTACCAAACTACTAAAACAGGCAGAACTGAGCAGAGCAGTAGACTGTTTTTCAGGGCATGATTAGAAAGGTCACCTGGGTCTAGTTGCTCATGTGGCACCCTGACAAAGCACACTGAGTGAGCTTACACACAAAGGAACAAGAGTTCCAGGGACCTGTCATACAATCGGTGATTGAAAGAGAAAGGGTTCCTTAGCCAGGCCAGCTCCCAAGTCTGTCTCACCAAAATACCTGACTGAGCACTCCAACTGTGCTGTGAAGATTATTAACAAACAGACTAACTTTTTGGTCTAGAAAGATTTCAGTCATGACTTTAAAATAAGATGTACATTACAGTTTTTCACATGCAGCTGCTACCTCAGCTTGCTAGGCTTGGTAGTGTGGATACGTTGTTGTTATAGTCCCACAAATGCCAAGCAGTAAACTAAGATGGTAGGACAACCTTAGCCATGCACTAAGATACATGTTGGAGAAAGCACATCACAATGAACCACTGAATATGAACTATGACACTCCAAGATGACTGTTGTTCATGGAAGATCAGTTAATAGTGGAATGCATTACCTTTAAAAAAGAAGAACACTGTATACCTGAAAATCTACTGTCAACATAGTGTAGTTAAAATCGCAAGTTTAAACTGCCTCATGAAGAAATGGCTAACGTGCTAACTCAACGGAAGGTCTAAAATTAATCTGGGTAGGCATTAAGAAGGTGAAATATATATTTGTCTTAAGTAGCGTAAGCTGTAATTTTGTAGAATTTGTATTTCACATATATCAACACCGTGCTTTGCACCTTTCTGCTAAAATTGAAGGCATCGTCAAAGCTCCTTGTTCAAATAAAAATCTTAGCACTTATATACGAGGCATCAAAGCGATATTAAACCTCAACTGACCCTAAAGAGGAGGTATATGAAACTTTTGCTTCTTACAGTCATCAGAAGGTCATCAGGCCAGTAGTAGTTGCTCCGTGGGAGTAGCCACAAGGAACTGACTCACTGTCCTGAAGTAATTCTGATCAGCCCATAGATGTGAGGCTAATGATTAAACAGCATCAAGGGACTTAGGGCACCTCGTACACCTTCCATTCATATTCTAAGAGACTGAAATACAGATTCACTTCAAGAATGGTCAATTTTAAATGAAATAATTTCCAATCCAATTTCTTAATTGTATTAGGAAAATAAAGGGATGTACCAACCCCAAAGCTCTTGGAAGTATCTTCCTGAAGCAGTCGAGATTTACTCCTAACTGTAGTTTGAGGAGTGGGGAATGGCAAGGTAATGAACAAAGAAGAGAAATTTAGACTTGAAATACCGATTTAATTGCCTTACTGAGGATAAGAAAAGATGTGTAAGCTTTACAAACTAACACAAGTGCATACTTTTAAAGGCATCTTGTTCTTTTAAGTACAAATTTAGTTAGGCATGGTAAAAATTTGGTTAGGCAATGGTAAAAATGGCCTGTAGATAGTTGGGCTGTTGTGGATACAGGCATACTGTGTAAGTATGTGTGTACATGTGTGTACTGGCCAGATGGGTGAAATACCCTGGCATTATAGTGCTATCATTTATAAATAGTATAACTTTATGCCAATAGAAACTCACTGAGTTAACTCTGGGTTGGTTGCTCTATTTGCCAAATTTGATTTTAAAAACCAGGATATCTTGATGAGATTAGGAATAGAGAATATTCACTCCTCTCTGCATGTGTTACAGCAGGAATATGGGTGTGTTTCCTTTTGAGTTCTATGACATTCCTCTCTGGAAATTTCTCATTGAATTTTTTGCAATAAAATTCACAACAGGGTGGCAGTTCCAGAATTGAGAATAAACGAGGAAGGCTCCACTTCCATTAGGGTGGAAGTGGACACAGTACACCTGGGGTACTGTTGCATCGCTCTCCCCTGACTGGGACAGTGGTCCAACTTTGGAAAGTTTGACACTATGTAAGTGAACACTTGGTTTAGGCTTTCCCATTAAAATCTAATAAAACATTAACGTTTCCTTGTCTTCACTCTTGAAAGTGGAAGTTTATTACCAATTAGTGGAACTGAAACTGAGAAAGATAAAAAAGGAGCATGAATATGCTTTAAAACTCCAAATGCTCTTTCCATTCTTTTAAGTTATTATGTGTGTGACCTAGTTCCGATTTGTAGGCATTTATTCACCAGAAATCTCTTTTGATATATGCATATTTTCCTATCCTTGACCAATAAACATGCACCAAATATTTTCATGAGGAGCTTCTCTATTTTTGAAAAGAGATTAAAAAAAAAAAAAAGAATAACACAACCACCTAAAACAGAGAATGGACGTGTCCTTCGGAATCTTTCAAGTGCTGCCACTGCCCTCCCCAGACCCTAGCTGTTAATAGTGCTGGACTTTGACATGATGCCAAGTTCTTCACCAGGTTCCACGCAGCAGTGGACTCTGTCGTCTGTAATTTGTATATTGTTTTCAGAAAATCTGGGGTAAAAAAGTCTGGATGTTCGAACGATTCCCTTCCTTTTTTCAAATTGCTAAATATTTCTGGAACTTTCAGCTACGAAGTGTTCTCTGAGTAAAGTAAGCATGTTTAAAGACTTACACAATGGGGCTATGCTTTAGAATGACAAACACCCAGACTGAAAAACAGTAAAGAGGAAAACAGTTTTTCTTCAATTTGGGACCCACCGAAACACTGCTCAGACAGCTTCTCAATAGGTCAAAGAACATAGCTGAGGTTTGAGCAGAAGGCAATGGTTGGGGAAGCAAGTCTATATCCCACAGGAATAGGAGCATTAACAAGCTTCAACCTAACCTCTGTTTCGAGAGTTGATGGTTCCAGAAAGTTGTGGTAGTGGTGCAGGAGTGTGTGGTGGGGAGCAAGCCACTAAGGAAATAGGGGAGCTCAGGCCTTGGAATTCTATAACTACTCACACCCTTCTTGGTTAAAATGCTGACTGCATAACTGGCTTCCAGTAGATACTCTTCCATCTGCTCAATGCCCTCAAACATTCAGAAAGCTGAGTAGAATCAGTGGAAAGAGCAGTCCCGGGGAAAGGTATTTGTTTATTTAAATATACAAGTTAAAGTAACTGATTAAATCTAGTTCCAGTCAGGTTAATATTAATGACTTAGGCAAGGACCTTAAAAACAATATTTTAATTTATCTATGGTCAATGGCCTCCTCAACTATGAATGAAAAATAGATACACTTTCAAGTAGTAAACTTCACAGACCTATGACATTGTCCCTAATCAGGAGTAAAATTTCCACTCAATTTTCAGCTAAGAGTAAAACAAATTAAGTCTTCTGATATCTCCCCCTGCTCACACATACACATTCAAGCAACTCCTTGTTCATCATCTCTACAGGTGAACAGTATAAGTTGAATCTATGGCATAAAAGTCAGATGTAGTGAAATTTAGTCTGAGGTTCCAGCAGTAGCTTAAGTGAGAAGAAATTTGAAAAAAAAAAAAAAAAAAAAACTTGAAGACAAATAAATAACAAGTCACATGCAAGTACCAGATGTTTATAGATGAATAATCCTTACAAATTTAAGATCACATATTTGCCACATATTAACACAGTAAATCTCCCATGATTTGAATGTGTGTATGGGCCATTGACATCAAAGACTTCCTTCAAATAATTATTAGGCAGTATAAGTGAAGGCTAATAGACCATTTATGAATGCTGTTTCTTGGCAACCAAAGCCCCCTGGAGCTGCCCATGTGGGAGGGGCACTAACAGCCACAGTTGGGCTGCGGTGGAGGAGGGGTTTCCTTGAGTCTTGTGTTCTGCTTTGCGGCAGTGATGGCCGGATCGGTCTCCAAACTCTCTGACATTTTGTCACAGATGATATCCACGAGGCGCTCAAAGGTTTGCTTGACATTTATGTTATCCTTGGCACTTGTTTCAAAAAACTCAAACCCTGGAGGAAACACACAGAAACACACCTTGGTCATTTCACATTTCTGAAATTAAATGGGATTTGATTATGGTTTCGAACTGTGAAAAAGTGATGGTGGGGTGGTAGGACAGCTGGGTTTGATCTGGGTAAGAGAAGACAAATGGGCATGAGTGCCATTTGAGCCAAGCTACCATCCTGCTACCCATGGGCCATGAATGGGAGTTATGAAATAGAATTGAGAATAATTTTCTCTATTTGATACATTTATGCTACCAGCATAGCTGAACAGGCTTTAAAAAGTATTCCTTTGCAAGAGTTAGTAATGCCATTAAGAATAATAACATTAAGGATAATAACATTAAGAATCCTATACACTGAGTCTGTATTTGAAAACTTCCTCCCAACACGGGCCCACATGGAGCCACTTCCAACCTTTCCTAAAATAGGTATTATTTGCCATTTCATATTTCCCATTTCCACATTCTACAAAGATACTGTCTTCATTTTTTAATCAATCTGAGATTTACAAGATATCCTGTGCACATTTTGTTGGAAAAGTGATTGCCAATGTCCAATGTAATCCAGCTCTAATTTTTTCTGCTCTGCTGCTCTCCGGTGGGATGAGGTTGAGAGAGGCTTCCAGTAAACGCTCAGTATCTAACAGGACACAAGGTGGCACTAAAGAGTCATAGGACTTGCCGTAAGCGTGCTTCAATCTCCTTTAGGAAATTTTTGAATAGTTAGCCCAACAGTGCTCCAGGGCTTTGTATGTGGCACCGCATCTACCTACTGGGTCCTGGTGTTCCCACGGCTTCTGTTATCTATCAGCGGCAATGTTCTTAAACCAAGCACTTGGAAAGGACAGTTGATAAATCAAATTAGTAGCCAAAATTGCATGAAGGTACAAAATGCAGCGACAGCTTCACTCTTCCGAAGTGTCGAAGTGTCGCTGTGTCACTGTACCTGAGTAGAAGCGGCCTTAGTGTGCTGCTCTAAACAGTCTTATCATTCCATTGTTTGCATTCACGTTCCACTGGCGGAGCTTGCCAGTCAGTTGCCATGACAACTTCCCCACTAGGCCAGCCAAAGATTGCTTTGGTCCATTCAGGGGATGTTGATTTAGGATGTGTTGGGCTGAACACAGAAAGGCTTTCTAATCCATTCTGAATTTTACACCCTATAAATCCTCTGGTTACATCTGGTCCTATCTCAGAGGACCCACATGGATTCCAAATGATTAAATCAGGTGATTTCATCCCAGCTCTTTAGGGCCGAAGGGAGAGAGAACAAACTAACACTTTGCATCTGTGTCAGAATCTCTCGGATAACCTAGAAATATTTATTTATTTTTTTAAACTAGCATTGAGGATAACAGAAAAAAACAATTATCATGAGTCAAAATTTCTAATTTAATTATGATATTATTTGATTAGATGACTCAATCTGAGCTTGAATTTCACTAGCTGCTCTATTATTGAAATCCAAGTGAATAATTGGCAGGATTTGGGCTGAAAAAACAAGAGCAGACCCAGGTTCTACAAAATAGAGGTGAATATTTCAAATTATCTTTGGCTTCTCTCTCTCTCTTTCATTTTGTCTCTTTGGTCAATGATTATGCAGTTCTGTTATAGTATACACTTCTTTATCTTTGATATGGCCATCTGGTATCAGCAGAGATCTCTTAGCTAATGTTTTACAACTAGGCTAGATCATTCACCTTCCAACAACTGGGCCTGGATTTGGGGTAGGGAAAGTATGGATCTAAGCAATATCTTTGTTGCTCAGATACCAGAACTATTTGCATCCTTCTTGGGATTTTCCTAGTATTTGTGTCACAAGATACCACGAACCCACTGAAGTAGTCAAGATTCCCGATACTTTGAATAAAAGAACTTCAGAATTTGGTACAAAGTTCTCATTTACAGTTTGAATTCTGTCATCGTGTCTGTCAATACTTCTTTTTCTTATTAGCATGTATCATAAGCTGTTATAAAAAGGTGTTCACACAGCTTTTGCCAAGTGCAACTCCATTAATTTAGGCATTGAGACCTCCACGATGCTGGTGTTCACTTGACGTCATTAAAATGATTCTTGATCACAAAATCTAGAATGCCCTCAGCTTCTCCATCTTAACGTGGGACTCTAAGAACACATGGATGAAATTGGAGGATATCATGCTAAGTGAGATAAGCCAATCTCAAAAAAACTAAAGGACGAATGATCTCGCTGATAAGCGGATGAGGACATATAAGGGGGGGTAGGAGGGGTTAGTGTTAGGGTTAGGGTTAGGTTTAGGGTTAGGTTTAGGGTTAGGGATAAGGAGGGTGGTAAGAATGGAGGAAGGAAGGACTGTATAGAGGGAAAAGAGGGGTGGGAGGGGTGGGGGGAAGGGAAAAAATAATAGAATGAATCAAACAACATTGCCCTATGTAAATTATGATTTTTAATTAAAATAAAAATAAAAAAAAAGAACACATGGCTACTCAGGAGAGTGTCCCAGGAAGAGAACGGCACTCATATCCCCAGCATGATTGAACAGGAAATGGTAACAAGTCTTGGTTATCAGCCAAAACATCCTGATAGTCCCACTACCAATACTTACTAGCTTTGAAACTGTGAGCAAGTCACATTTTTAATCTCCATTTGTCTTATTTATAACATTTGCTTTACCTGTGTTACAGGGTTATTCTCAGGCTCAAGTAAGAAAATGTGAGCTCAAGCTCCAAACAAACTAGAAACAATAACAACAGTAATAATAAACCAACATTGAGTGATCACTGCCTTAGAGATACTATTCAAAGCATGTATTTCCTCCAATTTACTGATAAGGAAAAGGAGGCAAAAAAAAAAAAAAAAAAAAAAAGGCTGAGCAATTTGTTAAAACTTTTCCTAGCTCAGCTAGAAAATGGCAGGGCTGAAATGTGAAGGATTAACTCCTGCTTCTCCAGATGCCCTGCTAAAGTGAGCTACTATTTTGTTCCATTTAAAATTTAAGTTCTAGGCTAATTAATAATCAGAAAATACATCAGAAGTTTTCATCAATTAAAACAATTAGAACATAATTAACTAGATTTAACACTATTGGCGAACCAAATGTAACCATCTTTCTTAATTATTTAAAAGGTTCTTTGTATCTTGTATGTTGTATTGCTTAACATGATCCATCAAGCTAGTCATTATTATAGCTGTCTCTCTCTCTAGAAGTACAGAATTATAGATGTAACAGCTTCTGGAAATTAGAGTGCTTCTCACTGACCAATAGCATAAGTTGTTCGTATAATGAAATAACCAAAACATCTCAAGATTAAACTCACAATCAGTATTTATCATTTAGTTGTTTAGATTCAGGGAAAATAGAAGTTTACAATTGCAGTTCACAATTTTCTGCTCAGGTGAATCAGGGTCTTCTTTCGGTCACTTGTGTGGGAGACCACTCATACCCCCTACCTAAGTTGTTTGCATGAGTGTTTGAAGCACATGGTCGAAATCATAACCACAAATCCAAACACTCCAGCCTTTCTCTTTCTACTAATTCACTGGATTTCATGGCTATTATCTCCCCCTGTAGCTCAGTATTTTAAACTCAACAATAGCAATATTAGCTTTCCAGGAGCTTCTCAGAAATCTTTACCCTGTAAATACCAACAGTAGTGGCAAGCTGGCACGTTGTTCAGTGATGCTTCAGAAACAGAGACTTATAAAACTCTGAAAATCACTTTCAGTTTACCAGGTTGGGAAGTATGGTTCAGCAAGATCAAATAAGTAGCCCAAGGTCACACAGCCAGCTGGCTGTCAGTCCGACAAAGATCTTCTGATAAATAGGTTACCAATTTAGCGTCCAGCCTTGGACACCTGTCCCTAACTACATCATCTGCTAGTAATAATTTCAGCACACATATGTCTTCATCAACTAATCAGTGAACACTTTCAGTTTAACCATGGAAACTCTGATCTTCCTTGCTTACTCCTCCTGTATCATAAGCTTCCTAATTTCTCTCTCTGGTAGAGGCGACATTGATTCTGAGTTAGATGGGCATTGCCCTGTGGCCTGGCATATCTCTATTTTAGGCTTCCTTATGCCTGTTCCTAAAATGATTACTCCTGCACTCTCCAAAAGTCATTACAGGCACAGTGGGATACTATAAATGACCTCTTACTTCAGGCCTCCTTGGTGTTAGGAGGCAGACTGAAGCTTGCAAAGATTTTATTTGGAAAAATGTGTGAGCTGTGCTAAGGAAGAAGCATAAAGTCAATTTGTGCCCCCCCCCCCTTTTATGCATGTGTGTGTGGTGTTGGAGATCGAACCCAGGGCCTCATGCTTGCCCAGCAAGCACTGTACCACTGAGTCTCATTGCCGCCCTGTGCCCACTTTTGATGTGCATTGTCACTGAATATAACAGCAGAGAGAAGGTGTGAACCAGATTTTATTCAAAGGCCCACGTGGTGTGATTCTATGCCCTGACTTCTTAGGATTGGAGGCACACCTGCGTTAGAAACACCTGAAATGCTTAAAAGCTTCTAAACTCCACCCCAGACATCCTAAAGTGAAATCGAGGTTATGGGAAGGGTCTTCAGAAGACTCATGAGAGTCTGCTTACGTTTCTTACACAAACGGAAGGTTAAGATTCACTCTCCTCGGTGAACCCCCATTCACAACAGCATGATTAGTAATGGCCAAAAGGTAGAACCAAGATAGTGTCCTTCTACCCATGAATGAATAAACAGAATGTGTTATACTCACACAAAGAAATATAATTAACTTTCAAAAGAAGGAAATTTTGACACGTGCTATGATAATCTTAAGAACACTATACTAAGTGAAATAAGCTAGTCACAGAAAGAAAAATACTATATTGTTCCATTTATGGGAGGTAAATAGAGTAGTTAAACTTACAGAAACGTAGAATAGTGGTCACAAGAGACTGGGGGAATGGTAGATGGGGAGCTATTTAACAGATGTAGAGTTTCAGTTTTGCAAGGTGAAGAGTTCTGGAGATCTGTACCATACTGTGAATGTATGCAACACTATTGAACTGTACACTCAAAATGATTAAGATGGTGATTTTATGTTATATGTATTCTACCACAATTAGAAAAAAAAAAAAGATTCATAATCCACAGATACTGCTGGAGGAAACTTTAAAATGATAAAGCCTCCTTTGGAAAGATTTGGACTGTCCCTCCTATGATTAAACAAGCAATTGACCCAGCAACTCCACAGTTAAGCACTCAAGACAAATGAACAGACATGTCTGCATAAAATCTCATACACAAATGTTTATAGCAGCATTAGTCATAATAGCAAAAAAGTAGAAACAGTCCACATAAATAAATAAAATGTGGCATATTCATATAATGGGATATTCTTTCACCATAGCAAGTAGTGGAGAACTAATACATTCTAAAATGTGACTGAGCTTCAGAGAGGGTACACTTTATGCTGGAAGAAACTAACACAAAGGACAACATGATATACAATTCCTTTGACATGCAATGTCTACAATAGGTAAATCTGTAGAGACAGGAACTAAATTAGTGGTTGCTTATCAAGTATGGTGGGGAGTGAATGCTAATGAGCATGAGGTTTATTTCTCGGGTGATGAAAATATTCCAAAATTGATTGTGACGAAGGTCGTATAGCACTGTGACTATACTAAAAACCATTGAATTGTACACTTTAAATGGGTGAATTCTGTGGCATATGAATTATATTTCAATAAAGCTTATGTATTTTTAAAGAAAAGAATTGCTGTCATAAATGAGTGAGAATTTATACTGTCCTTGGTCATTTCTCAGAAGGAAACCTCATGCCATTGAAGAAATCATTCCAGTGACAGACTGAATCCTCCAATAGAAAATATCTTCCCCCTATAACATAAGCCCTTCTTCCTGCAGGCATTTAAGTCTGACCCTTTTGTTCTGACCTCAGTAGAGGCTGAAGAGCAACTGCTTCTTTAGAAGGACACTCTGCTACATGCTAGTGAACGTGAAGAGCACAAATCCCATGCCTCGTGGTTGGTGGCACCAGTCTGGCTTACTGGCACTGTTCTCTATGGTTTGCTCTCAGAAAGTCCTTTGAGCAAAGGAAGCATTGGAGAAGTCTGGCACATTTTCAGACCGATAACCCACAGGATCTTAAAGCCAAAAGCATGTTGCTCACTGAGGTGGCAGGTTCCAGGCTGTCACTCTGGCACATGAAGAGTACTGAAATGTCACAGCATTCTACAGAGAGTCCTTTCTACTTATGATTGCACTGAATTAATGATAATAATCACATTTCCAACAACGAACATTTAACCAACCCCTTCAGCCTCTTTCTCCAGTGCATTCATTAAAACAATCTTATAGGTGACACATAATTAATTTCCACACATCAACAGCTACCCCATGTTGTGAAGTGTCATTTGTTTTCATAAGCTATTCTGCAGGATTTTTGCTTTTATTTATTTATTTATTTTTTTGCTCCAGGAAACTCCTAAACACCAGTTGAAGTTTAAAACCTCACTTTGAAAGAAAAATCACAATTGCTGTTTTTATTTTCTGGAAAATTGCTACTAAAACAATAATGCAGTAAATCATTTTAATTTCTAATTAAAAACCTATGATCTGTTCTTAAGATTCTATTTCCAAATTCCCAAATAAGTTCTTCTATTTCCAGATTCTAGTTGCAGTTCTGAAGTCTTATCTTCCCTTTCCTTTTGGAATCAGATGAACCAGAACTGCAAAGAAAGGTCATTCGGCTGTCTGGTGAGTGACAGTTGGACCAGGAGTGAGCAGCAGGACAAACTGCCATATTAAGCTTGTCCCGTGCTGGGCCCCAGCCTGGAGCAGACTTTATGAGGTGGAGTGGGTAAGGCTTTTGACCCACGTTCCTGAAGAAGGGCCAAAGAAAACTGGCTGAAGTTGGAGAGAAGCAAAAATAGGAACTTAGCCAAAGGTTAGTGTTGCTTAGTAAAAAAAAGTCAAGGAGTTCATTCTCTCATTCCTTTCTTTAGCTAGACAGGACTAAATGGTAGGATTCTGAAACCATACAATGGCTATTCTATATCTTGGACTAATTCTGGCCAATGTAGGGTAGGCTTCTTCCCTGTCCTTCCCCTGATAGACACAAGCTTCACCAACTTCATGTCTGGCTGAGGAAAGCTCAGATTGAGCACTAGAGGAAGAGGCATCTGAGCTTGCTGGGGTCAGGGTTGCACATGCTATATAATTCATCCTTCTCAGTTGAATAAAATCCACAGTCTACAGCTGACATTCCCTTCCTCCTCCATGGACTTCCCCAGCCCAATCTGCCCCAGACCAGGAGCCACCCCTATACCCCGCCTTCAGTCAAGCTCATTCCCTCCTCCTCTGGTGGATGGACTCAACACTTAGCTCTGCCTAAGTGAGTCTCCTTGTGAAGCACATCCTGCATCCTCTTTTCGTTCCCAATTGAGACTCCAAGCTAGAGTCTGTGGTGTGTTACATCTGGCCACAGACCAGACTGTTGAAAATTAAATCTTGGGCCAACTTTAAAAAAATCGCTCCAAGATTTCATCTAACTCCAATTAGAATGACTATTATCAAGAACACAAGCAATAGTAAATGTTGGCATGGATGTGGGGAAAAAGGCACATTTATACATTGCTGGTGGAGTTGCAAATTGGTGCAGCCACTCTGGAAAGGAGTATGGAGATTCCTCAGAAAACTTAGAATGGACCCACCATTTGACCCAGCTATTCCATTCCTCAGTTTATACTCAGAGGACTTAAAACCAGCATACTACAGTGACATAGTCACATCAAAGTTCATAGCTGCTCAATTCACAATAGCTAGATTATGGAACCAACCAAGATGCCCTTCAATTAATGAATGGATAAAGAAACTGTGGTATATATACACAATGGAATATTACTCGGCCAAAAAGAAGAATAAAATTATGGCATTTGCTCGTAAATGGATGAAATTGGAAAATATCATGCTAAGTGAAATAGGCCAAACCCCAAAAAACCAAAGGCCAAATGTTTTCTCTGAATAGTGGATGACAATATATAACGAGGGTGGGTGGCAGGGGGAAGAGAAGAATGAAGGAATTTTGGATGGTGTAGAGGAAAATAGGGTGGGAAGGGGTGGGGGACAGAAAGATAGTAGAATGAAACAGACAGTATTACCCTATGTATATGTATGATTACATGCATGGTGTGAATCTGCATTGTGTTCAACCATAGAAATGAAAAGTTGTACCCTATTAATGTACAATGAATCAAAAGGCAGTCTGTAAAAATTAAAAAAAAAATTAATAAAAAAAAAGAGTGAAGGCAGAGACAAATGCAAAGTTGGGAAACTGAACTCTTGCCTGAAGGGGAAATATCTTTTTGAAGACTGGAAGTCCCTTAAGCTCACTGATATTCACATAACACAGTTAAAAAAAAAAATCAAGATTTCTTCCCATAAACATAGTCAGATTCTGGAGTATCTTTAAATCTTGGAATATTCAATCCTGTGAGCTTGTGATGGCATTCCTGCTCTCTGTAACTGACATACCTCAAGAGGTCATCATTTTTTCTCCATCTGACCACAGTCCTTGTCACTCTCAATTGTCTCTTTGACAAGAAATTCACATGCCAATTGTCAGCGCTCTTTCCACTTACACCTAGGTTTCTTGGTGCTCTCATCATTTTAACAGTGGGAAAATGGAAGCTTCACCAGAAAGGGCTTTTTGTTTGAAGGGAAAGGAGAAAATATTCTATTTCTTTTGTGAAAACGTTCTTCTATGTATTTAATCTAAAAATTGTGTTTGAATTTTATACTTGGCTGCCTTATTCATTTAATTATTTATATTACTCGCCTGTCCCCTTTAGATATTTGAGACTGAAGCCTTCCAGATCTGAGTTCCCTTTCTGCTAGAAGGTCTCCCCTGATGTCTGCAGCCCCAGGGGAAGGGCTACAAACTAATGGGATTTCATTATGATATCCAAGGCATCATGCTATCCAGGGCATTGCTTGCTCTCTTATAGTTCTTCATATATATGGTAGCATATATTTGAAACTTAGTTGCTGTTCTGTATTAGGTGTAAAACACAAACATAAAACCCCAACATTTTAGTCATTTTAAAGTGTACAGTTGAGTGGCTTTTGGTATGCTCACAATGTTGTGTAGCCACTACCACTAATTCCAGAAAGTCCTCATCACTCCAGAAAGAAATTCTATCCATGAAGCCATTGCCACCCTCCATAGTAGGTGTATTTTGTCCCCTAGCTAGATTGTGCATCCCAGGTGGAGTTTTTCATATCCCTGAAAATATTTAACACAGTGCCATGAGCAGATATCCGGCATATGTTGGCTAATTAAAAGATTGGTGACTATTGTCTGGGAGAAGCTGACTGGGTGGGAACGGAGACCTGGAAGGAGAGGGAATCACTTTTTCCTTTGTTCATGGTTATGAAGTGACTAAAGCTGTGAGCAATTTTGTCAGCCACATTATTTCTAGATGGAGTTTACCAAGCATGGAATTCCACAGAATATCATTTTGGTTTTCCCCCGTGGGAAATTCATGATATAAAACAAATTAAACCAGCTCTATTCACCCATGAGAAAAGATACATTTCCAAAAAATTGGAAAAAGTGCAGGGGTGTTACACTTGAATACCTGAACTAACAACTCTAAAAGTGTTGAGAAGTCAAGGTTCTGAGAGACTGGTTTTAATAAAGACATAAGGATCATTTATGATTGGTAGAGTGACTATTTATATGCAGATGGTACTAAGTGTTTTTTGGAAAAGGGTTTGTTCTCTTAAATCGGATTAATAGTCCCTTTGTAATTTCTTAACATTTCAGTAGGCTTTCAATGAGACAAAGAGACAATTTCCAGTCCAATCTATTTATGAATTGTCGACAAAAACATAAAAAATGTTTATTTATATAGGATTAGAAGTTTACAATAACATTTATATGCATTATTAATTAGCATATATTAGAATATAATGTTATCTTTGCTGTGAAGGTGCTGTGAAATAGAGCAAATAGTGTAGTACATTTTCAAGTCTGTGGGGGGGCCCTAATTAATGAGATTTCATTGTGATATCCAAGGATAAGGAATCTTAAATACAACTGACATTTATTGAGTACACAATACATGCAGGGCTATACTAGACACTTTGCATTTATTTCCTAGTCCTGGGACCAGCTCCAGGAAGTAGGTACATTTATAATCCTCCTTTTGCAGTTGGGAAAAGTGGTTGAGTCCCATGTGGCAATGAACTCCAGTCTGACTCTAGAGCCTGCACTCGTAAACTCTGCACCTTCCTAATGTCTACCTTTAAATATTCTGGCTGTGCTCCCTCCAAACACAAAATAATAACTGTTGCCTGCGTGAAAACTTTGTGGGGAGTCTTATCCATCCTGGATAATATGTTTTCAATTTACCAATTCATGAAATCAGAAAATTCCTCTCAAAGTCTACTTCTAGCTCCTCTCAAAGGTAACACAGCCCAGCCCGCCCATCCACAGCAGATGCAGGAAGCAGTGTTAAGCAACACCTGGATGACTTTTCTTCACATGGTGATGAATTCTGGAAATTGTAGCTATTTCATTCCTTCTCTTGATAAAGCTTTTGTTTGGAAAAGGAACTTTCTTTCCAGAAGCAACTGGTTTGTTCGCTGACCTCTCAAAGCAGAGGACAAGATGAGGATGAATATGTTTTTAAACTTTTTTCTTAGAATGACCACTTCTTGTCAAATAAAGTTAATCCATTGCATGCCAGTTAGTGAAAGTTAACGGCAAAAGAGAGAAACAGAAAAGCGTGCTGAGCCTAGATTTAATATGGAAATCTATGCTGATGACTTTCATGGATGAAATACCATAGTTTAGTTATATGTGGAGAGGGATGAGGTGCCTTGAGCACCAAATAGTGTGTATCTTTGGCATCTAGTCTCCAGATAGAGACCAGAAAAAGTCACCAGCCAAGAAAAAAGTTATTAAGTAAATGCTACAAAGTACATGTGATTAGGCATCTGCAGAAGTACCTTAGCCCAAGAAAAAACTAACAGATGACATTCTGGTGAGAATGGGACATTCCCAAAAATCCATAGAGGAACAAGGGTTTCTCCAAAATTTCCAACATATGGGGCAAGAGCTCTCTTTTAGTTGTGATTTAATGAATTTTAAAATTTTAGAGGTGAACTAAAGCAGAGAAGAGAATGGAGCTGATTTGCTTGGAATGAAGGTAAGGAAAGCCAAGGATGTAGAGCATGCACTGCGGCAGGTGGTCCGGGAGAGGAGGGGTGGCTGTACTGAGTTGGCGATCGTGCAGGTTTGCTTTCCACTCCACAGGACAAAGGAGCACTGTCCTTACTCAGAGGCATTTCCTTAATGACATGGGCCTGGCACGTAGTAAGCACTTAATAGAATAGGAAATAAATATATGAACATCATGTGGGTCCTTTGCTGATATCTAGAGCCACTGAGGACCTTATGAAACTGGTTGTCTTTCTTAAAAGTGTTTTTTTTTAAAGGATGATGATTATCTGACAGGAATATGGACAGTCCCTGATTTAACCCTGTTTCCATTTAGGATTTTTTAACTTTACAGATGATGCTTTCACTTTCAGTAGAGCATTCAATAAATCACAAGAGCTATCCAAATAAAAATAGGCTTTGTATTAGATAATTTAACCCAACTGTAAGCTAATGTAAGTGTTCTCAGCATGCTTAAGGTAGGCTAGGCTAAGCTATAGTGTTCAGTAGGCCAGGGGCATGTGATGCATTTAGAATATTTTCAACATAGGATACGTTTATGTGGACATGATGCTATGGTAAGTCAAGGAGCATCTATTATCCCAACTCTGGCAAATAATAACAGGCATTTAAAATTAGAATTCAGTCTCTTGTGAGTTTGGTGAGTGTGATTTGTTCTCTACCGTTCCCAGTACTAATAATTTTACCCCAAGAGAAAGAAACAGTATTAGTCAGTATGTAAAGCTGATGGATGGAACTGGGCCTCGGCCAACTGTATCCACCAAGTATATATTTCCCAATACAGCATGCCAAATAGTTCTTGATATGAGTTCTCTCAATTCCCAACACTTAGTAGATTCAGTTCTATGTAGAAGATGCTGTTCTTATTTCTTATATCTGACTTTAATTTTTGGTAAAATTGATATTAACACTTTTGTGTTGTTTTAAAAAAATCAAATAGAAAAGGAAACCAGGAATTGGGGGTATAGCTTAGTGATCGAGTACTTGCCGAGCATGCATGAAATTCTGGGTTCAATCCTTAGCACTATAAAAGAAAATAGGAAAAAAGAATATCCCCTAAATTGAATTTAGCAGTTCACATAGATCTCAGGTATATGGAACTGGATTCATTTTTAAACATTTCACCAAGCGGTAACTCAATGAATGAAGGGCAACAGAACTAAACAGACATTTCTCAAAAGAAAAAATCCAAATGGTCAACAAATATATGAAAAAATGCTCAACATTCATAGCAATCAGGGAAATTTAAATCAAAACTACTTTGAGGCCAGGTGCAGTTTTGAGGCATGCCTTGGGAGGTTGAGGCAGGGGGATCGAGGATTCAAAGCCAGCTTCAGCAAAGGCGAGGTGCTAAGCAACTCAGTAAGACCCTGTCTCTAAATAAAATACAAAATAGAGCTGGGAATGTGGCTCAGTGGTAGAGTGCCCCTGGGTTCAATCCCTGGTATAACCTTCCCCACTATCCCCTGCAAAAAAAAAAAAAGAAAAAGAAAAGAAAGAAAAAGAAAGAAAAAATAAACTACATTGACATTTCATCTTACTCCAGTTAGAATGGGAATCATCAAGAATACAAGTAATAATAAGTAAATACTGGTAAGGATGTGAAGAAAAAGGTACATTCCTACATTGCTGTTGGGACTGCAAATTAGCACAACCACTTTGGAAAGCAATATGGAGATTCCTCAAAAAACTAGAAATGGAACCATCATATGACTGAACTTCCCTACTCCTAAATACTTATCTAAAAGAACTAAAATCAGCATACAATGGTGATATAGGCACATCAATGTTTATAGCAGCACAATTCACAATAGCCAGGTTTTGGAACTAGCCCAGATGCTCATCAACAGATGAATGGAAAAGAAAGTATATTTACATAATGGAGTGCTATTCACCATAAATGAGAATGAAATGGCATTTGCTGATAAATGGATGGAACTAGAGACTGTTGTGCTAAGTGAAGTAAGCCAGGCTCAGAAAATCAAGGGTAAAATGTCTCTTACATGTGGAAGCTATAGCAAAATAAGGGGAAAAGGGTGGAGCCCATGAAAATAGAAGGGAGATCAGTGACGTAAAGGAAGGGGATCGAATGGGAGGGAGGTGGGACAGGAAAAGAGAGGAATTGTGGAATGAAATCGACCAAACTATGCTATGTGCATATATAAATATGACAGTTAATTTCACATTTATGTATGTCAATTAAAAATAGATAAATAGAAGGAAGATAAGTAGAGAGAGGGGAATAGGGGGAATAAGGGGTGGGAAAGAGGAAATACAGGGTACTGGAGCAAATCACACATGTATGAGTATGTCAAAATGAACCCCACTATTATAATAGTATAACTATAATGCACTAATAAAAACATACAAAAAACATTTTTGCAAAATGGATCTGCAAGTTTCTGACTAGGAAGAGGGCACAGCTTGGAAGATTATCCTAAGACAAGGAGCAAGGTCAGCATTCTTAGTCAAATTCAAGTAGGAAAATCAGGGATGGACAATTTTGCGAGATGGGGCAGAGGCCATGTGAATATGAGGTTGGTTAGAGGATAGGCAGCTTTGATCCACAAAGGTAGGAGTGCAATGGAATCTGGGGAGCTCCTTGGTAAGAAGACATTGCACATTGGCAGCCCTTGAAGCAGCTGGAACCAGGGGAATGGAGATGCCCTGGGGGGTCAAATGTTGGTAGAGAGCTGGATTACTAAGAAGGAGTATAGGAAGGACTACGTGCCTCAGTGAAATTGGGTAAAGAAAGCAATGAGAAAAATATAGATTTACTATGTCTTGTGAGTTAATCCACTGGAGAACCCCGAGCTTAAAAAAGAAGTGCGGTATTCCATTTCAGGGATGCATGGGTGAGCTGCCATGGGCTAGGAGGCCAAACACGTCTCATCCAAACTGAGTCACTTTGGAAACTGAAAGGGGATATGATTATGTTCACACTGGGAAATGAGTATAAACTGGGGCTGTCCTGGGCAATCTGACTTGAGTGGTTACTTTATTCAGAAGGAGCAGACACTTTCTGAGGAATGGATTTCAGCTGCCAGTAAAGAGAATAGAGATCTATCATGTTATAAGATGCAGCTGAAGAGTTACTAGGACTTGGGGGACTCAAGGGAGATAAGGACCAGAAGGAAGTGTGCTTTTGGTTTATTTTATCCCTCCTGGGAATACTTAGCCCAATAGAATATGAGCCAGGAGAAAAATGGTAGGTTAGCTGTACTGCTCCATAGACCATGTGTGCAGCCAGGTACTTAGAATATTTAAATAGCATCGCTGCGCCTCCCTGCTGAATCCAGAAGTTGGCAATCCCCATTCTTTCATAAACACTGCAATTAGGATTTAAATAAATCTTTAGAAACTGCTGAAGAATCGAGTCAGTGAAAATTTAGAGCAGGTGGTTTGAGTTTTAAAAATAGGCTTCAGGGCAATGCTATCCTCATTCAAATTGCTGACTCCTCAACCTGGCTTCCTTACAGAATTGTTTTTGCTGGGGCAAGAAGAAAACAATAAAAAAAAAAAAAAAAAATACTGAAGGGAAGAAACATTATCCTTCATTAAACTCAGATAGCTGCAGGCAGTGTTGCGGGTCTGAGCTTAAGAGGAAAGCTTGAAAATGGGCAAGGTGGGAGCAGGTCCACCACTGGGGCTGCTTGTGGTCCTCTGGCTTCCATGTCCCAACTAACTAAATGGCCCTTGACAAGCCAAATTCACTCTCTAATGACAGGCTGAAGTCCATGAAACGAGATTAGTAAACAAATGCGTGCACTGCCAAACTATTAAACCAGCGGCAGTTTTTTGCTTAAGAGGTTAACTATGCAGACAAAGATAGCTTTGCCAGCCAGTTCTTGTGATTTGCTTTACTTGTTCAAAAAAATGAACTTAATGGGGGCAAATTTTAAAAACCTAATTTAATTTCATAGAAAAGAAATTAAAAAGCGACCATTTGCACTATGAACACACAAAGTCCTCTCCTTGCTAAGAACTTCCACGCTTCCATTGTCTCCCTGCCCTCTGTGGATTCACGCTTATCAAATCATTTAGACGGTAATTCACTGTCATCTTTAAAAGTACGGATTTCAGAATTTGAGTGCTTAGGTTTAAGGTTTTGTTTTCTAGGTATTGTTTCATTTGTCCTTGTGGCTCTCCTTCAAATATCTTCATCCTCCTGACTCTCCATCCTCTGCCTCTACTGGATGTCTTCTGTTCTGCATGTGAACATGTTGATTTTACTCCCAAATTGTCCCTCATGGTGGCTTCAATCAATTTCTCATGCCAGACACCTGGGGTCATCTTTTGTGCCTCCATCTCCTCAGACTCCAGGATCTAGATGGTCACCAAGTATTATTAGTTCTGCTACCTAAATAGTGTGAAAAACCTCTCTCACTCATATTTTCATTGCCTCTGCTTAGTTTAGGCACATGGTCCTCCACTTCAACACCATCAGTCCAGCCATGGTGACATCCTAAATCTGGGGTTTTCAGCTCTGATTTCATAATATTAGAACAACCTGAGGAGCTAAAAACACTCGTTTTTGTGCCCCAGCTTCAGAGACTCTGATTTACCTGGTACATACGAGGTGTGTGTATGTTGTGTTCGTGTGTGTGTGTGTGTGTGTGTGTGTGTCCTGGTGTGATTTTTAAAGTGCTCCACAGGGAGTTCTAATGGATTGTCCAGACTGAGAACCCCCAGTTTGGGCCCTCAGTGCATCTCACATGTTTGCATTTGCCTCATGTTGAACCCCAGGCTTCCCATTCTTTCCCTCCAATCCATCCTCTAAGAGTGGGTCTCAAAAATTTTTGACTGCACAATCCTTACATTAAAAAAAAAAAAAAGGATTCAGCAGCACTCTAATATATGAATACTGGTTTTATAATGTGTACATAATGTAATATGGGACTAACAAAACATACCCAATAACTGAAAAAAGAAGTTAATATACTAATAATATTTTCTTTCTGTACTTTGCTGTTAAATGCCCAAATTCTGGGAACGTTGTCATGTTAAAAGGTCTAAAATGAAATCCAATCTTGACACTCCACTGCTTAAAATTTGATGCTGGATCCTCAGCATGTATAAAACATGTTCAAGTTCTTCAGCCCTGCAAACAAGGCTCCCCATGATATGCCAATTTTTCTGAGCTCAGATTTCTCCATAGTGCCGTTTCTTCTGCAGAGAGGGGCCGTCACCTGTTTGTCCATCTAGGAAAATCTTGTGCTCTCAGGCTGGGGTTGTAGCTCAGTGTTAGAGCACTTGCCTAGCATGTGTGAAGCACTGGGTTTGATTCTCAGCACTGCATATAAATAAATAAAACAAAGGTCCATTGATGACTAAAAAATATTTTTTAAAAATCATATGCTCCCTACTGTCATGTATATCTAAAAATAACAATAAAAACTCCTATGCATTCTTCAAGAACTGGCTGAAATACTCTTTACTCAGTGTGACCTCTGTCAGAACCTCAAAACAGTCAGATGGATGTCCTTCAGCTCCTCTAACATGAGTCTGTACTATTGTAGCACTACATACAGACTTTTTAGAAGTCTTTGTTTATGTGTCCCCTCGCTACACTAGAATCTTCTTGAGGGGCAGGACTTTGGACTTATTGATCCCTTAGTCTCAGTGCCTGATAGATAGCTCATGCTCAATAATATTTATGAAAGAATGAATAGATGAATGAATAAGTGAGCAAATGAATAAAATATTGTAATGTATTCCTGAATTCTGCTTTGAAGCGTCTATCTCCTGTCTCCATAAACAATCAAACAAACTCCTGGAAGATTGTGGAATCCAAGAACAGAGTTTCAATAGGCTTACAAGCTACATATGACCACTCCTTCCTCCACCCCACTGAAGTTTGGGAAGAGAGTTTTGGCTCATTTATTTTTAGCTCAGTGGAATTTTATACAATTTCAAATGGACTTTCTAAATTCTCATTGGGCTCACTAATGATGATACAAGCTTACATTTCTTTCCTCATCCTCAAAGGCCTTCTGAAAAATATGTGTACCCATTAGCCACATGGGGTTGAGACTAGAGAGCATGGATAGGTGGCATAAAGCTGTCTAAAAGTCCAGCTCCTGAACCAAGTACAGCTTCCTTCTGCTGGTTGTTTAGGCTAATGTGCCCCTCGATCTTTTCCGCCTGGGATAAGTGATTCTCAATCATTTCTACACAATGAAGTAACTTAGGACTTAAAAAAAAAATACTAATGAGTAGGAACCATCCCAAAAATTCTGAGTTAATTGACTTGGGATGCAGTTTGGGTGCTAGTATTCCTAAAAACTTTTGGAGTCATTAAAATGTGCAGCCAAGGTCAAGAACTTTTCCTCTAGATCCAATCTTTCTTCTAGATTTGTTTTCCTGCCTGTGACTTGGTCTTGCCTGATCTGAATTTTCTGAGAGGTAAGCAAAGTCCCCTCCATGTTCCAAGGCCTACTACCTATGACTTCTACATCTCTGCTGACTTCAATCTCAGGGCAGTCTGGTGTGGCTCTCAACAACAGAAAAAGACAAGATTGCACATTTTATAATGCCTGAATTTTTAGTTATTTAAAAGAGAACTTCCTTAAGTAGTCCTACTGCTTCCCTAAAACAATGCTTTAAAAGCACTACGAAATTGTTGTACAATTTAGTGCTAAACATTTCAGTGTAATTTTTAAAGGCCCATAGAGTGAGGCACCAAGAATTTCCAGAGGATTCTTAAAAAGCACAAGGATGGGTGGCTAAGGAGTTTTTAGTTTCTTAGTTTGGAAAATTCCAAAAAGCTGGGCACATTTCAAAAAGAAAAAGCATGTATTTGAGTAATGTTGCATTAAGATAATTTATCCATGAGAACAATTCCATTTTCTGGACTCTCACTGGATCATGAAAATCACTGGAAGATTGAAGAGTACATAAACAGAGTTTAGATAGGTTTCCCAGGTACATATAAACTTAACTTCCTTCTAGACTTTTAAGATAGAAAACTAAATTCAGTTAAGACCAATTCTGTACCTCAGTGTTGTGCCAGGGTTATGATACCTGAAGTGGAGCTTAGTGATTGGGAAGGGTAAGCTTACTATTGTCATTTTACATACCGGAAAATGTATACTTTGCCTGAATTGGTCAGACCATATGGATCCAAGTTCAGGGTTCCTATGACCACGTGATTTCACGTTGTACTTATTAGCCTTCTCTCTCTTCCAGGTTTGGCAATGAGAGAAAAGAGTGGTTTATGCTTAAAGATTCATAGAAACAAATTTGAGAATCCCAGGTTCAGAGTTTCCCAATCAGGTACCCTGGGGTCACTCAGTAGCAATCAGAATCATGGTTACTGAAATCAAGAAGATAGATTTTCCTATCTGGATTATAATGATGTTTCTTTCACTTCAATGGTCTTTTCTCCAAGAGTGGGGCCAGGGCATATAAGGCAGCATGGTCAATAGTCTCAAACTCTTATTCTTGATGGATCCAAACCCTCTCTAGGATCTGCCTCCCAAGATTTTTCTGAACTCTTTGGAAAGTAATTACTTATTCTGCCTGCATCACCTGTTACCTCCAGAGATAACTGGGTTTCATTAGTGTATTGGTATGGAAAAAGAGTATCCATTTTCATTGTCTTAGGTTTACCTCTTACTATTTCAAGACACTTCTTGAAGGAATTGTTTAATGAAACCAATCTTTATCAAATCAGCATGTTTCAGAGTTTGTAGACATAGAGTGTGTCTTTTTTCAGTCTTTATATTCCTAAAATTAGAAGCAACTGTCCTCTCATAGAAATTCATACTCCTCCTCCATCCTTCAAGATATACATGCTGTTGCTCTCCAACCTTGTTTAATTTATGCATTCATGATATTTGAGAGAATTTCTGACATATAAATCGCATTTTAAGCTCCACAAAAGAGAAGACATGTGTTATGACTATTCATCATCATTATATAGGAGTTTAAAAGATATTTGTCAGATGATTACTCAAAACAAAAACGTCACTAAATATGAAAAGAAGGGGAGGAAAATTGTTCAGCTTGGAAAGATGACAAAGTGTAGGAATATTTTGTGACTTTTAGAAATCCTCATGGGGTCTCTGCACGGAACAAGGAAGAATGTTGCAGGGTTGAATAGGAATTTAGTAATACATCCATATGGCATGACAATCATTTGGAGAGGAATTGGGAATATCACTTTCTATTTTCTTTAGCAAGAAATATTAGTATAAATTTAAAAACATATCAAAACGGACTCCTTACAAGTTGATAATAAAAATAATCACTTCTTTTCCAAAAGTAATTTTAATTTATCCACAGTCTTTGTTTCTCTGATTATATTTCTGGGAAACTTAGGACTTTCTGTTCTTTCACAGCTAAGAATTCTTTCCTTATGACTTCAAGGCAATATAGATCCCTTTCCCTCCATAAATTTCTTTTTTCATTCTCTTCCCCAGGTAAATTACTTCTACTTTAAGACAATCTTTATCTTTAATTACATGTCCCACTTTTCTCATTTAACATTTAGTAGTTTTATACTTACAAAGTTTTTTATACTTACAAAGTAGTTTTATACTTAAATGTTGAGATTGTACATATGTAATTGTCATATTATAAATTCAATATAAATAACATGACATTCTTACATGTTGTTATAGAGTATAAGCCTGTAGACTTAATGTTGAAAACATGCAAGGGAAGAATAGTGTTATCTATAGGACAATGTTGAGCTCTGGCAGCAATTTACTATACTCTATAATTATGCCCTGCCATGGAAGTCAGTGTGCTAAAAATTTGGTATTGTATGAATGTTACAAAAGTATTTGCTAAAAAGTGTAGATTCCTAGACTTTGACTTCAAAACCTCTTATGCAACAGGTCCAAGTTGGGGTGGATGAGGGTGCAATTGATGCAGTTGCAGATGAGTAGCCAACCACCCCAAATCATAAGTTTTGAATATATATAGAGCTGGCAGGTGGACAGAAGAAGCTGAGGTTAGATCCTGAGGTCAGTACTGGGACACAATTTGGCAGTCATTAACAAGTAGATGGAATTAAAATCTTGCAATGAATGGGAATATACAAGGGAGGGTATAGAGGTTGAAAAGTGGGATCCACGGATGGAAAACCAAAGTACAAGCGAGAGAAGGAGGAGTCTACCAAGGAGACAGAACACATGGCTGGAGGGATTATGGAGAATGAAGAGCACCATGCCATAGAAACCAAAGTGTTGTAAAGAAGGGTTGCTTGTCAGAATCAAATGAAACAAAATGGCTAGCAGAGGGAAGGCCAGGAAAAAATGCTCCTTGTCCATATAGTCTGTCACCCTCACTATAATGATTTCTGGAAGATAGGGTTACTTGTCATTATAGTCTCAGGACCTGCAATATTGCAACACTTAATAAATGTTTGGTGAACAAAATTAAATTGGCAAGGGCATTGGCCCTACAAGAAATTTAAAGATCTCAGCTACAACTTGTTTCCACCAGAAACTCTCATTAGGATGAGAAAATGTTGTATGGATATAACCACTCATAATGGAGAATTATTGTAACCCAGTCAATAAACCAGTTATTTTGAGCCATCTGCCAAGATGTGGTAATGACCTTTAAAAAAATGATGCCTAACTCTGTGCATGTATGACGGTGCTCTAGAGAGACAATTTTTACCAGTAATTTAAAAAAAAAATAAAGTTCTTTAAAACCTTTACATTTAGATTCTGGGTGTTATTGTCCTCCATCCCTAAAATAAATGATCTCTCCTGATCATTTATAGATGCATGTGTAATCATGAGGACAGCAAACCACACTGAAGGAGGTAAATGACTCTCCAAGAATGCACATGTGTTGGTTGCTATGACAACTGCTGTTTTTTTTTTTTTTTATTGAATAGAGAGCAAAAAAATCAATTAGAAACCATTGGAAGAAATTGAACAGAAAGATAAAACAATTCAAAGTAATTCTGCCTCACATTTTGGAAACTTTTTCACATCTGTGCAGTGAATGAAGAGGGTACATGGGGGTGGCAGCTGGTGTTCTAGGGAAAGTCATGCTTCCGATGTATTTTCACCAACCTCACACTCCTTCCAAACCTGATCTCAGCACCCAAGTACTGTGTTACCATGGAAAATATTTGACTTATTACCTTGCTCTTGGCAGAAATGACATGGAACAATGTTTGATCTATCTTTCTTGTAACCAAGCAGTTTCAGGCTTATTTACAGAGACAGATTATGTCTGTGTAGCGCTTTCTTTCTCTGCATGGCCTATACTTGGGTAGTCAAGAAAATACAAGGAGGGAAGAGATGGTCCTGAGGAAGTCCCTCTGCCAATGCTCTTCCAGGTTTCCTTGCTCCTTTTCCTTGGGGATCTACTATTCTCTATTCCCATCTTCCTGAGGTACTAAGAAAGGTTGCAAGTTTATGGACTCCTCCTAAAATATTGTTAAGTTGATAGAAAAGGAGAGACTATTATGGGACCAGAATTCAGCTGTGGGACTTTTTCATAAGTGGCTCTAAGAATGTTTGGCAGAGGTTCTTACGGTTATGCACTGATAAGTTTTAAAGTAATGAGCCCGTTGATCTCATGAGGAAATTGCCAAGCTCTCAGAGTAAACTGTACTTAGCTCCATTCTGAGATTACCAAGGGATGGACTGATCCATTCTGAGGGTCTCTGCTTTGCCTGACTGTACTGCAACCAAAGCAGACTAATTCAGATCACCCACTTTATGGCAATATTTTGTTATATTGTAGGTTGAGACTCCCTTCAGGGATCTGCTTGGGAGTTGAGATCATCATTACAAAACAGAAAGAGTAAGACAGAGAATGGAGTGAATCTCATCTAGTGAAGGTAAATATAGTTTGTGAAAACTTGTTTCTTCCTCTCTCCCCACTTTCCCATCTGCAGGCATTGGGTTAGCAGATTGAATCTATTTCTTACTGCAGGTCCTGGGCAAAAAGGTTGGAAAGTTTGACTCTACTCTGATAAGAATCCCTCAACATTCTCTATGTTCCTCAGAATAATGATGGGAACAAAATTCCAGCTCTCAGACCACAACTCCTGCAATTTTACAACAGGTTCTAACTTTTCTACTCGTTCTTTCAACTTAGCTCCTCTTAATGTTTGCGTGCCACAGTGTCCTTCAAACATAATGCATCTTCTTCTGGGGCAGTTTCTAAGTGCTGTCTCCATGCCTTGCCATTTAGTCCGCATGATCTCCATTTTGTCTCATTACTCATCTTCCTAGAGGCACTGCCCATCTCCACCTGCTCTCCCAGTAGTGTCTGCTCCTCGCCTGCCCACTGTCCTCCTCCGTCCCTGAACCCCCTCATGGCAATGCTCTCTCCCTGTGTCTGCTTCCCTCTTTCTGGACCTTTCCTTTGGGCATCTGCCTTTCAGGTCATCATCTCTTCATTGACCTGTTATGGTTGTCCTGTTACTTCTTGTATGTCTAGTCTCCCCGCTTGCTTGGCAGCAATGAGCACAGGGACTGTAGATCATATTTATTTGTATTCCCCAAGATGTCTGGCACAAAGGCAGACATAAAACATTTAATAAAAAATGTCTTGAATTAACCAGTCATTAGTCACTCCTTTACACAGAAACTCTACCCTCCTTACCCCAGTATGCTTCCCTTCAGATACAAGATGTTGTGTTTGAAATGGCCTTGTTATTTCTAAAACACTCACGTATGTGTCTAAATGAGGCTCACATATCATTTCAGCTGAGGTTATCTATAAGGGCTTGGTTAAGTAGGCACAGGTTATGAGACCCATTCTTGAGAGATGAGAAACTTGAGCCTTAAAATGGTTTGTAATGGTAACATGACTTATCAATGATGTCCACAGAACCGGAATCTAGGACATGATGTATTTCTTAGCATTACCATACCCCATCAGAAATGAGAACAACAATAAGTACACAATAAAATGCTTACCCAAAGCAAAATGATGTGTATGGAGAAACAACCCCCTGCAAAATAGTGGGAAAGGCACAATCCATGTTTCTCACAGAATAAGAGTGAGAAACCTTGAGCTAAGACCAAATTCTGAATATCAGCTTTGCCTCTGTAATTGTGCTTGAATTTGATCGATAGCACAGCAAGTAGGAGGAAAGGTACAAATCACGTTCAGAATGTGAACTGCTTTCCAGTCTGTTGACAAACTTTTCAGGAACGTCACCCTGCTGTTTAGCTGGAACTCTGTTTAGTGTTACACATAATTACCAAGTTCTCTTCTTGTTAATTTGCTAATTTGTTTCTTACCAAGTTGTTCTCCTAAATGTTGGCCTCTCTCGGTTGAGATGACCCGCTCATCTTCCATGTCACATTTGTTCCCAACCAGGATAACCTGGGCATTGTCCCAAGAGTATGTTTTGATTTGAGTTGACCTGAAAGAAAAATAACAAGCACAAAATGATCAGAGGAAAGGAGAGCAACATAAAATGAAGGGGGAGAGATCTATCCCAAGATGATCATAATAGCAAAAAGTAAAGCTCAAATGCCTGACATTTAGAATTAAGTAGTTTGTTACAATCTTGCCCTTAATATTCTCACCAGGGATGGTTAGAGTCAAAACTCAAGGCAGCAGGCTGGTGTATTGCTCAGTGATAGAGTACATGCTCAGCTAAGACAAGACCCTGAGCTTAATCCCCAGCACCATGAAACAACAAATCAGAAGAACAGTGGTATTATACCAAGACTTATTTTGTGTTTGATGAAATTAGTATGCTTCTCCACCTGTTCTGTCACTGCTTTATGTAATGCCTTTATAGCTAGGGCATCTAACCACCATGGTGGGCAAACGATGTGCCCAATTTTAGCAGTAATATATCTCAAGAGACCTCTCAATTCCAAGTAAATGGAGATGGTTACTCATCCTATTTACAGCCCCTTATACAAAAACATCATTTCTCCTTCTTTCTATAGCAACTTAAAGAACTAAGGCAATCGAGGCTTAGGAAATCCAGCATAAGTTAAAAAAAAAAAAAAAAAAAAAAAACAAAAGAAATCATAAGAACTGATCAATACTGAGGCCTTTTATTTGTAAGAGAAAAATGCCAGTTTAATTAATATTAAAATAGCAATGCAATGGGCTAGCATTTTAAGTTACTGTAAATAAGACATCTGGAATTCAGAATAAGGCTCCCATATAGATCATGTCACAAATAGAAAAATTTTGATTTTGAAACTTAGGTAATGATCTTTGTTGTTTTCACTGGCAGATGTTGTAAATATATTATATATATTACATTAATTTAATCCTTAGAATAACTCACGGGGGATGCTATCCCCATTTCACAGATGAGGAACGTGTGGCAGAGGGGATAAATCACTTGCCCAAGATCACACAGCTAGTGCCGTGGCAGACCTGGGAATCACACCCAAGCAATGTGGTTCTCACACCTGTGCTCTTACAAATGTGTCCATATGACTCATCAGATGTTTGAAAAATATAGTGGTAGTGTGTTGGCCATCCACAGAAGAAGCCCTGCATTAATCCTCCCTCTTTGTTACCTGAAAACAACAGGATGAGATAGGTGGGTGAAACACATTGTCCAGTGGGTAGGTAGCCAGGAGGGAGATCCCAGAATGTTGAAAAGCTAAACAAATGACTAAAGTTTGAAGGAATAGACTTTTAAAGTGTCAAAAAGAGCAGTCTGGGAATGGTCTTACAACAATCACTAAGTCTTTCTGGCTGAACAGAAAAGAGTGATGAACTGTTCTCAACGTGAAGAGAGAATAAAAAAGTAAATGGCTTTGAACTGCAGCTGGAGAGCTTTCAAGGAGATGTGATCATGGTTTCTCCTCCAGAGAAGAAAGGAAAGCGCTAAGAGGCAGAGGAGGTTTTATTTCAGAAGCCCCTGAACCAAGCACAAGCTTCCAAATGAAATTAATAGATTCTTGATTCCACCTGGATATCTCAGAGGCAAAGCATATTTTATCAAGTATCTAGAAGAAATAACCTTTCCAACCCTTTTTTAAAAAAAATTGGTTCTTTTTAGTTACACATGACAGTAGAATTCATTTTGATATAATTGTACAAGCATGGAATATATCTTATTCTAGTAAGGACCCCATTCTTTTTTTGGCGGGAGGGAGTACCGGGGATTGAGCTCAGAGGCACTCTACTACTGAGCCATATCCCCAACCATAAAATATGAAAGTATTTTATTTAGAGGCAGGGTCTCACTAAGTTGTTTAGCGCCTTGCTTGTGCTGAGGCTGGCTTTGAACTTGTGATCAATCCTCCTGCCTCAGCCTCCCAAGCCGCTGAGATTACAGACATGAGCCACCTTGCTCAGCAGGACCCCGTTCTTATAGACGAACATGATGGTGGGATTCGCTATGGTGTATTCATTTAAGTACACAGGAAAATTGTTTCAGATTCATTCCACTGTCTTTCCTTTTCTTATTTCCCTTCCCTTTCCTTCCCTCCCCTTTGTATGTATTCTTCCCCTCTCCCCGCTTAATGTGTGTTAGCTTCCACTTATCAGTGGAAACATTTTACCTTTGTTTTTTTGAGACTGCTTATTTTACTTAGCATGATAGTCTCCATGACTTTCTAATTCTGATACCTGAGTTAATGGTATATTCCTTTAGCAGCAGTTTGATTTGGTCTGTGACCATGAACTAGAGAAATAAAGACAAAAATTCTAAACTCTGCTTTTTCTTCACCACATCTTATGCTGTGGAGTATATAAAAAATGATGACTTCATAGTGAATTGAGGTGTAAAAAATGTCTCATGCCTAGATGCACTGCAAATCTCAAATGTTAATATATTTTACAAAGGAAGTCCAAAGCATCTTTCGGAGGATATGAAAATGGATTAGATTTCATTAGATAATTTTTAAAAGTTATCCTTCTGCTTCTCTAGCTCTTGCAAACCAAGAGCTAGCCAATAGTTAGAAAGGCCCCAGGTAGAGTTCTTATGTTAATGGAGAAAGTTCCAACACTGCCAACACAGCTAGAAAACATGACTATATAAGATTAGTGGTATGGGGTTCAGAGGAGGGTGTCATAACTGTGAAAAGGAGTGGGGGCTAGGATGTAAATAACAGGGCTTCTGGAGTCTCCTGAGAACAAATGCTTCCTTGAGGCAAATTAGCACTTCTCTAACCTGGCAACACCAACCTACCACAGCCTTTGACTGCAAAAATTTAACCAAGGATGTACCCTGGATAAGGTCAAGGAAGGGCAGAACTCAGCACCCACTAGCTGACTGTGTCCGTTAACCCACAAACAGGATGGCTGCTTCTACCATTAAACACATCTGAGTAGCTCAGTTCTGCTGACACAATAACCCACGGAAGCTTGGGCTATTACTACAGATCATCCACTTATGTATATGCAACATTCTCCATTCCTTAACACCTAATAAAAATATATGAAAATAAGAACATACTTTTTCTTTAGCCATGAGGTTATAAGAATAACCTACCATTTGTTCTTTTGTGTGTGTGTGTGTGGTGTTGGGGATTGAACTCAGGGCTTTGCGTTTGCAAGGCAAGCACGCTACCAACTGAGCTATATCCCCAGCCCCTACCATTTGTTCTTAATCAATATTTTAACATAACCACCTTTAAGTTCTAAATGCCAAGAAAAAATATAAATATTTTCTACAATGACCACAGTATTATAGAGAATCATTATCTTGAAAGCTTAGAAAGTCAATGGAGTCTAATTTTCTTTTTTCATTTTCTAATTTTCTTTTTTAATGAAATAAAAATTGTTTTCTGGGGCATTTGTGCAGAGGTGACCAAAGATTGATTTGCCATCAGAGTTGGTTGATCTTCTGATGGAAATCAGGGTTGTAAATGCTTGATGTTTGGCTTTGGTTTTTTGATTGCTCTGGACTTCCCAACATTTTTATCCATCAGCAGAGCAGGGAAGGTTGCTTTAGGCATAGCAAGAAGTAGTCAGAACAATGTAGCCTAAGATGTCATAAATAACAAGATAAAAATTCTTTTATAATGGCTATGATTGAAAAGTTGTGGCAAATTAAACTATAGTATAACAACAGGCCTGCTTGACACATTTGTTAGTCACTTTAGCTTCTTATTGTTTTGAGAAATTTCTTTAATGTATTCTGAAGAATTTAACACTTTATTTATTTATTTACTTTTATTGGCCTTTAGTTGCTTTGCTTAGTGTTTGATAGATAATCATGTTACACCTATCTCAACAATAAAATTTAGCATACTTTATCTGCTTGTGGGTATTTTCCATTCTTAGGTCCTGCAGAGAGTTAGGTCGTTGGTTAGCAAGAAAATATGAAGGTATGGTTATTAATACAAATTATTCATATCACTATTATCAAATTTATACCCCTTCCTGCAAACACAATAACTCTCTAATTATGTGACAACTGCATTACCCAGTTGAGGTAACGACAATTTAAACACCTGTGACCAATTTGGTGCACAGGCAGGTAATGATCCACTACTACATGGTGACTGCAATAAACTACAAGTGACAAAACACCTCCCAATGTCAGAACTGTTATAAGAACGATTGTGTGTCTTTGGGTCTGTAAAATGCGATTTTGTGCTTGGTATTTTTCTTCTGTATGATAGGTTGATATAGGGGCTCAGGTTATTCCCTTAACTCAGGAAAACTTTGAAGATGAGGAAATATGAGTCTCAGGAGCAGAGTAAGATCCAGAGGTGTGCATATTTCATCTGCATTATACTGTGAATTTAGGTCAGAGGAATGTTGGGGGTAATAATCCAATTCCCATTTCTTCCACTTCAGAATCATAACAACTTATTCACCTCGTTTTAGAAACTGATATAATTCTGAGCACCTGTATTTTCACCTATAAAATGAAGTTGGCACATTTTGTTTTACTTACTCTGGGGCTGTTGCAGGACAAATATGGTTTTAGGTAAGGCTACACTGTACTTTTCAAACTTCTAAATATTCCCTTATAAATAGAACACATTATTAGTCCCATCTTGGACAGACAGATGCTCCTCTTCCCAAATCCAGTTCATCTTTTCTAATTCCTATAATATGGTAATTAGAATTTTTTCAATGAAAAACCTCAAATTTTATTTTCAGTTCATATCTCCAGGCTGAGGTTCTGTGTAAGGAATTTTTTTTGCCATGCAGGGGATTGAACCCAGAGCCTTGCACATACTAAGAACATGTTCTACCACAGAGCTACACACTCAGCTGCTACATAAGTATATTTAGAACTGGGAGTACATGTTCTTCCTCTGTTATGTCTATCAGGACTACAATACATATTTGTTGAAAAAAGTCTCCTTTCATGCGGTATTTATATGTATTTACTTTTTTGGCCATTTGATGTATTTTATAAAACTTATTATTTGGGAAATGAGTTTCCAATCACCTAATTAGAGGGACTGTATAATTTCTTTGTTGGGTAGAGATCCACATTTAAAGGCAGTGACTGTCATCAAATAATATACATGTGAAAAGATGATTTATTTCCGAGTCATTGCAAAAGATCCTTTGGGATTTACTGTTAATCTCAACAAGATTAATGGAATCAGCAGCTCTGTGCTAGTCACCATGGTTACTGTGCAAATTGCAGTTAACTCAGTCCTTACCAGTACCAGACGAAAGCTACTAAAATATCCATTATTTATTTGCCATTTAGCTAAAACAAAACAAAATAAAACAAAAGCACCCTTGAACCTTCTCTCAATATTTATATATAACCCTGAAAGAGAGAAAAGGAAAGCATAATTACCCCCATTTCAGTTATTGTCACATATGAAAGCAGAATCTCAAAAAAGCTGAAACTGGCATAGGGAGATGAAAAGAGGTTTTGATATTTTACTAATTTTGCATATAACTAACTGAACTCTGCATGGAATAAAATAATTTAAGTCTGGAAAGCTGTAAAAAACAAACCAAATTCCTACAATATATCTAATCCTTCTCTCCTGTTCTGGGTATGTACGTAATTTCCTACAAATTCAATGTCTTCTCATACAGAATTATGGGATCTTTTTAGTCATAATGTTCTGAAGAACAGTCTACAAAACATACTTCAGTGATCCAGAAAAGTAATTGTGTCCCGTGGTCTGATTTAGGCTATATGTGGGAAAAGTGAGGAATCGGACTGCTAGCTTTTTCTCATTCAGTGAAGCGCAGACAGATCTTAGAAGCAGACTCTTATCATACTGTGAGCTAATATTTCCCCGCTGCATCCATTTCCCTTATTCTCTGCAATGTTAGGACTCTTAGCTTTTCAGTATCTTGGCATACTTCAAGTTTGTAAGGAAACTTCCCAACCAGCTGTTGCTCATTATTACATAAGATTATTATTATTAAAAAAAATTTTTTTAGATGTTGGTAGACCTTATTGTATTCATTTATTGATATGTGGTGCTGAGAATCGAACCCAGTGCCTCACACATGCTAGGCAAGCACTCTACCACTGAGCCACAACCCCAGCCCCAAGATTATTATTTTTTCTACTTAGTTTAGTCATTTATTTATTCATTTTTTTCTCAGCTTTTGGGAAACTTTTAAACATTATCCCAACTCAGATAAATTAAAACAGAACCTCCAGGGGCTTCATCAGAGGTATTAAAAAATTTCTCTCTGGGTGATTTGTATGTGCATTCAGGGATGAACATCACTGGGATGATCCTTTCCCAGCTCTTTCGTTTAAAAGTTTTTAAGTGATCTGTTTCTTTATTTCTCACCTAAGACCACAAAGTGTTTTCAGGTAGTTTATACATACAAAATAAAGAAATTTAAAAAATGAAAGAGTAGTATCAAGGAAACAGAAATAAACATCATAAAAACCAATGACTTGATACGGTATAAATGTTAATGAGCATTTGTTTTAGGAAGTTGAGGAAATAGGCTTCTTATATGTACATTAACTCAGTTAACAGATTTCAAAAAGAAAAAAAAAAAAAAAACTTTAAAAGCATCCTTGAATAAAGGTCCTCTAGGGGCTGGGGCAGTGGTTCATTGGTAGAGAGTTTGCCTGGCATGTGCAAAGGCACTGGGTTTGATCCTCATAAAGTACTGTGTCCTTCTATAACTAAAACAATATATATATATATATATATATATATATTAAAAAAGGAATAAAAGATCCTCAAATATTTGATATCATCTTATTATTTAAAGATACAAGTTTATGTGTTTTGGTACAATTGTCACACTACCATTAAAAATTCTAATAATAGAGAAAAGCAGAAGGAAGAAAATTAAAGTTATCAAAAATCTCTCTATCCCCACTATTGACATTCTGGTGAAGATCTAGCAGTAGGCCGCATTATTGTCTGCACTTTGTCATTACTTTCTCTCCTAAGTCCTAAGGTGGACTGTATTTCCACACCCAAATGACTGTTGAATAAGTGAACTGCTTTGACCAATAGGAAATAAGGAGATTTGATGAGGGCCACCATGAGCAACAGGCATCAGGGCCATGGTGAATTTCCATCAGTGTGTTCTTGGTCTCCATCATGGAAAGAGCCCATCATAGAAAGGAGAAATGGGAAGCCAGGGCCAATGGGAGTTTTGCAGAAACCAACACATCTCTACCAAACCTAGCAGTGTGCAGTTTAACCCCAAATTCTTCATATGGTGTTGGTGTCTGTTTTTAGCTTGATTTCTTGCTATCCTCCCTCCCTTCAACTCTGATATGAGCTTATTAATTTCTTTAAATTTCCCTATATGCTGCACCTTCAGAGATAAGGACCACCCACTATGTAGTTTCAGGTTTTGTGATGCCTAGAATTAATAAAAATTTGAGAGCCTATTTAAGTAAAAAAATGTTAATTTACAGATATAAAATTAGGTTTAGGATATTTCGTGGCAGATGCTGTTGGTGCTCTGTCCCTATCCCCTAGGACTTAGTACTGTGCTTGCTGGCTGACTTCCAACTGCCAGTATCTGCATCTCTTTGCTTTACAGCTTTCTCCAAAGCAATTGAAAGGCACTTTGCCCATCAGGGAAGGCCAAATGTAACAAGAAAATAACACACCCAGAAGCAGCCTTCAGCCAACCACTGACAGGAGTCAGTGTATAAATACCCCATCTCCTTTTCTCCCCAGGTTGCTATCTCATTGATTCCCAGCATTTTCTAACAAGATTAAGCTCTAGGTACCCATAGCGATGGCTGGCTTGAAAACACATCATTTATTGGCTGTCTTCCCTTCCACAGCTAACTTCCCCAACCCCCATGGATGTTCTTAGTACTTTCAAATTAAATGACTTTAATTCAAGTTTCTATCTTAACATCCTGCTTCTGCGGCAACCCTACTAAGACATTTTCAGCAGGGGATCTTCTGGTAAGGGGCCTAAAGTTTAGCAGTGTTCTGGAGCTGGTAGTAATGGCCTTGAAAGCACTGATTGTTACATTTGTTTGTTTGTTTATTTTTCCTGTCTTGAAAGACCCAATTTACTGGTGCATTACCAAACTTTGGCTTTATTAGCTTTGCAAGAAATCTACCTGTGGTCGTCACATGTTCCATCCCTCTGAAACACACCATCACCTCTGTCAGGCTTTCTCATTCTTTCCCATCTAGACACACCACACATATTTCTCTGGACTAGGGACTCCTAATGTGGGCCCACATGTGACCAGTACTCACCATGACTGTCTCACTCATCCATATCCTCCCTAGACTACAACTACTGTGGGGGCAGGGACCACACTGCTTGTTACTGTCACTCCAGCATTCAGAAGGGGCTCATATAATAACTTTGAATTAATGACTGAATGAATCAGGAAGTGACACATTGAATGTCTAGTACAGAATAAATGCCTAAAAAGTCCAGTTAATTCAGAATATAAGCATAAAACGAAAACAGCACAGACAGGAAGAGAATCATCATCTCAAGTGACAGCAAGGCTCCCACTGCACCCCCCTTTTGGGATGTGTGGCTGGCTCAGGTCTTTCATGGTCCTTCGTGCCCTGACAGAGTCCTCAGTAAGGAAAGGCAAGTGCTGGCACCTCTGCTTCTTGCAAAGGCCATCTCCATGACCAGCTCTCCCCTCCAGTCTGGAGGAGTCACGTTTTCCTTTCTGATCCTATACTAATAGTCAGGATGACCTCAGGGAGCCACTTAGCACCTCAACATCATGGAGTAGCTGTTTTGGAAGGGTACTACTCCAGCTCCCTCATTATGTAGATGACAAAGGTGAGACTCCAGATAGGAAGTGACTCCCCCAAAATGATGTAACTCCCTACAGGCACGGTCTATAGCCTGAGGCTCCTGGTGAATGCTTTTCTATAACATGCTGTCTCCTTCCACAGGGAGAGGAGGGAAGGTGGCTACATTTCATTGGATGTGGAACTTCATAAGAAATTCATATGCTAAATATTCGATTATCTTTTCAAAATAAAAAATATATATCTCCTGGGGAAAACCAAAACCCCTGAATATGAATGTCCTTTGGCTGTGTGTGGGAACGAGCAGAACTGGATATGCCTAAAGGGTCTGTTTGGTCTGCTTCTCTTCAGTAGGCCTGATGCTGACAGCCAATGCTGAGGATGTCTTTCAAGGACTCAAGAAGCTGTCTTTGTCCACATGGTCCTGGAACTACCTTGAACCACATATGAATCTACATTGTTAGTCTTGAAAGAATGGACATTTTTTTAAGCTGTCTGAGGTCACCCTCCCAGTTATCTTAAGTCCCTAAGGTCACCCTCCCAGTCATCTCAACTCCCTAAGGTCACCCTCCCAGGAATGGGAACAAAGCCCTTAAAGCTGTTCTCTGTTCCCAAACAGAGAGTAAAAGAGTAAATTGGGCTAGATGACTAAATAGTGCTCAAACAGTAGGATTACCAGAAACTATTGACCAGAATCTACAGCCTGTTGTAAAACATTGTGAAACATGTTGTCAGCAAACCCAGACCCCCTTTGAAATTTCCTTTGTTCCCCCTTTTCCCCCTTTCATGTGCGACCCCTCCCGATGTGTGGTTTCTGCCTTTATAAACCTACAAGATTTTCTGCTAGGGACTCGACTCCTTGAGTTGGGTCCCAGCGCGCTGGAATAAACACCTCTTGCGGTTTGCATCAAGTGACGCCTCCTGCGGTTGATTGGGGTTGCCGTCCATCCATGGGACAGAGTTGGGGTTTCCTTTTTGGGGGGCCTTACATTTGGGGGCTCGCCCGGGATAAGACGGCCCCCCCTCATCCGCGGAGTCGACCTTGGAGGTAAGAAGGGGTACCCCGAAGTTGTCTGTCTTTGTCTTGTGTTTTGTTAGTTGGTCTGGTTCTGTGAGCGCGCTTTCGGTTTCGGTGGCAGCCGTTCGGTGACTCGTGAGAGGGGCCGGACAGTGGCCGGTAGACGTGCCTGGGGGGCCACAGGTTGCAGCCCTGGGGGACGCCCTAAGGGTGGAAGGAGAGCCAGGGACGCCTGGTAGTCTCCGTCGGTAAGGGCGCTGATGGGGTTCAATTGGTGGATCAGAGATTGGCGCCTGTCTGTATCTGGTTCTGTTGTGTGTTTGTGGCGGAGGTGGAGGAAGGGTTGGAACAACTGGGGGGTTCTGGGCCCGGGCTACTCTCGGGTGGACCCCAAAGGTTCCTTCTCTGGACTCCCCCTCCCAACAGCCCTAAAGGGTAACTTAGCAAAGTAGCTTCAGTCTCAAAAGTAATGAAAAATAAGGTCTCATAATTTTAACATCCAACCTGTCCGGATGAGATGGCTAAAATGCCTTAGACACAGAGTTTCTGTTAAAACCTGTTAGATCCTTCCAGATCTCAGTCCAGGCTTGCATTGAAATATAAATAAAAGAAGCCTAAAGGCTCAGTAGGAGACCGGTCTCAAACCCAGGGAAAGAAAAGGTAAAAAGAGTCTTTAAAACTCCAGCAAAGTAAATTTTATGGTACTTTACTAAAGTAATTAACGGCCGTATGATTTTTTTCCAGGACTCTTGGTTTTTTTTAATTATATGTTTTTTTGAGCTCATGATTTTTTTGACCAGTTCTATTTTTTATTCAACTAGAGTTTTTGAACATCTGTTACACTGCAATGGAGATTCACCTATGAAGTTACAAGGGCTTGATTTTGTGTTATTTGTATGTTGTGCTGTCTGATGTCATGTTTTGTCTGTATCAAAACTGAGCGCTCCTAAAATTAAGATTTAAAAATGGATCCAGATACTTTTAATTCACGTGATTTAAAAAGGTTCAAATTGGGTAAACTAATAAGAGTAAAATGTCTTTGAAAATAACTTGCAAGTCTCTAGGTGGTCAAGCTAATAAAATATTGATGTTAATAAAATGTCTAATATCAATTGTTTCTAGGACTTTTCTTCAACAGGGAAGAGACAGCAAATACTGTTCAGGACACTTGTCTGATATCTTGGTTTTTTTTACAGAATAAGTGAATTAGAGTTAACATGTATGGGATTACTCTAATGTGTTTGTAGAGACATCTGATTAATTTACAAAGTTAAAATGCTAATAACATTTAAATAACATCGAGTACTTTTAACTCCTTAAATTCCATGGGGTATCATACTTAAACATTATTGGTGTTTTCATAGGTTGGTAAATAAAAGGGTTTAAACTTGCTTTGTGTCATCACTAAACTAAAAACAAGGTTACTAAGAGTCATGTCCTAACAAGTGCAATTCTATATACAAAGGGTCCCAAAAGTTTCAACTGTGTTTCAATTAGAGTACTATAAACAACAGAATATTTAATCTTATTAAAATAGAGTAATTTATCTAAATTCAGAAATTTCATAAGAGTTGTTTCAGAATGTGAACAAAAAGGGGTCAACGAGTAGGAAAGAGAAAATAAAAGGTTCTGGGTATGGAAATATATTTAGTAAAAGGAAAAAGGAAATGTTTCTGGGTAAGAAAGTGCTTGTGTGATGAAATACATGAGGGTCTAAGTAAGTGCTAAGAAAGTCTGTGTAAGTAAAAGGCAAGTTTCAACAAGTTTGTGTGTAACTAAGTTGGTTATATGTATGTGAGACAGCTAAAACTATTGAAGGTTTTTCCTAAGGTGAAATACTAACGTTCTGATATAAACCAAAGTTTAATCTATATGGTAGAATGACATGGTAAAATGACAAGGATTTGAAACACTAATTTACTCTTAACTTTGTGTCTATTAAGTTTTATTCTTTAGAACAATTAGTCTTAAAAATTGGGGAGTATACAATTATGGTTAAACAACTATTATAGAGTATTGTACTTTGTTACAGAGTATACATTTCTCTTTAAAAACTCAATTTGGTAAGATAAAAGTGTCAAGGTATTTGTGAAATGGTCACTAGTTGTATATTAAATGTGTTCATATTTTTCAGGACCACAAGTTTTTAAAGCAAGGAATTTATTAAGCTCTGCTATCCTCCAGATTAAACTTGTCAGTAATGGTAATCTTAAACTTATAAAGAGTAAATTTTATTGGGGATTTATTTCTATCATTTAATGTTCTATTATAGGACCTGCTATCAATAGGGTATGTGTAAAATTTGTTACTTTTTACACTGAGATAAAGAATTTCAAATGTAAATGTATTTCTAAACATTAGAGTCTGATTTGTTTAAAGGTTAATATTGTGAAACATGAAAGAAACATGAAAACATTTTGCCATTTAATCACAAAAGGAAAGTTAAAAGCTCTCTCAGTGCAGGCCATTTAGCTCATCTCGTACGTAGAGTTCCTGACTCTCAAGCGGGAGGCCTGGGTTCGAGTCCCAGCACTCTCGGATTGTGGAAATAACAAAAGCTCTTTCAGCCTTTCTTTGATTCATGTTTTAGATACTATGTTAAATTGTGTTAATTATAAAGTTTATATAGACTCAGGAAACAGTATATGTAAACTACTTAATGATATTTAAGGAAGAAGCAAAGATCAACATCAGAATTAGAACACTTAAGATCTGTAAAGAGCCCTGCCTTACCTGAGATAAGGCTCTGCCTCCCACCTTACTGCATGTTAGAGTGACTCCAAAATAAGCCAGACTTCAGCTTATTTAAAGTTATAGTCAAAAGATTGGTTCTTGTTGTAAAAGTACTGTGATCTCAAATAGGGGATAGAATGTAGTTCTCAATCGAAATTCAAGATAGCTATTATACAAGCTGAATATATTTTTTTACTCTTGCTAATTTCATTTTGTAAAACTGTTACCTGTTAATGTTTTGCAGAAGTAGCTGCTCCAAGAACAAACAACCTAGGTAACTTGTGATAATAAGCCATCACCTATAGAATAGATAGTGGTAACTTCCAGTACTAATGCAGACTCCAGTTAGATAAAAGGGTAAATAACTGTAAAGTTATGGACATCAAAGTTAAAGCCCATTACTCTTAATTTATGACTGGTGAGACTGGCTTGCTGGATAATTAAGATCAAACTTAGAAATTGGAGTTAAATACAGAGGTCAAGAAAAGTCCATATTTGGGTCTTGCCCTCAACATTAGCCTGAACCCAGGGAATAAGAGAACTTCTCTAAGGAGCGTTGCAACTCTGGGTCACACAACCTCCTGATCAAGGAGATTGTTGACTAGAGGATGAAAAATCATCCAGTGCATCTGCTGCAGAGGAGGGTCATGGAAAAGGGGAAACATCCCTTGATGTTTCTAAAGGAAGTCACCCCATCAAGAGACCCTGCCTAACCAAAGTCACTGGTGGAGCTAAGGAGCCGCTCTTAAGTTCTGTACGAGTGACCCCTGTGGGACTCAGCTGACTCTTTAACAAGACAGAAACCAGGTCAATTTGACGAGCTTGATCTTAGATACCCAGCAAAACAGTTAAAACCAAAATATAGCCATTCTTGGGCATTTAAAGGAAATAATAATTAAATGTAACTTAAGATGTACACTTGTATTAGCCCACTAGAATAAAGGCTGGAAGCTACAAATGAAAGAAAGATTCTTCAGCAAATGTGCCTGATAACTATCAGAGAAACTGCCAGAGTCAGAAGTTTTTAGTCAGTTTAAGGCCTGCAGACCTTCCTAAGCTACACAGGTAGACTTAATCTATGTTTGCTAGTATGATTATCTATTCCTAAGTAACAGAAGTATAGAGATCTCTACTAAACACAGGTTATACCAATAAATTTTACAAAATTTTACAAAATTTTACAAAATCAGATGACATTAAGTAGCTTAACTATATTTTTGGGGGACATCTATGGCAATGTTAAAATCCCCAAATAAAGGCCTTGTCCTCTCCAGCCTTTGCTAGGCCTAGTTATGGGAACAATTTCTCAGTTCTTCCACCTCCTGGTGAGAGATTAACTTCTGTCATTTTCATGATACTCAGTGGCATATTTCAGATGCTGCAACATTTACTTTGTGTTAATCTCATTTCAGTACTCATGTCTTTTTGTTCTTCTATCATAGAAGCAGCCACCCCCAGATGACTTTACAACCTGCTCTTCCCCAACCAGGCTTCTTCCTGGGACCCCTCGATTGACCCGATTTTTTAAAAAGAAGGAACTCCAAACTGCTTGCCCCTCGCTGCCCCCATTCAGCTTCGAAGCAGCCAGAATGACCGACGCCCCTTTTCATTTTCTTAACAAGCAGTTATGGGTTCCTAAAGCTAAAGGGGGGAATGAAGCCAGAATTGGGAATAGGTAGTTAGTGTAGAAATAGGGGATCGGGTCAAATCGAGGAAATGAAGCCATGAGGTCATCTGTCTCTGCAAGTTGGAGACTGCCCCTGGAAGAATGGAATGTCAAGGATCTCCGGAGGCCATTGATTACCAAATTTACCTGCCTTTATCAAGGACTGTTTATCAAGGACTGCAAACAAGGGGCTGCTAATTGGTGGCCCGCCCCCTTGGCTCTTGCCTGCCTGAAATCGCCTAGTTACCTTCATCAGGGAAAGAATAAGTGCTGTACAGGTACTAATGCTCAGGCAATAATACCAGTCCCTCCGCCACGAAAATAGCTTTGGAGAAGAGTATATAGAGACAGAAGTTCCATGATTAGAACTTACCAGAAAAGAAAATGGGGAAATGAAAGAATGGACATTTTTTTAAGCTGTCTGAGGTCACCCTCCCAGTTATCTTAAGTCCCTAAGGTCACCCTCCCAGTCATCTCAACTCCCTAAGGTCACCCTCCCAGGAATGGGAACAAAGCCCTTAAAGCTGTTCTCTGTTCCCAAACAGAGAGTAAAAGAGTAAATTGGGCTAGATGACTAAATAGTGCTCAAACAGTAGGATTACCAGAAACTATTGACCAGAATCTACAGCCTGTTGTAAAACATTGTGAAACATGTTGTCAGCAAACCCAGACCCCCTTTGAAATTTCCTTTGTTCCCCCTTTTCCCCCTTTCATGTGTGACTCCTCCCGATGTGTGGTTTCTGCCTTTATAAACCTACAAGATTTTCTGCTAGGGACTCGACTCCTTGAGTTGGGTCCCAGCGCGCTGGAATAAACACCTCTTGCGGTTTGCATCAAGTGACGCCTCCTGCGGTTGATTGGGGTTGCCGTCCATCCATGGGACAGAGTTGGGGTTTCCTTTTTGGGGGCCTTACAGTCTAAATTCAACTTTTGCCCATTTCCATCATGCCTCCCTTATAACTTCTGATCTCATTTTTATTTCATAAAGTGTCAAACTCTATTTTTTAAAAAATATGTATGGTAGGAACAACTGGACATCTCTCTCCTTTTATGTAAAAAATAAATAATACCAAGTAGGTCAAGCAAGGGTCACCCTCTAGACAAGAGAGGGGAAGGAAGTCCGACCTGAGCAGGTGTGACTAAGATGTGGCTCAACACAAGAATATCTGGGTTGTTCTTTCACAGGGAACAAGGCCAAAGTCATGTTAATAGAAATACACATTTTCTCAAATGTGATAAGACTGTGTTGTCCCTGGGGGAATTAAAGGCCTTTGGCAAGACATGTGGTCTTCTCAGGTTAGTGGTTTGGGCTTGCTATAGAGGAAGCCAAACTTAGGGTCTCTTATCTGCTTTGCATTCAATCAGATATCAGAAATTTCTATTTTCCTTTCATAGTCCTCGTGCTGGAGCAGAGGAAAAGTCTCTTTTCCAGGCAGGAAAACAAGTAAACTGAATATAGTAATAGTCTCCAACACTAGACTACTCTTTTGACATTCCACTGTCAGGAAAGATTGGGAAAGACTTTGAAGTGGGCAAAAAAGATGGCCAGCATTCCAGCATAGCATGTCCTTCCTGGTCAACTCCACTTTTCCTCATCTTTTAGCTAATTTAAGACTTCATAGATGGCAGAAAACTGGTAACAATACAAATGAGCACTTGCTGATAGAAAGAAAGAAATACAAATGAATGGGGTCTGGTGGAAGCCAACTGATTATTGCCTGTGGATATTAACCCATTTTGCAACTTTGGTAAATGTGTTCTAGTGTTCCTGATTGCCTCTATGTATGTTTATTGACTATTCCCTAGAGTCCTGGAAGCATCCTAACAGTTCCATCTTTAAGCCATCAGTTAAGTATCTTTGATGTGTTTATTCTATATGTAGATGGAAGTTGTGATTCTACTTTATTTTTAAAAACTGACCACAATAACTTACTATCTTATGAAAGAAGGCTTGTGTTTGGAATGATTGAACAACCTGTACGTGAGAAGGGCAGCAAGCCCTGTGACCACACCTCAGACCAGTAGAGACCCACTGGAGGGCAGCATTGAGAAACACTCCCCACCAGGCAAATCCCTGGATTCCTTAAATGTCTCCTCAAGCGAGCAAGGAATGCCTTCTGAGGTTGGGAAGATGCTGGTCCTTGCTAACTCACATAAGGAGCACTGGTCTCTCTTGTGGGAGATAGTGGGGTACAAAAACCATCAATATGTAATAATTATACTATATAAATGCAAATATATAATAATAAATAAATAATGATGAAAGGGTAGCTTCGTTTATTAAACCCTCTGTTTTAGGCAGTATGCTAACTATTTCAAAGACGTCATTTCATTCAATTCTTAGAACAACTCTGAAGGTATGTACTATTGTTTTCCCCATTTTACTAATGAAGAAACTGAAAAATGAAGATTTATTTAGGGTAAAATACCAGAAACCCTGGATAATATATAATGGAATTGAAATACTGGAGTAGAAGTTCAATGCCCTGGGTTCTAGGTGTTGTTTTTTTTTTTTTTTTTATTGTACCTGATTAGGAAAACCAGACTATTCTCTGAATCTCTGCTTCCTGATTTCGAAGAGGGAGGAACAAAGTCTGCCCATCTTCCTGCCAGATTTTCAAGTCTTGAACCCTAGAGTGTTATATTATGTGGAAAGAATTAGTATCACTGGTAAACTGATATAATTATGCATATGGTATTGAGATAGTATTGCAAACCCATTCTCTAAGAAGTACTTATTGTGATTTTTTTCTTGATATTTGTAACCTCTAATTGGAAAATGTTGATGTGGGAGAAAAAAATAAAAAATAAAATACTACCTTATTCAATTTCAACTCAATGAATGCATTATGCAATGTCGGGCATTAGGCAAAAAGCTGGCAATTCAGTCTTAAAGAAGAAAGATGCAGTCTCTGCTGTCAGTTCGCAGGCTGCCTCCACCCTGTGTTCCCACAGACACTCAAAGCAGCATGTGTTGATGAAACAACTACTATGCACAAGACACTGGTGTCTGTAGCACATGGCGTTGCTCTTCAAACTTTAGCAGGCATTAGAACCACGGGTTCTTGTACTCCAAGCCCAGATATTCTGATTCAGGGGATCTGGGGTGGACCTGAGAGTGCTTTACAAACAAGCACCCAGGTGACGCAGATGCAGCTGGTTTCAGACCACACGTATAGGAGATAGAAACAAGTAGGGTACAGTCCCTACCTTCAGGCTGCCATGTTCACTAGAGAGGCAGGTGAGTGGCAGCCTTTTCAGTCAGAGGCCCCTGGTGATTGTTGCAAGGATCCAAAGGATTGTGAATGCTCTTATAGGGCTGGGGTCTCTCAGGTGAATTGCTGGGGGAGGGTGTCAGGGGAGATGATGAACCGAGACTGGCTAGGGACACTGTGCCTAGTAATGAAGGTAGGAGCCTTGGGGCAGTGGAGAGAGGGAGGGTCTGGGGATTTGTCCTGGAGCTGCCATGCCTTCTGTGATTTTCACTTAGATTGTCCTGGAATAAGCTAAGAGAAATGGGGTAGGGTGTAAGCATGGGGCAGTTACTGGGAAGGGGAAGGGAGTAAGGAGGACAGGAAACTAATGAGCAGGAAGGCAAGGAAAGATTATCCTAATGGCCAAGTAATGAACTTAACTGGTGGCTACTCTCCCTTTCCTAGGTCCTGGCTTCTGGTAAAATGAATTGTAAAGAGTTGGAACTACCTGCTCTCTTTCAGTAAGACGTTTACCTTTGTAACTCCTCCTATTAAATGCTTCCAAAGCATTTTTATGTTGATTGTCATAAAAACCACTGAATAATGATCTTTCTCACACACACACGTGCACATGGGCACACACACACTTACCTCTCACACATAATATAACCTTTAAAATGACAGTGGTTTTCAAATGAACAAGAGCAAAGGGGTTTTGTCATTGTACAGAACTTTGGCCTCAGGAAAGCAGAAAATATGAAAAGGCCAAGCCTGACAGTTAGCATTTGCCCTTGGTGCAGAGAGTAATTGCTATTCAGATGGCACTTCAAAGAACGCATCCCATAATGGGTCGGCTGCAGCTTGTGCATACCCGCCACAGCACTTTTGCTAAAATGCTTTATCACACAGTGGACTAGTAGTTCATTGAACCCCATGCTCAGTTCTGATGCTATAGATGAAGTCCTGCTCTCTGTGCCTCTGGATGATCAGAGGATTGTATTTATACTGTATTCCTTGGAGGCAGACAAGGTCATGGTCGCACCATTTTGGTAGGGGAAGTTCCAGAAGTCCACTATTAAAATAAGAAAGCAAGCAAGCTACAATCGATGTGAGAGCAATATATCAACTAAATGAAGATGCATCTCATGCACGTATTAAAATCATTCTTGAAATACATGCATGTTCTTCCTTTACTGCTTCAGAAGAAATTGTACAATATCACCATGTCCCCTTAGTGAATTGTGTTAACTAGTATTAGCCTTATCTCAAAACAAAACACAAGTCATTTCTAGGAAAACACAGAAGCACTTCAGTCTCCTGCCCAGCTGTTTCTGGATGTCAGTCATTTGCCTATTTGTTTGTGAATGCATTCCTTGCCCTTCTTGTGCTGTGCTCTGTATGGGTAGAGGCTGGTCCTGCAGTCCCTGTTTCTCAGGCTGCCTTGCTAGCTAGTTTTCAATGGGAGCTAACTGAACAGAAGGAGGAGGGAGAGGCTCTGCTTCTTTCCCTGCTCAGCTTCTAGTGCTCTCTCCAGAAGGAGCAGCAGCTCTATCATCCTGCCTTTTTCTAGGCAGCTGTCTCATCCTGCGTGCTCTAGGTTGCTTTATTTCTCCAACTACCACCATGGAGACTTTCTCTACCAAAAGCAATTTGAAATGAAAGAACTGTAAACAATAAAATTGATATAACTAGAGTTTCTCCCTTCATAATTTATCCACTCCAGAAAGATCAATTGTTACTAAATACTATTGTAGCTACTACACAGCAGGCCTTATGCAGCTCAGCATGTGGTAACAAGATACTCTGGACTGGGTGGCTTAAGCAAGGGGAATTTATTTCTCTCAGTTTGGAGTCTGGGAATCTAAGGTTAAAGGGCATGCAGACACCATTTCTGGTGAGGTCTTTCTTCCTGGTTTGCAAGGAACACCTTTGTGCATCCCTATATGATAGACAGGGGTTGGGGTAGGGGGAGAGATGCCTTGTCTCTTATTAGGGCACCAACGGCATTATGATGAGGAACCACCAACATGACCTCATCTAAATCTAATTACCTCCCCGAAACCCCACTGCTACTTACCATCATATTGGGGATTAGGACTTCAACATGAATTTTGGTGGGGGGACACAAACGTGTTTTCATTTTTAAGTTTGAGGTTAGTGAGGGTAAGTATGAATGAGGGGAGTTTCCTATAGAGTTTGATATTCTTATATTGCTTTTTCTTACCTACCTATAATTATCTTTAAAAAATGCTAAAATTTAGGGCCATATTGTTTTTATATTTTTAGCTTGTGCTTTTTACTAGGCATTTTTCTTGGGGGAAAAAAAAAGCGCTTTCAAAGCTAGAAACCCCTTTTTCCTTCATCAAAGTTCTACCTCCATGGAGGTTGCAGGTACAAATTCTTGTTGCTATTTTTAAGTCAAAATTATGTTTTCATGGGCAGCCATAATTCTCTAGAGATGTCTGTTGCTATCTGAGAAGAAACAATTTTTAGTCAAGATTGAATATGTCAACTCAATATTGGAGCTGCGATTCTCTTGTCAATTCTGTTGTCAGAACTTAATATTCCCTTGCATTCATGCTCAGTGTTCCAGCTACACTGAGCATCAGCATCCCTGGGTACCTCACATACTTGACTCTACTGGGCTTTTGCTCTGCTTTTCTTACACTAGAATGTCTTTTGTTAGAGAAGTTAATCACATTATTTTCCCATGTTAAAGTAAATGCAGAAAGGGAAGAAGAAAGCCATGGCCACCAAATTGCACTAGAAAACATATAACTAGAGTTATTGAGGCATTTGCTCTACAAATGGATTTTTATGAATCTCATTGTTAAAATGCTAAGTCGAGAGAGCAGAAGAGATGATTATGTTGCTAACTCCAGGGGAAGCCATAGCATCCTCAGTGGTTATGGCTAGACATGTTTTTTTTTTTTTAAATCATAATATCACAGTGAACAGGAAAGAAAGAATATCCATCATGTAGCAGAAAATAATTCAGTGAACAAAAAGCTTTTCAAAATGGTTAGGTTTAAGTCTGAATCAAATACAAATTAAATACAAGGAGCATGCTTTCAAAGTAATTCTATGACTTATCTGTCATTATAAGTTACTTAATTGTGTTACAAGTCAAAGAAATTAGAAATTGAAAAGACCTCTTGGGCCACTTCATCTAGCTACCCATAAACATAAGATATGCCCTATGGGTTTACTGACCAGATTAACCTGAAATAATGAGGTAGGGGATATCTCAATGATGTGATTGAAAATGTTAGTTTCTATTTCCTGAGACAAATATCTAATTTTCTTGTCTTTAACCTTGTCTTTGAGCACTTGGTTTTCTCCTTGGGAGTCAGATAAAGAGTATTTATTCTTTCTGCAACTATCCTCTGTGCACTGTCTCTGTTTCTCCAGAAATGCCGCATCATGTTGTGTCGTTTCACAATTCACCTGTTTTTCCTAAGAACAGCTACAGTGATCAAATACCTTAGTAAACTCTAGGGTTTTAGAATTTTGAGTTAATTAAATTTGCTTAACAGAGTCTAAAAATTCTACATTTACTATTATTTATTTCTTCCTATAGACAATTCTATTTCCCTTTCCTTTCTTCATTTGTTTTCCTGTGTAGTGCCCACTGTGCTGTACACTCACTGTTCTGTCCACCAATTCACCTGTTGAAGCCCTGATCCTCAATGCAAGGTAGTGTGGGGGTGCAGGCCTTTAGGAGGTAACTAGGTGTAGATGAAGCCATGGGGGTGGGCCACCATCATTATGGGGTTGGCACCCTAAAAAGAAGAGACATGAGAGGTCTCTCTTTCTCCACTATGTAAGGATGCGTGAAGGTGTCCCCTACAACCCAGGAAGAAAGTCCTCATCAGGAACTGAATCTGTTTGCACTTTGATCTTGGATCCCCAGACTCCAAACTGAGAGAAATAAATTCACATTTTTAAGCCATCAGTCTAAGGTATCTTGTTAGAGCCACCTGAACTAGACCCACTAGAGAGTAACTACAGCCTAATACGCAGCCTTTGACATCCTCACAGATGACAATATATATCCAGTTACCTAAAACCAATCTTTATGGAGTTTATAAATTATGATGGCTATATTAACTCTTTGGGCAGAGACACGTCATCATCATTTAGGAAGGTCCCACTCCCCATCCAGGCCACGATGCCCTCTTGCCTGACATCCTGCTTACAGTCTTCAAAAACACATTACAATTTCATCTGTGCACAATCTATGCATATGTTGAAATAATCCATGGAACTGCATTAATATGTTCAGTTAATACATATTAGTCAAAAATCAAATAAAATATTTTATAACACCAGAAAGAGCAAGGTCAGCAAGTATCAAATGGATTCACATGCCTATTAGCTATGAAAATGTGAGAGAGAAATTAATCTTTCCTAAAAGAAAACTGGCTAATTAACAGTCAAACATTTGTTCCCTTTATTTTCCCATTCTGCAGCAGAAAAGATGTGCTGACCGGACAATTGGGACATTCTGGTTCATTAGAAAAGGACATTTCAAACCTGCTAAGTCATAAAGGCATCTCTGATTCTTCTGCTGTCTTTGTTCCTTTCCTCGCTCCCCACTTGACCAGCCATTGGTACTGGCAGAGGAATGGTTACCTTCTGACAGGCAAGTCCATTTTGTGGAAGGTTTGGTTTACTTTATTTAGCTAAAAGTATCAGTACCAATTTTGGCCACAGAGACATATGCAATGGGTTTCCATCCAATATAGTTGTAACATAGTGGTTCTTCACTGATGGTGTTTTTGTCTGGAGAAATCTTTGATTGTCAAACTAGGGGAAGAAAAAATTAGTGGGTGTCCTAGACAGAGGCCTGAAATGCTGCTAAGTGCCTTTTAATGCACAGGGCATTTGCCCCCATCCCCCGATGTAGAATCAACCTGACTCAAAATGTCAGTGGTGCCATTATTGAGAAACGCAGTTCAAATGAAATCAAAGGGTTTTTTTTCTCCTCCTCCTTTTCCTCCTCCTCTTCTTTTCCTTTCTTTTTTTGAGACAGGATCTTGCTGTGTTGTCCAGGTGACCTTGACTTCAAGATCCTCCTGCCTCAGCATCCCAAGTATAATCTGGGATTATAGGCACATGCCCTTGTACCTTACTAGAATTTCTTAAACAATCATGTGCCCAGGGAACTTATGCTTCACCCTGGTATGAAGGAGAAGCTGTTAGAGTTTAACTGGTTCAAATGAAATCCAGATAGCTACTTAGCTACATAGGTAGTTTTGAAGAAACAAAAATCAGGAAGTCACAGCTGAACATTACAGTTATTGCTTCATTAACAAAGCAAAAAAGATTTATAATCAAAATACCATGAGAATAGACAATTTTGGTAGAATGATTTTTTTTTAGGGGGCATTTTGTGGATTAAACAACAACAAAACAACATCATCATGCTTGCCCCCTATTTTTGGGAGGACATACAGGTTTGCAAATAAATGGGACAGGTTTAAACATTCTGATTTCCTTTCTGTGGTTTTTTGAGAGATCAAAAATTTCCCAACTCATTTTATCATTAAATATATCCAAGGTAATCAGATTTTCACTAGGTCTGTCCCTCCTTTTTTCACCCTAAAACCAACTTACTGGTTGCCTGGTTCTTTCTTCCTCCTTAAAATAATCTCAATCATGAGTATTTATTGAGCACTTAATATACGATAGGAGCTTTTCTGAAAATCTTACCATTGGTGAAATTTAATATTTATAGTAACCCTACAAGATGGATTAATGTTATCTTCATTTTATTGTTGTGTAAAAATTAGGTTCAGGGAGTTTATGCATCCTGCCCAGAATGGCACGACCAATAATGGAGGTGTGGGGCACAATTCCAGGGAGTTTAGATCCAGAGTTGTCACCCTTCACTCTGATGGGAATGTTCAGCCCAGAAGATTAGATAGTCCCTTTCTCACTCCTTCCCTTACAATACGTGTGTTGGAGATGAAGAATCTATTCACTATCATGATGTTTGAAGATATTTGGGGAAAAAATGGGGGGATTAAATAACCCACTTGCTAGAAACTCAAACATTTGTATGTTTGACATTAAACTGAAAAAGTTACATCCCTGGTTATATATGGTCCCTCCCCCCTCAGCCATCCTCCCATCCATATTTCCATAGTAGCCAGCTCCCAAGTGGGTAGACTCTGCACTGGGTCACAGACACCTTCCTGGCACTTTTCCTTTCCAGGCAGGGCTCTCTTATTACCATCTCAGTATTCTTGAGTACTACTCCTCCATTCTCCAAGGCACTCATTCTCTTCCAAACTAGCTCCACTTGTCATCTGGGCATCTTCTTCTGTATTTTCTGCCTGAAATGCCTTCCTATTCTTCTCCACACACTCAGCTCTGTTCACCTTTCAGCTCACAGCTCAAGTACCATCTTATTCAAGTGGCATTTTCCATTTCTTTGGTTCTTTTAATACCTGCTGTCCATACTGCTCTTTAAATTCTAAAGAATATTAATTCTTGCTATATAATATTTTGTTTGAGTATATCTTTACTTCTGAGATATGGAGTTGCAATTTTGAAAATGGGAAGAGTATCTTAGATGTCCTTGTCTTTTCCAAAGTGTTTTGTGGTTCTTCAATTAAGTACTTAGTAAATGACAGACTGAATGAATGCAGTTGTGTAAAAATGGACCACTCTATTTCTGAACCTGAATCTAGATAACTGGATAAATTTGAACTTAAATTAATTAAAAACACCTTTATCTCTCCCCAGGTTTTCTTTATATTATTGCAATACTTTATATGTACAATAATATGGAACAACCAATATTCATCAATGGACATTGAAATGCAAAAGGAAAAATAGGGTGATAAACAAACAAAAATATTATTTTTAGGCATTTATTAGCACCAGGGATGCTACAGTTTGAGAAATGATGCGTGGATATTGCTCTGAAGAAAGGCTGATAGCATTTATTGGTACATGTAAACAGAGGCAAGCACCCCCCCCCCACACACACACACAACATACTGTGTACAGTGATTATTTTTTACCCTGCAGTATTCAGACCAAACCAGCTTTCACTTAACACTACTTCCCAAACTTGCCATTATAGCAAATAAAGTGCTAAAGATGTGTTAGCAATGGTGTTAGATATGACAAAAATCTCTTTGGGTGTAAGAAACCAACTGTGAACTCATGTGATTTGATTTCAGTCTTAAGCAGCTTTTCAGACCCCCTCCCTGGTTGGGAGTTTGCCCATGGGAGAAGAAACCTCAATGGAACTGGCTAAATCCTGGGGACCCTTCAAGGTCAGGGTTCTGGGAAAAGAAGTGGGAAATCTAAGCATGCAAGAAACATTCTGATTTCAAAAGCTGATTAAAATTCATGGGGCTCCTGGCACTTGAATGCAGAGGAAAACGAGAAAGATGACTGGTCATTACATTTTGCACTAGAAGGGAAAAGAAAAGAAAATATTGGTTGTGATAAGACATGTTCCAATAATTTATACTGAAGAAATCCCTGGAAAAAAGACTTAGAAAAAGAACAATTAGCCGAAGATCCTGACAGATTGTAAGAATTCATATTTTTAAGAAACTCAGAGAATGAACTTAATTATTTTAAGTTTCATTGTTCTAGGTGCATTTACATTGCCGATCCTTTAAGCCTTTTCTTTATGCTTTTGAACCTGAGTGCCCAATTAATCACCCTACCTAAGACAGTGCAGCGGATATGACACTAACAAAGTCCTGGATCATTTGCAGTAGCAGACCAGTCATGAGAATATGCACTGATGCAGACGATCAGAATCTGTTTTCATTTCTACAAATATAGAGCCGGTTTTGCAACAGAATTATTTATTGCTGACAGTGAATAGCATAGGTTTATCGGTAAGTCCTCTGTACACCTCAGTGGATATCCAACTGACTCTAGGATACTAAAAATTACTTTCCACTTTGGACCATCACTGAAAATAAAAATAAAAAGGCACTCATAATCTCACCAGAGAAAACCCAAAACCTAAACTCTTAGCCTCAGGTAGTGAATTGGTTTTATTTCATTAACATTTGTTGTGGTGGTGGTTGTTGTATTTCATGGAATGGAGCTGGCAGCTCAACACTGCTAGCATCAGAAGTCTAGTTGAAAAAAAGAATGACTCCATAGGGGGACCTGCAAGTCAAACAGCAGACTGCTGTTTAGTCTCTCCAAATCAGTTTTTTTTTTTTTCCGTCTTCCTGGGGCATAGTCATCAGCTGGAGACACCGTGTCCCAGCCTTCTCACAGTTAGATATAGTTAATCCCTCGTAGATGGAATCAGTATAAAATGGAAGAAAAAACTTTCATCTTGCTTGTCCAAAAGGAAGTGCTTGTCCTTGGCCACCTCTTGTACCCTGTTTTCAGGAATATGGCCAAGCCTGTGACCCAACCTCCAACATGCAGGTGAGATTAGCACTCTGGTGAAGACTGTGTTAGCAAGTTAGAAAGAATCTGTGTCCCTGTGTACGACCTTTGTGGAAGGTCCTCTAGTTTAGTTGTGCTATTAAGTAGAAAAACAATGTCTTGTGTTATTTAGCCTTGTATTTGAGGGCCTTCTCTTAAAATAGCTTCGCTTTCATATTATCTAATACAGAATTCTTATCTAAACCTACGTGAATTCAGTGTATATCCTTATATGCATCCATTGACTACTGCATTCTACTCTCACATTAATTTCCTTATGCAGATTCTTAGCCCACCACAGAAAACTAGAAAATACTTTTTTTAGGGCCTTTCTTCCCACCCCCTCCCCCACCAGCAGCAGATGGAATCAAGTGATTGACTGCTTACTTCCAAGATGAGCTACAATTTCTAAAATATACCATTCTAGTCATTATCATTCCTATGTCACCAGCAATGACTGTTAAGTATGAGCTGACAGTTCTTCTCTGCATACGGAGTTTCTGGATGATTTCTCTGTCCTTTGGGAACACGAACACACAGCTACTGGCCTATAAATACATTTTCTCATAAGTACAAACAATAAAGAAACCTGGCAGAAGGCCTATTTGTCATGCCTTTGAACCTGGAACTAATGTGTATTGGCCATTAGTAACATATATGGATTCCATTACAAAAAAGAAAAACAAAGCTAATATATAATAGTTAGGGTTAAGAGGGTTTCTAAGTGTGGGTAAAAGTCAGATTGATTTAATATAACTAAGTGAAGTTTTTTTTTTTTTTTCAAATACAGCATTTGTTTTCAGGCCTTAGATTTTTAAGTCTTCTAAATTTATCTTGCATTCTATTAGACTAATAAGTCACAGGAAAAAGTTTTGTCTGATGCTTCACTCAGAAGGAACACTGTATATCAATGGTAAAATTTCACACATTTCATATTAGTAGTTGGGATGCTGGGTTTATGGAGAATAGAAAAGACTGAAGCTCCACATTTTTTTTGCTCTTTGTCTGTGGTGGCACCATGTTAAGGGAGTTGTTAAGGGAGTGATGACTAGAAAGTCAAAAGGTTGGAGGCCTTGACACTTTTCAGAATTTACTTGAGGAATGAATTGACCACATCCCCAGATAATCTTTTCTGTCTTCTAGAAAAGTTGTTTTGTTATCACCAGTTGTTACATTGCACCATTTCAAGAGCTCAAGTTTGGGCAAAGCAAGGGTGGGCCTATGACCTGCTGGAAGTAGTACAACTCCAGAGGGTTGACCTCCAGCCAGCAAATAGAAGACTCCCTGGGATTTAGATGTAAGTCCCATAATTTCTGTGATTACCCATACTATGAGTATGAGGCAACGCCATGCCCAATGAGACAGAATGTCAGGATTTTAGAATTTCAAAACCCTTGCAGGTATCTAGTCTTTAGTGATGGCTTTCTGGTTCCCATTGGTTCTCCCTTCACACCGGTACCACAGGGCTGACAGCGTCATGTGTTGACCTGCTTGGAGAATTGATGTAAGCTGTTGTGATCCCTGATCCCACCGCTCATCATTCCCTGTACACTTAACTGCTCAGAGCTGTAGAGATGATCCTTGCAACTTTGAGACTTCTGGTCTTAGCTTTGCTGCTTCCCATTTCAAGCATGAACTTATATCTTTCTTTGCTAGAAATCCTGCAGAATCTAAGAAAGAGAGAAAGCATTGCAGCTCTAGAGATTGGGAGCTCTGGAGAGTAGAGAGACATTCAGCCAAATGCCTTGTATGGGTGCTATGTTCCCACGAGTGTTAGGGCTCTGCAGTTGTTCTGATAGTGTGTTGTCCGTGCTGACCTTCAGAACTATACCCAAGTGCAAACGAGGTAATATCCTGCAGAATACACTGACTATGAGAAAAATGCCAATCATTCTAGGTAGGAAGAAAGTAGCTCCAAATCGATGTGGTAAACCCATATTTTTACTAAGAATGGCTGGGAAAAGCCTGAAAAACCATATAGTTGTATTTAGTTCCACAGAGAGATGAAAGGACTCCTCAAGGTCACTATGAGCTAAACTTAGTTCCTGGGGATGCTGACTCTGTCCAGACACCCACATTCTCTTTATTGCTTTCCCACCCATTTCTGTTAAGCTTGCTTAAGAATTTCATTTAGAAAAAAAAAAAAAAATGTGGATGGTCCCTCACAGAATGTGATTTTTCTGTGCCCTTCACCCTGGGTGTGTGGCGGCTGAGCAGTAGCACAAGGCTGAGTCCTGATGTGCTCACCACAGGCAGTGCGGAAACACAGCTTTTTCATTATACTTATGGAGACAAAGACACGGCAGGGATTTGCTTAAACATTAAAAAACACCCATCTTCAGGGATGGAGAAAATAAACGTTTCCTAGTGGGAGGGAAGTACTGGCGTATAGAATTAATAGCTTAAAAACCCTGATTATATTTTCCTGCTCTACAAAGAACAAAATTGCTAATGACACCACTAGCCGACTGTGAGCTTTTCCCTCCCTCTGCACAAAACACTTTCCAAAAAAAGATCTGGCTCCTGTCAGCAATTCACAGAATGCGAGGACGAAATGTAGAGTACAAACAGGGGGCACCCACACATGGGAGAAGTCAGGCGTTGGCTCCTGAACCACAAATAATGTATTTCCTGTGTGCCTGGTTATATTGACTGACGACATTTAAATGAGAGTCTTACTAAATGCCTTAGGAGTATATTATTATGCAGCAGCATGAGGTATAAAAGGAAATTTAAACTTCTAGCCATCATTCACTAGGGACACTAGGCAGCTTTTTCCAAATTCAAGGACATGGACTAAGCATTCTCCGAGACAGATACTTTCCAATTCAGTTGGGTACATTGTTATATGATTAATCTCCTCTCATGCACCAGATAAAGCACATTGCTGTTTTCATAAATAGCTCATCTTTTTGAAGAAATAGAACCAACCGGTTTGAAGAAATGCCCTTTCCTCATTCCTTTTTCTTTCTGGCGCTATCAGTGTAAATCTATCCACAATAACTGTGTGTGACACTAACCTCTATCAAAGTTGTCTTCAAAGTCATCTTCTGCTGTCTGCCAGGTTCTGTGACCAGAGATGATGAAAACTCAGACTTAATTTAGATTCCAGAATTCTCCAAGAATTTACACTGGACCGTAACAACTGACATTGAATGAATACAAGATGCTCTCTGTAATATTCATAGAAGGATGTGCTTGGGGTGCGGGTTTGGAGAAGAGGGAGAGCACCTGCAAACCAAGCCTACATCCTCATTGTTCAGCAAGGGAAGGGCCCTTGTCTGTTCCAGTCAGGAGGAATTCAGAGAAGTAAATGACATTCTTTTAAAAGGTCATTTCACACTGATTGTATTCACATGTTTTTTCCCCCTAAGGGCCAGGATGTGTTGAAGGGTTTAGTAGAATCTGAAAGATTTGGGTTTGGATATTGCTCTAGCATGGAATAGCCCAGGGGACTCAAGCTCAGTTTTTATTTTTTAAATAGTGGGGTCAATACTAGTACTTTTTTCTCCCAAATCTTTATATTTGAAACCTTTCAGCCTGTAGACAAGTCGAGGTCACACATCTAGTTTTTACCCAAGGTCATCGGTTGTTGACATCTTGCCACATTTGCTTTCTCTTCCTTCACATAATATTTTGTGGTGGTTGTTGAACTATTTAAAAGTTAAATTGTGGGTTTGATGACATTTAAATGCTTCACAGTTATCTCCTAAGAACAGAAGACAGCCTTCTTCCTAACCACAGCTCCATTAAATCAATGAAGAAATCTGATCTGGATACTAATGTGTAGTCTGTATTCAAAATTTTCCAATTATCCCAATATTGTCTTTTTTCTTTTCTGTTTTTGGTACCAGGGATTGAACCCAGGGACACTTAAACACTGAGTCACACCCCAGCACTTTTTATTTTTATTTTGAGATAGGGTCTTGCTAAATTGCTTAGGGTTTAGCTAAGATGCTGAGGCTGGCTTTGAACTTGCCTCAGCGCCTCCCCCCCACCCCCCAACTAGGACTACAGGTGTGTGTCACCATACATGGACCAGAATTGCATTAATACCTGACTTTTTTTCTGACAAAAGATCCAGTTATGGTTCACATATTACATTTAGCTGTCATCTTTGTAGTCTATTTTAATTTATAGTATTCACTCTTTTTTGTTTTTGAGGATATTGACATTTTTTAACAGTCCAAGCCAGTTGTACAATGTCCTGTGTCTGAATTTGTCTGATTCCTTGTAACCAGATTCAGGTTACACTTTCAATATGAATACTATATATAAGATGTTGGCTCCTTCCCATTACATGCTCCATAAGACACGCAGTGTCAGTTGTCTCATTAGAGATGATGCTAACTTTGCTCAATTGGTTAATAATATATTGTCAGTCATATTTTTTTACATTGTAAATAAATCTTTTTCTTTGTAATGTGTAACTAACCTATGACATGATGCTTCAAGGCTGTGAATATTCTATTCACTAATATCTTTATCCATTCATAACCTTTGTTTGACTAAGTTACTACATTCATGGTTGGACATTTGTGATACTCTGTTTTTCCTTTTACATGTATTACCTACAAAGAAAAGCACCCTCCTTTGAATTTCATTATAAATCATTACTTTTTAAATGTAATATTTTATAATCAAATAATATCTATATTTAGAGTTATGAAGGTTAAAACAAAAGTATCTAAAACTCCTGGACCATACCAATAATCAACAAACAGTAACTATTATTTATAATGATAATTAATTTATCTTATGTGCTGGAAGCTAAAGTGTCAATTTAAGCTAAAGTGTCAATTTGTAGCAGAGCACACACTAATCTCCAAATCTTGCTCAGATCAAGATTTGGTACTTCCTGACCAAAGAATTCCCAGAAATTTCCCTTGTTCTTAAAGATCCAAATGGTTCATGTATTAGTCAGCTTTTGGTTACTATACCAAATACCTGAGATAAATCAACTTAAAAAGAGGAAAGGTTTATTTTGGTTCACAATTTCATAGGTTTCAGTCATGATTAGTTGGCTCCATTGCCTTGGGTCCTGAAGCAAGTCAGTACATCATGGCAGGAGTGAGTAGCTCCTCTCCTGGCAGCCAGGAGAGGTGAGGATCTCAACATTCCCTTCAAGGACAGGTGCCACAGACCTAACTTCCTTCTACTAGGCCCACCCCTTAAAGGTTCCACCTACCCCCAATAGTGTCACTGACTGTGACCAAGCCTTTAACACATGGGTCTCTGAGGGACATTTCATATCTAAATTAGCTCTACCTATAGACTAGGCAAACAATTCACAGCTGCTCATAGTCAGTCGCATCACTGCTTCCATGTTAAGATCCACTGCATGATACTTCCTTTACTGATCCCTGCTACACACCCATAAATCCAGCAAGCTCCACCACTCTGACTATTCTCTACCTCTATGAAGGGAGGGAGAGGCTCATCCTTCCCAGTGAGTGGCAGTTCCAGTGTTTGAAAGGCCATTACATAAACAAGCAAGCTTGGAGGAGAACAGTAATGGGAAGCACATGAACTCTCTTAGGATGCTAGAGGATATTTATATATCTTAGAGACAGTGTGTGAGTTCCAGAATTAATACATCTTGCAAAGTACATAACCACTACTGATCTGTGTACCTTTTCCTTCTCTATGCATTCTCTGCCTATCTCCGTCCTGCTCTGTGCCCAGTGAAGCTGACTCTTGAGCACTCTGTCACCTGGGAACTCTATCACTGTACTTTCTACCCGTGTGGTTTCTAGTTGGATAAGGCAATGGAAGGCTCCAGCAGGAGCTCAGATAGTGGGAGAAGAAAAAGGTCACTGTCCCTGCTTCTCTGGGAGTAGTGGGTTTCTCCACCCCACAGCTCTTATGGATCTGTCCTCCATAGCTCTTCCTCTCACTGGAGATAGCTAATATTCTTTTCATCTTCTCTGCTTCAGCTTTCAGGACACTAGAGGTTTCCTGCCATGACAGTCTGCAGGTGACTCACTACCCATTTTCTTATCTCTGCCAACATTCTTGTAAATAATCTCTTTACAAGAGTCTCTTTCTTTGAACCATCTGGGATGGATTCTGTTTCCTGCCAGGACCCTGCCAGGACCCTGCTACATCCTGACATCCTGGTAATCTGCCAGGTTCTATACAAGAAGATTATTCATACAATTCTCCCTACCACTCTGTGCAGTGGATCATAACCACCACATTGTAACTGGGTAAACTGAGGCTCAGAGAAACTACATGTCATGTCATGTCACATATACCTAACATGCAATAGAACTTGATAGCTTTGCCTTATTTGATATACAGTGCTCCTGCATCTGTAATCCAAATAGCAATTTCTTCAAATATAGTCCATGAAATTTTTAGTTTCATAGGTGAGGAATTGCCTAAAATATTTATGCAACTTGGAATAAACTTTGAGGGGTCTAACACAGAAGTTGGAGTTCCCTAACTCCCATTAGAATTTAATATCTCTCCTTCCACTCACTTTAGGTTGAATTCACAGGAAAGGGCATTTGCTAGGCACACCTATTAGATCAACAAACCTGCCTGGAGGAGATGCAGATCTAATAGGTGTCCTTTTCCTGGACCCATGATTTGCAGTTGCCCTGAGAATGATTGAGGAAGCTGATGAGACATTTGGTGGACCACTCAAACATGCTATCAAACTGAACCATGGTTTACTCTACTTTCAAGATTCCCCATCTCCGTAGCTGCTGCCCTCCATTTTGTCTTCTCTTTTGTCTTTCTCTATATCTATGCTTGTACTTTATGCTCCCAATACCATCTCAGTTCCTGGTGAGTGTGCAGTCCATTAATAGAAATCACCATGGATTGGGACTGGAAGAATCAATAAACAGAATAAACTGATACCTGTTCTCTTTTCTCCTGGGCCTTTTCCCTCAACTCCTATTTTTTAAATACTTTTCACAAAGCTCTTTGACCCTTGGTTCTAAGCAGCATTCAATATGCATTTTACATTGCTCACTTTTTGCTAGGAAGATTTCTGGTAGACAGTTGCCCAGCAGGCCAGGGTATCAATGTGGGGTGTTACTTCCTATAGCCTGAGTTCTGGGGGGCACAGAAGCCATGTGATACAGCAGAAATAGTACAAGGTTGGGGGCTTCCTTTACCTGAACTCTGTGCTGTCATTCAGAGTGGGAGACCCACCCTACAAACCTTTTCTGAATTTCAGCAGAGAATTCCCTGCATCAGTCTCAACAATGCAGACACCTAGGCTCTCAGACCTACTGAAGGGAATCTCCGGAAAGAGCTCAGCATTCCCAACAGATTCTTATAGGAGTCTCCTCTGTGCCCTAAAATCTAAGACCCACATTTATTATCTGAATAATTTGAGAAAGTTACTGAACTTCTCTGAGCCTTACTTCCTTCATCTGCCAAAAGTGATGAAAACTTCTTTCACAAAGGTGTTAGAAACATTTAAAACTAACTTAGTAGCACTTAATAGTCATTTTTAAATAAGTCATTAAGATCCATTCATGCTTGTATAATTATATCAAAATGAATTCTACTGTCATGTGTAACTAAAAAGGACCAATAAAAAATAAAACAAAATAAGTCATCAAAAGCAATGATCTTTACATAATAAAACTGTATTGATTAGTTAGTATTCACATTGATCAGCATTTAATTTTTAGTAAAGAGAGACCACAAAAGATGCATGACTGATGTGATTGTGTAATATGTATAATCAGAAAAGTGAGAGCTTATACTCTGTTTATATATGATCTATCAAAATGTAAAAATGCATTCTACTGCCATGTACAACTAATTAGAACAAATACAATTTAAAAATTAAAACAAAAGATGACTTTTCAAAACATAACCAATTAGAGAATCTGGACTACAGGTTGGAGGATCCAGAAGATGTGTTCTAGTTTACTGTATCAGTGTATGATAATTCATACATCATGCTTTCCAGAAGATTCTCTCTTTTGTGTTTTACCTACTTTTCTTCCTCTTTCCTTTGGAATTTTGTCTGAATGTCCCCTCCCCACAAAAAAAAAAAAAAAAAAAAAAAAAAAACCAAAAAAAAAAAAAAAAAAAAAAAGGAGACAGGAGGAAATTATTTAAGGAAATGGTTTCATGTACTTTTGATAGAGAACATAGTATACTGCAATATAAAGACATGAAAAGTGCCATGATGTTTCACCACTCTGATGATATGGAAAGTCCTTCAGTGATCTCCTAGGGCAGAGGGTCTTACATGTAACATACAACCTGCTGAGGAACTTGCAGCTGGCTCTGGCCTCTAGAACCTGTAGCTTGACACCCTTCATGCACCCTTGGGAGAAAACATGGTTTCAGCTGGGAAAGATTTTTTTTCCTCCTGTAAGAATTAAATTCCAATTCTATATTAAGGGGCTCTCCAAGATGAAAAAAGAATGCAGATGATGAAATGACAAAATAGAAATGTAAAACCAAGATGCTGGAAATTTAACTGAAGTAGAACATTATGAGCACAAAACCAGGAAAAAGCAAATCTATCACCAGTGATTCCTCTACCTGGATGATCATCAGAAATATAAAAATGCTTTTAAAGATTTTGGGACTCATTCTAGAAATACTGAGCCAACCTTCCCAAAGGTGATGTCCAGAAATCAAATTTTTAAAAGATCTTCACATTTGGGTTTCATTACCTATGGTCTGTATGTGCATATCCATAGGTATAGGTGCATTCATGTGTGAAGATATGTTTATGTTCATTTATTCTGAACTCTGTCTGCCAATGAAAAAGTAAGTTCATTACTCTTTATTAGAAAACATAAGAGAGAGAGAGAAAAAAAAAAAAAAAAAAAAACTTTCCCATGAAGTGAATTCTGAAAGAAGCCACTCTTTTGGTATTGTTTATGGAGGGTTCTGGAGGATCAAGTAATGGAATCAACTTGAGAGCTCATTTCAGTCTGGCACTAAGGTTCAGCAAAGCCTTAGGGTCCACTGAGGAGTTTAGAGCTTGTGCATCTCTTCTCTGTGGAGCGATCCAAATATTTTCTGTTCTGCCACTGATGACCCTCCTGTGGCAGCAAGGGTTTTTCTCATGTGCAAGCAAATAAAAGTATGCATTGTGCATAGAAAATTTTCAAACAATAAAAACTCCAAATGTTTCCCATTATTGCCATGTGCCAGAAAATATGACAAGCAAAATCATGTCAATGATGAAATAGTCCTTTTCTCAAAACTCCTGTTAGTCTAAATTCTACCAATTTGCTGTTGTGTTTTAATATACACAAAATCACACACACATATGTGCATAACCTTAATACTGCAATACTTAAAAAAAAGAATCAGAACTTGAGATACTTCAACATCTCATTCTATATGGAGTTTTTAAGGTGTACTTTCATTTAGAAACAGTGAAATAGAATATGAACTACAGGGTGTATTATTTTTGTTTGGCAAGTACGAATTTTAGTGCACACCAATAAAATACTTGGTGGAATTTGAAAATATCTTTTAAACTGAAGTTTATTTTTATTTTAAGTTATTTATTTAAAAAACAAAATAACGTATCAGAAAATAAAGTGATTGAATATACAATTTAGTAGTTACCACAATGGTTTCAGTCAAAGATTGCTCACTCACTTATTTGTACTGGCATGATTATATATACACAAGTTCAGTATAAGAAAACTTTTACTGCATTTATTTCTGGTTCTGATTATGATTTCACTTCATAACTATTAAACGAAAATACTTCTGTGGTCCACAGGAAGTACTGTTAGGAAACAGTCTGCTCTGGTGGTCAGCCTAGGGACACTGTTACTCCCTTGCACGTCCCTTTTGTGGTTTGAAGCTGCTGCTTTTGGGTCTAATCGCCTCTCCACTCTTATCTGTAAATGCATTTGTCTTTGTTGCTGTCTTCTGCTCTTTCCCATTTTCCCTTTTCTTTTTGTAGAATTTCTTGCTGAATGTGGACACTGTTGCACACATCCATAATCTCAGCAGCTTGGGAGGCTGAGGCAGGAGGATTGCAAGTTCAATGCCAGCCTCAGTAACTTAGCGAGGCCCTAAGAAACTTAGTGAGGCCATGTCTCAAAATGAGATATAAAAAGGGACTTGGGATATGGCTCAGCGGTTAAATGCCCTTGAGTTGAATCCCTGGTACAAAAAGAAAAAAACAAACAAACAAATTCTTGCTGTTTACCATGCACGTGGCTTCCCCAGATGCTTGGTTCTGACCACCATTGCCAGCCAGTGAGCTTGCTCTTCCCCTGTGTGTTGTGCCCACCCTGCGTGACAAAGAACCTCTACCCTTTGTGGCTCTAGTGCTCTTATCGCCGGCTGCTTCGAAGCTATTCTTTCCTGCCTTTTCCTTAATTCCTGGCAATGTTCTGGATGTAGAGGTCATCAACTTTACGTGTTCCAAAGCAAACCATTAGAGAATTTTGCCTATTGTTTCTAAAGCATTAAAATGAGCTCTGCTGGTAGATTTTATGAACATAAAGTGGAAGTGGCCTGCAGTAAAACAAACAAACAAAAACCAAAACGAACAGACACACACACACATACACACAAACCAAACCAAAAAACAGGACTGTCATTACCAGCTGATCTCCTCACATGTTACTTTTGAAGCCATACACCACCACCTCACATTTGTTTTTACAGTACTTGCTATTTACAAAGCTGTTTCATTGACATGATTCCACTTGCTTTTCACAACGATCTTATTGTCAGTCATCATGGCCAATATTATCTCTATGTTAGAAAGGAGTAAACCATTACTTATGAAATTACTTATCTAAAACTATAGGGAAGGCTAGCACTGGAAAGAAAATCTTTCCTGATACCACACTGCTCCTAAGTGTCATCTTGAACCTTCCTTCCACTATATAACTGCAAGATGGCTCTGATTTTTGACAAGAAAAATTTAGTGCATATTGATCCTTTCTGATTTTCTAGTTAGAGAATGATTACTAAGGAAGTCACAGAACAAGAGTGGTCACTGTGCAGGACAAGTTTATTATTTGCTAGAAATAGATCATAAAACATTAGGTATGAATGCATTAAATATGCTAACTTCTTATAGTTTCAATGAAAACAATTCAATCTCATGTAAAAAGATTCAAATTTGGGAAACTCTCCCTTTGAAAGATATGATATCTAACAGTTTAGACTTGTTTTTCTGAATACTTGGATATATAGTCTCTTTCAGTACAAATAAAGCCTTTTTTTTTTTTTTTTAAAGGAACCCCTTTCTATCTAAGCATCAGATGACCAAATGGCTTCTTAGAGTCCGAGGGTGAAAAGGTCAGTGGTGAATGTGAATAATGTTTCAACAAAAATATCACCATTGGAAATTAAGTACTTATAAATCCTTCTATATTTCCACCTACCCTGGCTATTTTCCAACATTCATCCCAACTTTCACTTTTTTGAACATCCTGTTTTCTCCCCAGATGGATGAACTATCTTTCTTTCTGTACCTACAGAGACTGGTATTTCCAATTTTGTCCCGCTGAATTGGTACTTCTTGTAACAACCTATATTTTCCCTGTGGATCTGCCCTTCTTCCCTTGAGTCCCATATGGGTGGAGTGGGCTAGCTCTCCCTGAAAGCCGGTGGGAGCCTGTGGTAAAAGCTAGTCAAGCAAGTCCCCTTGGGCATAGGGGGTGGGTTCAATAAGCCCCAAATCATAAGGCTTGTTTAAGGTTTCCGTAAGAGAGAAAATGACTTTGGTGAACTGAGAGCTAGGGGATCGAAATCTAGATTTGTGGGACTACCACAGGGAAAGAGTTTGACTGAGTAAAGTCAGCTTTGAGGCAGAGCAGGACCAGGAAAAGAGAGAGGAGGAAATTTATCCAGGGAGACAGAGACCTTTGTTGTCACCATTGAAGTTCTGAATTTACTTACATCTGATGCTGGACTATCTCTGGGCTCTTCAGTTGTCTGAGCCAGGAATGTCTTGATTTTTCCCTTCAGGGGAATTGAGTTGCATTTTCAAGCAAATGAGTATAATAGAAATAATCCTAACTACTACAGGGACATTCATTTAGTCTTCTCATATGCCATGTATTATGCTTTCTCATGTATTGTTTTGACCCATGGAAATACCATCCCTTTGATTCAATGGAGAGCACTTGAAGGCAGAGGGAGCTGTATTGGTGTTGTTTCCCTGTGGAATTTGGCATTCCTTGGATGTGTGAATATTAAATAAAAGCTACACCTTGAAGAAGTAAATGATGCACAAAACTTATTTGAAATTTGATGGGTTGACTCACTTTCGATGGCCAATGACTCGCATATTCATTCCAGTTAATTTTCTGATGTAGAGCACTTAATCTGATCACTTCTTTCCTGAAGATTCATGAGAAAGCTCTTGCAATACAAATGGGTGTTTGAATGTGCTAGGTTTTGGGAATTTCATGGTATAACTGTGACTTTATAAAGCAGCCATTTTATCGTTATGTCTATTTTTTTTTTTCTTTTAGGACTGAGATGAAAATTAGTAACCTAGAATGATGAGTTTACTTCCATCAATACAATAACCAATGTCTTGTATTAAGAAACAAAGAAAAAAAGAAAAGACATGTAGGACGAGGAGGATCCCATTTAAAAGTGAAAATACAGAAAACTCTGTTTTGTACCCGTTGAGTTTGAGATGCCAGAAGGATACCTAGCAGAAGGAACTGGGGATCAGTGGAATTAATGGCTCTAGATTTTGGAAAGACTGTGAGGGGAACTATCAATTTGTCAGAACATTAGGATCACCTGGGGTGCTTTTTAAAACCGGTGGTGTCCAAGCTGCTCCTCAGGCCAATTTAATCAGAAGCTCTGGGAGACGAGGCATCAGTATATTTTAAAGCTCCTTAGGTTGCTAAAATGTGAAACCAACATTGAGAAATAATTCCCTGATTTGTCTAGATAATATTTCAACTACTGGAAAATTCAGGCAACATATCAAAACATTTTGGGGTTAGTGACTTAAGGTGTTGTTTCAATTTTCCCAAGAAATCGGTCATATTTGTATGTCCCTTTTCTCATCTGCTCCTATCTTGCAAGTCAATGAAAATTTCAAATTGAAGAGAGGCTATATATAAGTGAAACGAACACAGACTTTCTCAGTCAGCTGGATCTGAGTTCAAATCCTGCCTCCTCCATTAGTAACCCATGTGACCCTGGCTGAGATACAATACTTCCTTTACTCTTAATTTTTATTATTTGTAAAACTGAGAAGAAAGCTAACTTTGAGAAGACTGGATGAGGCATGAAATAATTCAAATAAAATACATATCCAACTACTCTGCAGTGGTTCAATATATTGATATTAACTGAAATAAGGCACATGGTCACAGGTACAATAACATCAGTAAATTTCTATTATTCTGCAACTAATAGTCTTAAGGGTATCTGGTCTGGGGTTCACAGCCATCCCTGAGTATGTACACTATATCAGAAGCTTCTGTCTTCCTCTGTCAGGGTTTTAGAGTATTTTCACCTTGGTTAATGTTGTGAGAAGAATGGATTCTAAATGAGACAGCTGGTGCCCAAAGCAGAGTAGCATCAGTGATAAGGCACCACAAATAAGACAGTGGCTCCTTGTTTTTTGTTGTTGTTGTTGTTGTTGTTTTCTGTTTTTTGTTTTTGTTTTTGTTTTTTTCCACTAAGGCCTGGTTTAGCATCTAAATTTTATCATCCCAATTTTATATTTATACTACATTTTCTTTTTCTTGTAGCTTCTAATGACTATTTCTTCTCTCCAAGCTGCAGGTTTTCACACCCCTGCCCCCACCATGCATACGTCCATGATCCTTAGCACAGACCCCTAAAGCGAGCCTGTTCCTTAATCTCTGAACTCTTACCCTCATTTCAGCGGCCTCATCTGGTTTTGCAGATATTTTCACAAAACCTTGACAGGCATTAAACCAGAGAAACCGCTTAGGGAAAAGGGAATATGATGCATTTACATACCATTATCCAAAATGTGAGATTTCTACAGCGAGTATTGCTTTTTTGTGATAATACCAAAATAAAACCATCTAGTTAACCTCGTGGCATCTTTCAAGCACACTATGATTATGCATAGACTTTGACAGTATTTATTTCAAAGAGAACATTACACAACAGTGAGAAAATATCCCTCCTTTCCCCATCCCTCACTATTCAATACTAGGCACTGTATCAAGGCATACAAAAATTCAGATTCCACTGAGAAGTATCCTAAAGTTTTTACCAAATCTGTCTTAAGGTGCACTAAAGCAAAGTCCAGTAACACTTTCACAAACAGAAAATTATACACACATGAATGCTTTTGTTCCCAATATAGACAAGTAGAATTAAACTGGTTTTCTTTTCATTCATTCATATTGTAATAAACCACCAAATAAGAGATTTCAGCAGGTTCTCCTTGGAAGGAGAAACAGCAACAGAACACCCGGGACTCACCTGGCTGGCGGGTGGTGGCAGTACTTCTGGGGCTTTCGGACTACAGCATATGCATTAAACACAAAGCCATCTTTGGCTGTTTTTCAAGACAGAGGCAGGGGTGCTGCAGAAAGATACCGTGAACTCCTTATATGGAAGGAAGCCAGACTGGAGCAGCATGCAGAGTGAGCTGAATTAAATGTGCAGATTAAGTGAACAGCTTGCTTTATGTACAGCAGTTAAGTTCAAAGCTTTCTGGCCTACTGTTAATAGCAGGCTTGGTGAAGAAATAAACAATGACCTGGTGACACCAGGCTGGCAGAGGCAGGCAGAGCTGCTCTCGCTGTCTGGCTCTCTTCCTTCAAACTTCGTTTCTGTTGCACAGTTCTGTCTTTATCTATAGTATCTATTCTTGTACAAAAAAGAAAAGGCCTGATCCCAGTTTGGTCTGGAGTACCTAACCAACAATAGTGGAGAGGAGGATTCAGAACCCTGGAAAAGGAGTTAGGACAACTGATAACCCAATAGCACTGACTAGCATCGTCACCTGAGGAGAGAGGGAGCGATTCCTGCCGACCTAGTCACAGAGCTCTCAACAGTCCTCAGATGCAAATGTGGCCATGCTCATCAAAGACCAAAAGTGTTTGATGACATTAGTGTTACTATTACTGTGATTGTTATGCATGATATCTGTGCTAGTTCTCCGTGGCTGTGACAAAATACCCTAGATAATCAACTTAGTGGAGGAAAGATGTATTTTTACTCCCAGTTTCAGAGGAGAGGTCTCAATCCTGTGGTTTTGGGGGCTGTAGAAAGGCAGGAAAGATGATGGGGAGCATGTGGTAGAGGAGGCTGCTCACCTTATGGTAGCCAGGACACAAACAGAATGGGCATGAGTGAATGAGGTCACAGTATCCACTTCAAGGGCCTGCCTCCCAGTGACCTCACTTTTTCTGCTAGATCTAGTCTCCTGCAGGTTGCACCACCTCCCAAAGCACCACAGGCTAGCAACCATGCCTTTAGCAAATGGTCTTTGGGGAACATTTGGAGATCCAAACCATAGCTCTTTCTAAAGTCGATTGAGTCCTAGCTCAGTGAGGTTGGTAGATACATTCCTTTGAGGTCTGTATGTAGGTAGAACAGTTTTTGTTTTTTTTCCCCCCAACTCTGCTCTTTCTTGCTTATATCTGAGCTGAACTCCTGCCTCCTGCGTTTCTTAATTTGCTTTCTTCTTGCCACCAACATCCTCAAAAGTCCAGATGTTTTTCTACCTCTGTCCCAGGCAGATGTGACACACTTATCTTTCCTGTGTGGATCTCTTCTGTTTGGGGCAGGGGACAGAAAATAAACCTGATGGTGTTTACTCCTCACAAAAGTAGACGGTTCATATTTTGACACATGGGCTCACTGTCTTTTCTTCTGAGATTGGCCTGTTCTCTTTTCCTGTACTCCCTCCCAGCCCCTCTGTTGTGGCACCAGGGGAGTTCAGTACCACAGGGAGCCCATGTGGTCCAGGAGAAAATAAAAATAACTTGTACGTTTTCCTGAATGTTCTTTTCCAAAGTCTAAATATTTGGGAGAACTTAGGGATTTCATAGAGAAATGTACAGAGAGCCTTGAAGAATCATGAAATGATAAATGAGTTAAGTGAGTTTCTCCTGGGCTGTGGGCTGGGAAGGAGGGTAGAGAAGAAGGAAAGAGTGAGGTTTGTGCAGCTGCCTTCTCTCCTTCTCTATCTAAGAGGGGACCACTAGGGAAAAGGTTGCTAGGTCAGCCCACCCCGTCCAATGCATCCCTAAACCCTGGACTTCAGAAGAGTAGCCAAACTTGAAGATGGAGAAGGAGTTCAAAACCTCAGGAAGGGCTGAGATTTCTATCCATTGTCTCTCTCCCTATAACTCTTCCTGTTTTCCATAATGACACCTTGATGACTCCTCTAGTCTTTAAAGGAAAGGGAAAATTATTTTGAGCAATACTTTTCATCCTTTGATGTTCTATACCCTATATCCTACCACTCAGAGCATAGTCCATGAACCAGCAGTACCAGTGTGGCCAGGTAGCTTGGAGAAATGCAAATTCTCCAGCCTCTTCTCAGACCTACTCTATCAGAATCTTCACTTTAACAAAATCCTCAGGTGACTGAGTTCTCTCTTTCGGTTTACAGCACTCCAGATTGGGAAACTTGAGTATTTTACAAAAGATGCCGTAGAAGAAACAAAAAAGAAGGGCAAATTTTTATCAAAAGAAAAACTGTGGCTCAGAGAGGTTAAGTAATTTGGAAAACATAAATACAGGGTTTGTCAGACTGTCTGTACATTCAAATCACCTGGTGACTTGGGGGACCATTTAGGATTCTCAATGGTCTGGCAGGAACCCGGACCAGTACGTTTGGATGCTCCATTGGTAAGAAACCACCACCAGTTATGTTTAAAACTCTCCAGATGTTTCAAATGTTCAGCCAGTTTGGAAAGTCTGGGATTTGGAAGACTTTGGCAGTGATGAGAGTTTCAATTCTGGGTTTTCAGATGACCAATTCTCAGGGTTATGGTTTGGTTTTAGAATGAAAGTCTTATGTCCCAGGAATTCCCCTCAGTCTGGAACAAACCGGAATAGTCACCCTTGTTTTTAGATGCAGAATCCAGCCACCTCCCACTGCTGCGGAGTTGAGTCCAACTTTTCATCCTTACCTTTTTCTCTGGTTTCCTGTGGAAGACACCCTGGATTTGGATGAGTAATGGGCAGACACAGCTTTAATACTATGGGTGAGACAGATCATCCTTCACTCTCCTTTATAACTGAGGCACAGTCTTAGATATGTTCATTTGCATCTCACAAAGCACATCAAAGGGAGCAAATGGTCCTTAAAAGCTCACTGACTCTTTTCAAGCATGATGATGGGGTGATGGGAAGCAGCATTAGGGTGATTTCTCTCTTCCTTACACTCACCCTTAAGTCTTTCCATGTCCTCCCTCCCTTCCAACATTCCCTTCCAGCTTAAGGAATATATCTGCTAATATGAGGAAGGTCATTTACTGGGTTATTATATTATTATTATTACCATTAGTACTCGTAGTAGTAGTAGGCTTGCAAAATACTGTTTTCTATAATGAAAAAGTAGCCATACACATAAATCCAGGGTCTCCAAAATAAAAACATGATGGTGTATATTCTGCATTTCTTACTTTTGAGATGGGTGAGATTTTCTAACTTATTTATTTATAAGAAATATTTTTAAACAAGAGAGGCAGGTGAACCTTCGCCTTGACCCAGTTGAGAGGAGCCGGGCAGACAGAGGTCTGCTTGTCATGCTGGACCTATAAATCCCCGAGCCTCACAAGACGAGAACCAGGCACAACACCCCAGAGCACTAACGAGAGTGCCTCTCACAGGTCACCCGCAGACTCCTGACACACAGCTGAAGACAGTTCCCGTTTCCACTTACGGGTCTCTCTTGTTTAAGGCAGCACGAAAATTCCCTGTTGATTATGAAAGGATTTGTCAGCCAACACTTAGTCAAAAACAATAATTTTCAAGATTCCTGCTTTGCCCAAGAAAGTGAAAGGAAATTGTTGTTAGAAGATAACAGGAAAAGAGAGAAGAAAGGAAAATATTTTTTGATGTGTAATCCCCAAATGCATTTCCAGGCTACACCTGGCCATGTGCCCAAACATGCCCATAGGACAAGGGCCTTCAGGGGTCACAGCATGCTTATTAATATATTTACTTTAGAAGCATTTGATCCAGAGCAAGTGCCCTATGGAAAACTCTCTGCTTTTCCCCTTTTTAGTACTTTGTGAGGGAACTACTTAAAATATAATATTTTGTGTGTCTTATCAGTTTTAGCAGAAACACAAATTACTTATCCAGAATATATCTTAATAAAAAGATTATGATTCTTTGGAACAAAACACAAATTCATTTTTGTTATACTATGTACCAGGAATCTTTTTGTCTAAATGGTTCACACATGTGGTCTTTATTCCTATATCTCCAATATCCAATATTCTGAAAGACTGAAAAGTCAATGTGGATTTCCTCAACATACAAAAATAAGATAATAAGAGTTTTTACTTTGCTGAGCTTGAGGTGAAGATATTTTTTAACCTTTAATCTGGAAAAAAAGTTCCCTTGATGAGCTTACTATAGGAAATTTTCTTAAAAATCTTATCTGTGCTACAGATATGATTTGAAAAATAGTTAGGTTTTTTAAACATATATGCATTGTGATAAGCTCTCACTAAATTAATTTCTAACAAAGACAGGATGAAAAAGGGTAAGGGAACAAACTCATTCAGACATACCACCACTATACTGATGATAAAACATACCTGAAGCAAAAGGGAATATGTATGAATATATAATGTTAAAGGTCAACATTCTGCAGCTCCTGAAAATTGAGGGGAATTATGTGGTTTTCTAGCAGGAAAGAACTGAAGCCACTGAAATAAATAACATTATAGGACATAATATTCAATCAAGGGCTGTTACAGGGGAAAAACTTTCACATTTTAAATCTGAAAGGCAAATGTAGAACCTGGCTCCTGGGAAAATTCTCATCATTCAATCTTTTGATCAGGTGCAAAGGACTATGAATGCTTTCTGGGTGTAAAGCTCACATTCCTAGCAAAGTGCTGACCGATTCATAACTGCATGACTTATGTCCCATCGATATTTTATAATTCCCAGATGCAGGATACTTGAGACATGCAAAGTTTAAAATTGTTATAATCATTGAAATGGTATTTGAGCAGGAAAAATAAAGCTCAGTGTTCATGTTTGGGCTGATTTTGGAGAAAGCTGTTTGTAAGAGTCATTAGAAAGGAATACATTATGTTTAAGTACAAGAATAAATATTAAACATTCACTGGCAAAGACTAGCAATTATATAAACAGTGGGCACAATGAGTGTTCACATTTGGAGGTGCTACTTAAGTACTGTATACAAAGTATTAAAGCAGGCATTGAGAAATTCTGAGCACAACCTAAGGTAGATTTGAGTTGATGCTATTAGAGGAAGTGGAGGAGGTGCAGGTTTTAGATGCAAGTTTAAGGCATCACACCATTTCATGTGACATGCAAGCATGTAGAGAGAGGCTTACTTACTTAGTAATGCTGTTATGGTTTATATTTGTAGTGTCCTCCCAAAAGCTCATGTGTGAGACAATGCAAGAACACCCAGAAATGAAACAATTGCATTATGAAAGTTGCAACCTAATCAGTGGATTAATCCACTCCACTGATGGATTAACAGGGTGGTAACTGTAGGCAGGTAGGGTGCAGCTGGAGAAGGTAGACCACTGGATGTATGCCTTGGGCTTTACGCTTTGTCACTTTGTCCCCAGTGAGAAGAGTTCTCTCTCTCTCTCTTTCTCTCTCTATCTTTGCTTCCTGTTTGCCATGTTCTCAGCTGCTTTTCTCCTCCAACCCCTTTGGCCTTGACAGTCTGCCTCACCTCTGGACCAGAGCAATGAAGTCTGCCACCTATGCAGTGAGAAAGTGAGCCAAAAAAAAAAAAACAAAAAAAACAAAAAAACCTTTGTTCTTCTTTATGTGGTTGTTGTCAGGTATATTGGTCACAGCAATGCAAAAGTTGACAAAAATAGATACTTCCCTCTTCCAGGCCTTGCCTGCTTACCCAGCTGAAATCTGAACCTGTGGTGCACAGTAGACAAGTGGCAATGTACAGGTGGTGGCTCCTACCCATTCTCTCACCAGAGCTTTATTAGCATCACACCTTCAAGTGATGAAGCTAAGGGGTGAAGAATGCAAATGTACCCATGACATGTTTTTCTCCCTTAGGAAGATTTCAGAGGAGTTGATAAAATAGGTATTCAATACTGAAAGTTACCACAAAATTTTAAAAAGTAAGATTGGTACAGATTAGCTAGAAGTGAGAGTCCAGGAGAGATTTCATGTGGCATCTAATGTTTGAGCTTGGACTTGAAAGATGAGCAAAATGACACAGAGCAGCGAATCAGGAACCAGGTCAGTATGGAGGGAAGAAGGAGGCAGAGTGCTTTTTGTCTCTGTCTGGGCTAGGTTAGAGAACTAGAAAGAAGCCCAGTGGACAGGCTAGAGAAGATAAAAGGTTCAGTGTATGTTGAGGTTCTATGGGGCCCTGCATGCCAAAGGTGTAAGTTTAATTTTATAGATAATCGGAAGCCACTGACAGATTTTCAGAAAGGAGATAACACAGAGTTAGTGATTTAGGATGGTTAACCTAGGAAAAGTTTTCCACCTCCCCATTTTATTTTTCAATTAAAAATTAAGCCTTAATATTGTTTAAGCATAAACACACACACACACACACACATTTTATTCAATTTTTTAAATTAATTTTATTTTTTGCAGTGCTGGGGATTGGATCCAGGATCTCAGGCATGCTAAAAAGGCACTCTGCCTCTGAGCAATATCTCAGCCAAAAAATTGTGCAATAAAATAATTCGTTTGCTATGAATCTAGAATGGTACTAGTTAAGAACTGAGAAAACTATTTCTGAAATAATGTTCAAATGAAGAATCCCGTTTGAGAGAAGAAACGACGGGGCTGGAAGTAGAGCTCAGAGCTCAGGGATAGAATGCTAGCATGTATGAAGACCTGGGTTCCATCCCCAGCACTGAATGAATAAATAAATAAATAAAAGCAATGAAGTGATTGGAATTATAGAAACAAATTAGGAAACTTTAAAAATTCTAGGCAAAAGAAATAAGACAAAATTATAGCACAGAAAAAAATATGTATGTATTGATTTTGATCACTTACATCTACGCAGCAAAAGACCATTATTCTAGCTAAAGAAAATGTGTGAACAGTTAATAGTAGAGGGCCACACTGTGTGGAGTCAGGCATGACATTAATGAGCAGCTATGAATATTTTTGCTGGAGGTTTTTAATTTGGTTTACATATTTACTTGAATTGGAAAAAAAGATACAGTTCCAGTTATCAAATTATATTCCATGCTTTTATAATTATGCCAGAGTGTATTTTATTATCATGTATAACCAGTAAAATAGCCAATAGAAAAAAAGAAATAGGGCTGGTGTATAGTTCAGAAAAAAACATATTTGTAATCCTGGAGAGAAGAGAAGAGGATCTGAATGAAATTTTCACTGATATAAAGATGAGGACTGCTATTCAGGTGATAAATAATAAAATACTAGATATATCCTGGTAGTTACAATTTCTTTACAGTGGGCTTCCCAATTTTAGCACTGTTCTTAGTAACTCTTGTTTCCAACACCACTAAGATTCCAGGAGAGTCTAGACTACAGATTATATCAGCTACAACCTGGCCACTCCAAATACCTGAGACAGGCTCATTCTGGCTAGGGAGGCAGAGAGCTGCTGCGTTCCACAGTCATGGACTGCATTTTGCTGGCTGTACTGGAAATAGTTCATACAGATAATAATCCGGGCAAGTGCATAAGCAAATAGCAAACCATAGACACTCAGGGCCCTGGAGAAAGGAACAAGACATTCAGACTTAGAGGATTTGGGGAGATAGACTGTAAATTAAAAAGAAGGATCCAGATCAATGTTATGTCCTTAGAAAGGAGGACTTGGAGAGATACTGATAACAAAGGAGTAGTTATAATAATAAATAACAATTTCTTATACTTAAATTATAATTTGTTATACTTAAATACATAACCTGTTAAGCTCCAGGCCTCTCCTATCAGTGAGTACAAATGTATAATCCTTCCAAGTTCTTCCAAATCATAATGCTTTGATTTCTCAGGAAACCAAATGTAGTGGCACTATCTAAATTATTCATTCTGGAAATTCATCTCCTTTCAGGATGGGGGACTGTGCCATTTAGACAGAGTTCCTGTTCCTTCTCCCTCTGTAGTCTCAATGCTTCACAGTCCACAGACTTATTCACCATTTTGTTATTTGTCCACTAGCTCTTTGCCCATAGTTTGCTTCCCATAGTATTTTCATAACACTACTGACCTCCTCTAAGTCTCTGCCCCTGGACGCATTTCAGCAGGAAATACCTTTCTGGTGCTGATGACTATTTCAGAGAGGGCCCCCACACCAAAATATTTGTACCCCAAATGTCATAGTTCTTTCCTTTTCCCCATAGCATCTCCCTTCTTGTAAGCAACATGCTCCCAGACAGATCTTTCTAGATATCTGATTCTAACAGTGGGATAGGTTGAAGTAATTACCTACCTTGCTTATAAGACTATGTACCTTAAGAAATATGGCTAAGGCTATGTTTTAATGTTTCCCAAACATTTCATAATGCTTAACCTCTTCCAAACTCATTGTAATAATTAGATAGCTGGATGGCCCAGTACATACACCATCTACTGATGATAAAGTTCTGGATCCTCTAAAATCTTCCTTAAGATCTTGTATATCTACCTTTCCAACTATCTCTAATGGTTTCATTTTTGATAAATTTACAAGTTCATTCTTTGTGGTTGTTGTGGACCTTCTAAAACCCTGGGTTTCACTGTGTCTTCTAGGCTTGGCCTGACAGTGGAGATAGTCAGTAACATAGAAACAAGAGTCTGAAAGAGGTCAGCCTGTCTTTGTGACTTTGCTTTGCTAGCACTGAACTCGATGCTCCTTTTTAAGGCAGATGTTCTGACTGTACAGCTCTGGGCTGCCTGTACTTGAAGAGCTTTCTCTAGAAAAAAATAGCTTGAGACCTTATGGTAGTAGTTTAGCAGAGAGAGAATGAACATTATTTAATAAATTATTGTTGATGGGATAAATGAGCTGCCAAAGATGACCTGTGCTTCAATCCTGCTGGACAGGGAGAATAACAGTATTATTAACTGAGCAAGGGAAGACAGGAGTTTCTGTAGGCTTGGAAGTGAGGATGATTAAGTTTGGTTTTGACATGCCTGAGAAGTGATTCTTGAGGGTCATCTGAGAGGAATTGGCAAGAAACAGAGAGAGAATACACTGTAGGGGAGTCTCAAACCACATATTTGAGAGTCATTCACATGGACATGATAGATGAGGCCATGGCTATATATAATCTTGATTCACTACCTTGACACTGTGGTTGGGTATGAGAGGCAGAAAAATGGGCAAGCTAGATAGTGTTGGTGGCACATCCCATCTAACAGTGAGGCTCATTCCTAATTCTTTGTGGTAAGTAGGACTGGAAAAGCAAGCAAGTCTGAAATAATAGGTAGTACCAGAGCCCATTCATGGCTTCAACCATCTTTGATAGGAAGAATTGGATTGAGATTCACAGCTTTGGCCTGCCTTCATTTCTTTCTTTATTGGGCATGACCATATAAAAGGAAGTGGAGGAAATAACAAACTCACCGATGAGCAATACATCCCCACTGTCCTTTAGCAAGCCTTTACTGATTCCGAGATTCACTATTTGTAAAACCAATTAAACCAAGAAGGTAAAATTCTGAAATCCTAAGTTAAGTTAGCCAAATCATGTTGAGATATGGTTAAGGACTTATTGTAAGATTCCATATAATCTTCAGAGAAAAATCTGCTAATTTGGCTAATGAAAAACCTCACTTATTAATAATTTCTCCTCCTAAACCCTATGAGATTTGGAGTTAATAATTCCTATAACACAAATAATAAAACTCTGAAGTGCAGGAAAATAATAGCCTAAGTTTTCAAAAAATGGAAATACAGTTTTAATATGCACAAGAGTGATTTGTTTATTTACCAAACTTAAGCACCCACAATGTAGAAGCTTTGCATAAGAGTTAGGGATTATAAATCTGGTCAATGGAATTATACAAAAGGCATGGTCCTTCCCCCTCAAGAAATTCCCACTCTTGAGAGATACTGACATACAAATTTTCTGTAATTAAATATGCTAAAATTCTAGAGTTTATATGAATTGCTTTGGATATAGACATTTTAACTCTAAGGGATTTGGGCAGGTTTCAAAGAAAAAGTATTATTTGAGATAGGTCTTGATGCTCTAAGAAGATTTTTGAGACAGTCAAGGCAGGGTTAGGTATTCTAGACAAAGAAATGCTCCTAGTACACACAGAGTTTGGCACCTAGTTGTTTGGAGGAAAAAGGAAGTTAGGTCTATAGTGTCAAGAAAGTTGCAGAAGGGATTGAGAGACCGATCTGCAAGGGCTGACCTAGCCTGAGCAAGATTGGCTCTTATCCGGGATGAAGCAGCAGGATGCCACTGGAAAGTGGGAGACTGTGTGTCAAGAGCACCAGTGAGCCGTGATAAGGATATAGATCACAGAGAAGGTGCTGGACTTTTCTGAAGTAGAGCTACTGAGATCCAACACATGAAGTGGACATTGATTCTCAAATTTCTATCTTGGACAACTGGATAACATCACAGAAGTCCTAGAAGTGACGAAATATAATTATTTCTCTGTCTCTTTCTGAGTACAGAGCTGAATTCCTAAACTCTTGTAGTTCTTTGGGGTCATGCGTCTGAGTCTTGCCCAACAGAATGTGGGCAGAAGTGACAAACATACCACTTCTCTCTCTCTCTTCCCCTTCTCTAGGACAGGAGTTTCAAACTGAAAAATGCATTGAACAAAACCTGTACACCCTTGTGAGACTGCCATGGACTCATCCAATGGATGAGGACAAGCAACTAGGCTCTCTTGTGTTAAGCCACTAGGATTTTGTGGTGTATTACTATTGAGCAAGTATTACTATTGAGGAGGAAAATAAAGGGAATAGTGTGAATCAGATAGAAGATTAAAAAGGAAATGACAGAATGTTTTCCCTGTGTTGAATTTGAGGAGAGGGCAGAAATACCCAGGTGCTCAGGAGTTCAGCAGAAAAATGGGTTTAAAGCTTAACAGACAAGCTGGGGCTGTAACCTCAGTGGTAGAGTGCTTGCCTCACATGTGTGAGGCCCTGGCTTCAATTCTCAGCACTACATAAAAATATATACACAAAAAGATATTGTGTCCACTTGCAACTAAAATATATTTTAAAAAAGAAAACCTTAACAGAGGGGTTCAGGTTAGCCTTGTTATACTTAGAGGTCCTTGGAGTGTTGACATTCTTTGAAATGAAGGAAGAAAAAGTGCTACCCTTAGACAGAGATGAGGATACAAAGGCAGAGCTCTGGAGGCAACACCAACACTAAAGGCATGAAAGGAAGATGACCAATCATGAAAAGTTTGGGAAAGTGTGTGATGGAGATGAAAGGAAAAGGAATGTTATTTTATTTAAGTTAGTTACTTCTTGCCATCTGACTAAAACAGTACGTGCTTTTATATAAACCTATCAGGCATGATTCTTGACACTTCCCAATTTAGGAATGAGGAAATTGAGAGGTTGCATGACATTCATAAGCTTAAGCATCCTGTGATGAGAAAGCGAGGATTTGAATCTAGACCTGAGTGTTTCAAACAGGAGGAACGACCTAACCTGTGGCTGAGAAAGTGACATGCTGCAGAGAGAACCATGAAGAAATCTGATATGTCTGGGGCAAAGTGGGCTGAGCAGAACTGAAGTGGAGTGGTCACAGCCAAGGAACCATGGGTAGGAAAATCAGTGTGTGATTCAATATACACAGTTACCAAGCTGGCCAAGCAATGCCAAAAACTAAGAGAAAACAAGATTTCAATATGGGAAGTGTCAACGTCTAGAGTCACATGCCGGAGTTCAAGGTTGGGAATTGGGGAAATCATGTGCAACCCTTATCATTGGCACTTACTCAGTCCTTATAGAGGACAAATCCAGGGTCAGGCCAAAGTCTTCATCAGCACACTTAGCAATTCCTGTAAGAATATTTGAAAACTGGTGGCCTACTGTTTCCATATGACTCTGATGTATTTTGTTTGGTCCATAGGTATTTTTAAAAAATTAAGTTAACCATTCTAATTAGAGTGATATGAAATGTTAGGATGGCTTTAATTTGCATTTATCTAATTACTAGAGATGTTGAATACTTTTTCATATATGTGTTGATCACCTGTATATCTTCTTCTGTGAAGTGTCTGCCCAGTTCCTTAGCCCACTTACTGATTGGGTTCTTTGTAATTTTGGTGTAAAATTTTTGAAGTTCTTTATAAATTTTGGAGATTAGTGCTCTGTCTGAAGTGTGTGTGGAAAAGATAATTTTCCCACTCTGTAGGCTCTCTTTTCACATTATTGATTGTTTTCTTTGCTGAGAAAAAGTTTTTGAGTTCAAATCCATCCCGTTTATTGATTCTTGCTTTTATTTCTTGCACTCTGGAGGTCTTGTTAAGGAAAACTGGTCCTAAGCCAACATGATGGAGATTTGGGTCTACTTTTTCTTCTATTTGATGAAGGGTTTCAAGTCTACTTCCTAGATCCTTAATCCTTTTTGAGTTGAGTTTTGTGCAGGGTGAGAGATAGAGGTTTAATTTCATTTTACTGCATATGGATTTCCAGTTTTGCCAGCACCATTTGTTGAACAGGCTGTCTTTTCTCCATTGTATGTTTCTGGCACCTTTCATCTAACTCTAATAAGAATGACTATTATCAAGAACGCAAGCAATAATGTTGACGTGGATGTGGGGAAAAAGGCATATTCATACATTGCTGGTGGGACTGCAAATTGGTGCAGCCACTCTGAAAAGCAGTATGGATATTCCTCAGAAAACTTGGAATGGACCCACCATTTGACCCAGCAATCCCACTCTTCAGTTCATATTCAAAGGACTTAAAAATCAGCATACTACAGTGACACAACCACATCAATGTTCATAGCTGCTCAATTCACAATAGCTGGATAGTGGAACCAAACTAGATGCCCTTCAATTGATGAATGGATAAAGAAACTGTGGTTTTATATACACAATGGAATATTACTCAGTCATAAAGAAAAATAAAATTATGACATTTGCTGGTAAATGGATGGAATTGGAGAATATCATGCTAAGTGAAATAAGCCAATCCCAAAAGTCCAAAGGCCAAATGTTTTCTCTGATAAGTGGATGATGATATATAGAAGAGGGGAATGGCAGGGGGTGGGGCAAGAGAAGAATGGAGGAACTTTGAATTGTGTAGGGAGAAATGGGGCAAGAGGGAATGGGGGAAGGAAAGATAGAGGACTGAGACAGGCATTATTACCCTATATACGTGTATGATTACACAAATGGTGTGAATCTACATCTGTATACAACCACAGAAATGAAAAGTGGTACCCCATTTGTGTACAATGAATCAAAATGCAGTCTGTAAAAATAAAAAAAAAAAGGGAAAAAATTGTTAGTTACCAACATTTAAAAGTGAACACACTTCACATAAAACTTCTGTTTTCAGGATTCTCTTGAAGAATGGGAAGGCCTGGCAGCTCTGAACCACCTTTCCATGTGTCACTTATCACGTGGAAGTAAGAAGGATCTACCGTGTTTTTCCATTTCTAGTGCCTTCACTCACTCCCATGACCTGTCAGTCCCATCAAGTTTCAACTTGCAAACCTGCTCAAAGGAAACGCAAAAGAGAAGCTGATGTCTCTGGGGCCGCCATGATTTCATGGCACCTGCGGCGGGGGATCCTTATACTCAGTATTACTTTTAATAGGTCAAGACATGGTTGGGTTTGCTCTAGCCCTGAACTGACACTCTACAGAAGCCTCTAGGTTTGGCATTTGGTACTTAAGTCATTGGTGACCTTAGCTAAAAGAATTTTTAGAAGAGCAGTAGAGAAAGAAACTAGATAGGATTAAATGAGGACAGAGTGTGGAATCAATGAGTGAAACCGCCCTCTGACAAATGTGGTGGCAAATGAGGATGCAGCAGTGCATGCAACCTGCTTGGATGGCTGCAATCCCCTCCCAGACTTCCTCCTTCCTCCTTTGCACCCTGTACTCAACTCACAGCACAGCAGCCTGTCAGAGCCTTGTAAATACCTTAGATCACATCACTGCTCGGCACTAAACCTTCCTACAAACTTCTGATTTCCCCAGTGTAAAAGCCAAAGTACTTATTCACTGTGGTCCACAGGTCCTCCGGACCTGGTCCTGCAACCTCGTATCCATAACCTCACAGTTATACCCCTCACTAGGCTCCAGCTTCATAGGCTTCTTTGCTGCTCTTTGATTCGTGCTAAGATCACTCCGCCTGTCAAAGGACCTTAATACTGACTGTTTCTTCAGCTCTACACGCAGATTTTCTACCAGGTTTACTCCTTGTGTTCCTTCATATCCTGCCTTAAACATCACCTATACCTGACTGCTCTGTTGAAAGTAGCAGCCACTCTCCCTCCCTAAAACACGCTGCCTCCTTTCGCTGTTCACTTTTTCTCATAAGTCATTTATAAATATCCATTTTAAATTTACTTGTTTCTCCCATTAGGATATTATGTGCTTCCCCTTCATTAATGGGCAGAAGTTTTGTAGGGAACATTCCTCAAGCTTATCTGACAGCAGTCACTGACACCATGGTCTAAGTAAGCCAAACAGTCTGAACAGAGAAACTGAGGTAATGGTAAAGACTCGCCATGGAATGAAGGTCTTTGCAGTTGCTGAGGCTGAGTTTGAACTGAGGGGAGGCCTCATTCTGACATGCATCACAGAAAGCTGTGATGTGAGCTTGCCAGCACTGCCTTGCCTCATGCTGTGTACAGGAGCTTACCATTCCCCCAGTCCTTTGTCTCAGACCTGTTGCTGGGCAGAATTGCTTAGGCATGCTTGGTTTGTTTACACTACCTGGACCCTCGATGTATAGTTCACCTATAGGCTGACTCTGTTATACTTTAACGAGCGTGTTAACCTGATTGGATAATGTGCCTATATATGTCCTGTGCAACCCTAAATAAAATTAGATCCATGCCTTCAGAGCTCAATCTCTGATGCCTGGGTAAGCGCGCTGGGTAGGCATCGTCGTCCTCACCCTCAGCAAACCTGTCTGAACATCTACAAAGTTTTAAATATTTTCTTCCTCTAATACCTCTGTAGTGCTGAGAATAGTGCCTCACACTCGGTAAATGCTCAGTGCATACTAACTGGAGGAGACCGAGACAGAGAGGCAGGAACTTAAGCAGGTGTAGGGTATTTCCAACTTCAAAAGTGTAAAAGATGGAGAGATACAGAAGACAGAGCACTAAAAGATAAAGTCTGATCCTGGAGGAGATGGGAGCAGATATATTTGAGAGTTTAGGTGAAAGAGCTGGCTTTGCAAAGGCAGAAAGAGACTTCTCTCCCTCTAGTAGTTGTGAAGAAAGGATAGATCCTGATATAGGCTAGGGAGGAAGAGAACTCAACATGTACCAATTACATTCACACTGAATTCATTCATTCATTCATTCATTCATTCATTCATTCATTCATTGCACCCCTGACACGTTTGGGGTTTCAGGGGTGTAGAAGTGATACCCTCTATTCTCTCTTTGAGGCAGCAGCAAGGTCAGTAGCTGAGAAGGAGGGGAGAGAAGAGCTACAGGAAGCTGGAGGAGAGTGGAGGGAGTTCAGAACAGCTGCTCTGGACACTGTAAGCGGAAGGTGTTTAGAACACATGAAAAGACTGCTGAGCAGTGTGGAGGGCTTAGCTGAGGTTGTCATGGTGCCAACTGGCACAGGTACCTAATTTCTCCAGCAGCATTTGCAGCCTGGGAGCAAAAGCAGATGAAAGCAGATGGTTGGAATAAATTGGTCCTGGAGATTGCGAGGCGAGGATGCTATGGGAGGACCAAGAGTAGGGGAGTCAACTAACCTATCAGTCACTGCCTCTCCATCTTGACACTGCTCACTGATTGAGGGATGCCACTGATTGACAGTTGCATTTCCTTCACCTAGGGGCTCTTGAACTGGTATTGGCCTCAATCAAGTATATCTAGTATGAACTGCTCCACAAAATATGGATATCAAAAATATTGGAATATCTCTTTGGGGCCTTCTCTCTTTACTTTCCATGAATTATCTGAAAGGGATATCTACCTAACTTTCATACAATGACATCTTGGAAACTGATCCTTTACTATTCATTGGACACTTCCAGTCCATTATGTAGTGGATCATATTTGTTTTGTTTCTAGAACAGGCAATGGTATTTTTTAAAGTAAAGATGGATCCCTGTATTTTTCTTCAATTTTGTTTTTATTGTTCATAATAATACATAATATAATTTATAATTGTACATTTATAATTGTACATAATAATGTTATTCATTATAATTTATTTATTATACATGTAATTTTTAAAATTGCATGTATGTATTCATAATGCTCAAAATAGAACAATATTCTATTTTTAGATCTGGAATAGTATTATTACTGTACATAATTGTACATAATATAATTTATAATTATACATTATAGAGTTATTCATCATCATGTGTTCATACAAGCTCAAAATAGAACAGTATAATTTGATCAATTTCATTGCAATAGTAGTTTCTGATAGAGAATGACTCTAATCCAACTCCAAGATCATTTGGGAGAGTCCCTTATTTATATTTTCAAGGATATTCTTCTACTGCTGGAAGTGACTTTCTCAAACCTCCTTCCCTATGTAAGTCTCCATTGTCATAATTTTGGATACTTACTAGGACCAGTACTCTATTCTGTGCCAGATCTATAACTGGGTAATTTACTGGTTCCAGGCTCACCTTGCCTTAACCTCTTTATGTGACAGGTTTTAAAATACCCATGAACTGGGCCAGGTTAGCTTATTACACTGTTGACCTGGCCTTCTTAGAACTATATGAAATCACTACTCATGCATGAGTAGTATTGCATGTCTGATCTTCTCTTGGAAGAATCTCTTTTAATGGACTTCTGGGTCAGGATCCATCAGTTGGTGCATGAAATACATAAAATACCTGCTTCTGTTGGTTGCCCTTCCTTCCTTCCTTGACCTTGACCCTCTCACACTGGCTTCATGGCCCTATGAATGCATAATGTGTTTTCTTTGTCTTTTCAAAATATTTTTATGACTTTTTATATAATAGTTATATGATTGTTTTTACCTGATATGCAAAATTTAAGCAATTTAGGATTTTCAATATATGAATGCTGGAAATGAGAATGCAAAAATTAGATTGTTATTGGAATTAAACTCTCTGGAATAGTTAGAAGTATCTAGAGTCCAAGGGAATACATTGGAGTGTGCTTTTATGGGATGTCACATCAAAGGGCAGATGCCTTGAGCTTGTCCTCGTGTCTGTTTTGTTCTTATGACAATTGAAAAGATTTATGGGCCCTGGAGAACATTCTCGAATGGTTGGGGAGAGCTGTTGCCACTGTGGTATGTTATTCCCTTTCTTAATATTCAGAGTCTATTTCCATTATTGATTTTCTGCTCTTCTACATAAAATAAAGAGGCTACTTAGACAATAGTGCCCTCTCAAAGTTTCTGCCTATCCAAATCTCTAACCACCATGTGCTAGCTGACTCTATTTTATATACCATAATAAGATTCATAGTTAATTCCTGTCGTAAAATCCTTCACTAGTTTCCTATTGTTAACAAAATATAGTTATCTGTTAATAGGAGCATTAGGTTCCAGAAACCCCTGTAGATATCAAACTGCAGTGATACTCAAGCCCCTTATAAAAAGGTGTAGTATTTGCATATAATCTACACACCTTCTTCCTTTAAATCATATCTAGATTCATTTTAATACCTAATACAATGTAAATGCTATCTAGATACATGCCTAGGGAATGACAACCAAAATCAAAACAAAACAAGACAAGACAAGCAAAAGAAAAAGACATTTCCATTTTCCCCGAAGACACAAATACTCAAAGACTATTTTGCTTCATAAGAAAGAATCTTGAACTTGAGACATTCTCAAGAGTGTTAAACTTAATCTCTGACCCTATGAGAAGACTTGTGTAACTATAACTATTCTTTACTGATTTCTGCTACTTTAAGACCTTTCCTTGCAAGTGTTACTTACACAAAAAGTTACTGACAACACCTAGACTCCGGAAATTTTCATGCAGTCCTGAAAATTCTAACCAGTAACTTTTGAAATTTTGAATATCTTGTTAATTCCCTTGCCTAGTAACTGTTTCTCAGTAATATTTAAAGGTATAACTGCTTAAAAATTTTTTAAGTAACCAAGAAGAGAAGGATTTTTAAAATTTTTCCTACCTCTTTCTTTGTACCTGAAGGAAAAACGAGGCTGTGGTTTTGATGGATTCTTTATTCAAGCCAAGAGTTTTAAGGGTTTTGTCTCATGTGAATTCCTAATATTTAGGAAAATGTCTATTTCTTCCCCAAACAAATGGACCTCCTTTGAAGCAGGGCTTATTATGGATGTAGAATAATATTTATATGAACTATTAAATATACATGCATATGAATTATGATTACTCACCCAGTATCTAGCATTGTCTCTTCTCCAACAAACAACTGCCAAGTGACTTTTTAGCAGTTTAAAAAGTCACTCATGACTTTTGTCCTGAGGAAGATACATCCATGTCATCTAACTGATCTTGATAGTGCAGGAGCTGGTAACATCAAAATATGGGAGTTTGTCCCCCCATATTCACGTATAACAGTAAGTATTTACTTTTCTATGGGCCAGATCACCTATATAGTCAAACTTTTTATCTTTCCTAAAACAGGACTGTTCTTAAAATATTTTTCAACTATTCTTTAATTCAAAATTGTGAATTTATTAATTATTCTGTATTGTGTGAGTTATGTGTGTGAGTGTGCTTCAGGATGCAGTATATTCCTAAACTACTAAGTTTTGTCTTCAACAGATGCCTATGAATTTTATGTGACTGCTAAGAAGGTAAAAAAAAATTATACATTTTGAGTAAAAAAGAATTGTTATGACTAATTATGATAATTAATAATAATTGTGGAGCTTATTTGGACTAGACTGTAGAGTATAGGAAAATTTATGACGTTTTTAAAATTTCACTCCTTACTGCTTAAGGTTTCATGAGTCCCCATAGTCTATTTAAAGAACTATAACAAAATGCCATTTTATTAAAAGAATTTTCTTTTTTTTTTTTTTTTTAAAGGAATTTTCTTATAAGAGATTCAGGAAGCTTTATCTTTCAGAAACTCTCAAAAACAGGAACTCTCTGAGGGAAAGAAGTAGGCCATTTCATAGAAAACCAGAGCTGTATTGAGCCTTGCTTCAAGACCTGAACAGCCGGGTTCTTCCTTTGCATCTGTCAGTCCTCCAGAATGAACACTGTTCCAAGCTGTTCCACTGATTACTCAGTTTCTTTGCCAATATCATTTCTGGGATATACACAGTGACTTCTTTCCCACTCTAGTTGAGAAAATGATTTGGATAACCTAGTAGCAGGAAAGAATACCTAACAGGCTTGCTATGTTGCACACATCATATCAATGAGTCATCCATAAAGTAAGTGAGTAGGTGGTTCATTAATTAAACATTCTACTCTCACCCCAGGGTAGAACATATTAATAATTACCATTCTTATTCTTTAATAATATTATTCTGTGTTGAAGTGAATAATTAAATTACATAGAAACAACCCAGCAAAGATAATTACAATTATCATTGATGAAATGAATTGCAACCTCATTACTGTATACTATATTTTTCTTAACTAGATGCGTCTAGAGAGATTTTCATGGAATATGATTTTAAGGTATAGGAACACTTACATGTGATTTAGTGGCTGTTTTTCATTAACACTCTTTAGAGATTCATATTTTATCAGAAATAATCTCATCAAAAAATTGTATATTACTAGTATTCCCTGGTGGAGAATATTAAATGTAAATTCATAGCTTGAAGAATCTTGAAGATGATTAAATTTCTCTTTAGGGAACACACATAAGCTATTTCACCTCCTGGTAGAAGTTATAGATGAGGATACAAGTGAATAGCAGGTTCATAAAAGCAGAAATAAATAAAAAGTTCAAATCTAATAAAATTATGCACTGAAAGATTAAATCAGAGTTTCAGAAGCTTCCTCAGATCAAGTCCAGTTCTGACAACATGTCTTTTCTCTTTTTGTTAAAGATAAAGAAGAATGAAATTATGGCATTTGCCAGTAAATTGACAGACTTGGAGAATATCATGCTAAGAGATATAAGCCAATCCCAAAAAACCAAAGGTCAAATGTTATCTCTGGTATGCGGATGCTAATTCACAGAAAGGTGGGGTCCCTAGGGAAGAATAGACTTACTTTATATTAGGTAGGGGGGGTGTGAGGGAGAGGAAGGGGTGCAGGGGTAGGAAGGATAATAGAGTGAAACAGGCAATATTACCTCATATGCATATATGATCGCATGACTGATGTGATCCTACAATATGTACAATCAGAAAAAGAAGAGATTACATTTCATTTATGTATGATTTATCAAAATGTATAAATGCATTCTACTGTCATATACAACTAATTAGAACAAATTAAAAAAATTAATAAAATTTAAAAAGATATAGTTGTCAGGATTGTCTTTATTTTTTTTTCAGGAAGGTGTAAATTCCTGGCATCATCTACTCTCATCCTTCTGATTTGCTACATTGTCATTCTTCTAGGAACTGGATCTACAATAGTCCCTTGGCCACATCCCTTTACTCAGCCTTATTTGCTGTGTAGGATGGATCGCCATCTCATACTGTATTATTTTTTAATTTTATTTGTTTATGTGCTGATTTATTGGTCATCTGTTTCTCTAGTTAGACTTTTTTGTGCCTGGCAGACAGTAGGTCTGCAATTTTTTTTTTTTTTTTTTTGTCAAATGAGTGATTAACACATCCACCCAACAATATAGAAACATATAACAAACATATTCATAAAATCAGATTCAGACAAAATATAATTTAAACCTTCCAGTGTGCCACTGTGATAATCGTGAGAAGAGTGGCACTGAGGTCAGGAGACATTCCTCCTGCTCTGAGCACCTGGTTGATCCAGGTGCCTCTGCTCACTCCTTAGCTCCTTGAGACTTACCCTGTGTGTACTTCAAAGTCAGCGTGCTCCTGGTGGGCCCCTCCTCCCCTCTGTGTGCTTTGGCCCTGACCCTGGCCCTACTCCTCCAGTTATACTCCTTTTCTTACTTTCTTGAGGTTCACTGCATAAGGTCTAGACAAAGGGGTCTTGCAAAACCTGTGAGCTGCAATCCTCCATCCCAAAGACTGACTCCTTCCTGTCATTCAAAGTTGGCTTCCATGTCAGTCCCACAGAGAGGCCACCCATGACTAACCAGTCTACAGCAGCCTCCAAGGTACATTTTCCCAAAATTATCATTTATTTTGTAGCATAGCTCTCATAGCTCATGATTGTTTTTTGTCTGTTTTCTTCCCCTACTATTTGACTATACATTTCAATGTCTTCCTTGTTGCCTACTGCATTCCCATGGCTGGGGTATAGTAGGTGATTAATAAATATTTAGTGGATACAAATATCACATTTATCCAGCTGAGTGCTTTGAATCCACTGAATCCATACGAAATGCCAATCGAGACATTAGCAGAATGTTTATCTCCCCTTAGGCCCTACGTCTCTCATTATTTTGGAAAATGATGTTCTTTCTTTGCAAGAACAAAAAAGGAAATGTTTCACTTTTAACCTAAATATCTCTATAGTCTCTGTCTCTTGCAGTTATGGCAAAGTATTATTTATTTTCTTGCTTGAAATGAGCAATGACTGTGTTTTGTTTATACCTTTGCAACATAGAGCTAACTGTCTGATACATAGCAGGTACTCAATAAATATCTATTGAATTAATGAATGAATGAAACAAGTGTTCAGAATAAGGCTAGGTATTTAGTAGCTGGGTGTCTGCCAGAACTCTATAACGGAATAAAGCTAGAGTGCTTGGCATCATCTCAGCCCACCTTTCAGAGTTGAAAATTATCAAGTGAATTACTTTGGCCTAATTTCTAATGTTTGGCTCCCTGTACCACTTCAACTCTGTATAAAACTGCTTACCCTCTTTACAAAGCAATATCCTCATATAGGCACTGTAAAGATTCCACAAATAACTCCACTTTCTCTTGAATAAGTAGCACCTACTTATTGAGGTTGCCTGGGGCAGCAGCGTGCAGGAAATGACTCTGGTCTGTCCACTGATGACGAATCCCATGTCAAGGATATGATGACCTCTGGTGGGATTTTGTAGACCAACATTTGTGCTTTATATTCAGAGATACTGTCTTCAGTCTCCTGGATTTTATTTCCTACTTTCTTCCTCTTTCCCCATGATCCTTCACCTGAAATTTTGGAATCAGTTCCTGCCCCTGATAAACCTGTGGCCTTTGGTTTATCAGACTTGATATCCTGGACTGTGTTAGGCTATACCTGAACAGGCACATCTTATCTCTGTGTGCCTGCAGCATGCCTTTATCTAGTCTGAAGGCTGAACATCTCCTTAGCTGAACAGTATCTGTTCATACCAAGGTTCTCTCTCATACTCCTGACAACACACTTCTAAAAACATCAGGACTCTTGGGTATGCCACCTCTTCACTTGGCCATTTGCTGCCTTGAAAGGACTTAATCATTATCTTTTGTTAAGGTATGGATGTGAGGTCTCCTTGTAAAAGCTCATGCATGAGAAAATGCAAGAAGGTTCAGAGGAGAAATGATTGGGTTGTGAGAGTCTTCACCCAATCAGTGATTTAATCCCTGATAAGGATTAACAGCTTGGTAACTGGAGTGGTGGTGGAGGGGGGTGTGACTGGAGGGGGTGGGAATTGGGGTGTGGCTTTGAGGTATATGTATCTGGCAAGTAGAGATCTCTCTCTCTCTCTGCTTCTTGATTATCATGTAAGCTAGTTCCTTCTGGCAGAAGAAATGTCTAGGCAGCATAGCATTCAGGTGGTGGCATGAATGTTGCTGGCAGTTTTTAACCAAATTTATTGGGATAATCAGGAGCAGAGAGGAGAGCAAAGACTTGGAAAACTTGGAATTGAAAGGTGGGAGTAAAACTGGGGCTAAGGAAGTTGCAGTTGTTAAAGACATTCCTGCCACTAAAGAAATGCTAAAGACTTTGCCCAGAGATGGTAAGAAAGATGGCTTGAGATGATCTCAGTTGGAAAGACCACACCCATCTCAAGCTCAAGGGAGTAAAAGGGAAAATTCTTTTGCACAGGGGCCTAGAAAGTTTTTTTCAGCGTGCTCAGCCACCCAGACACTCAGAGCCTGCTGTAGCCAGGTCCCTGGAAGCTTGGCTACTGGTGGAGGTGGCAGCAGATGTTGGTATCAACAACGTAGTGCTGGTTCTACAAGAATGCAGGATGCTAGAGTTAGTGGGTCATGGAGGCTTCCACCAAGATTTCAAAGGAAGGCCTGGGAGACCAGGTAAAGTGCAGCAGGGATGGAATCCCTGTGGACTCTCCCTGAGAGGGCAAGGTGTGGAGATTTGAGGAGGAAGCTGAAGCTGCTGTGGAGACCTCCAAGATTAAGAAATAACAGTAACATGGGACATCATCCTAGGAAAGTTGCAGGAATTGAGCAGAGATAAGCCAAGAGAAAGGCCACTTGGCTGCAACCAATGAGGTCACAGGAACAGAGCTACATAAGCCCTTTGGAGAGGACATTATGTCTTGTGCTCCAGATGCCAAACACAGAACTATAGGACTTGTTTGCCCAGTTGGATTTTGGTCTTGTTTTGGTCCTTTCCCTTTCTATGCCCCTAATTTTGTGAATTAAAATGTTTACTCTGTACCACTACATATTGGATACTTGTAAATTTCTTTTAATTTTATAGGAGCATACACTATGAGATTGCCTTGAACCTCAGAGAAGTCGTTGGACTTGAACTCTGAGCATTCTCAGAACTGTTAAGACTACAGGGATTCTTGGGAATGGACTAAATGTATTTTGCATTGTGAGATGGTTGTGAAATTTTGGGGGACCAGGTGTGGAATGTCATGGTTTGGATGTTTCCCCCAAAATCTCACATGTGAGACAATGCAAGAAGGTTCAGAGGAGAAATGATTGGGTTGTGAGAGTCTTAACCCAATCAGTGAATTAATCCCCCGATAGGGGTAAACTGAGTGGCAACTGGAGTATGTAGGGTGTGGCTGAAGGTGGTGGGAATTGGGGTGTGGCTTTGGATTATATATTTGTATCTGGAAGGTAAAGACCTCTCTCTCTCTGCTTCCTGATCATCACATGAGCTGCTTCCCTGTGCCACACTCTTCTGCCATGATGTCCTGCTATGGGAGAAAGGGGAGCACAATGTGCCAAGTTATAGTGAGCTGACCTCTTTAAAGCCACAAGAACAGTCTGATGGAATGGAACAAGTCCCACCATGATTGACAAACTAAGTTTACCCTCATTTAAAGACTGGAAGCATGTGCTCTTCCACTCTGGAGATCTTCCTAGTTCCTTTAAACATTTAAAGGTAGTGCATTTTCTGCATGGCCTTTTAACCATTGGTTTAATTGCAAATGGCTTATGTGGACTGGCGATAACATGTCTTTCACCAAGTGAGAACCATTCTGGAAAACAGGTCCTCTGCTGCCTTCCAGGGGAGGATTTCTTCCACTTGGAGGACTGGGAGCTGTAAAAGTGACCCTGCTGGGTCCATGTCTCCAGAACAAGGCTTTGTCCAGACGGCAACTACTTTCAAAGTGCCGTGGCCCACCATCAAGTTCTTAGGATCTTTGGCCATGACCATGGGCACAGGGGATGGGGGCAAGATTCAGAAACAGTTTTAGTGGTCAGTCGCTAGTAAATCTGCATGAAGGGGAGACTGCTAATTCTCTGTCTGAAGGAATAACTGAAGGAGACTGTCCCCTTTCTGATGGTGCATGTTATACTTCCACATCTTTTTGGAGAGTCCAAAGTTTCAGAGATGCCTAACAATCAGGTTCACTTTAATATGGTCTGAACACTTTCCTTCTTACTTTCTGAGGACATAAACTTTCTCCAAACAGAGGGAATGACTTCATTTAGGGCAAGCTGAAAGGTTTACCAAAAGAAGAATTCAGACAGAAAAGTTGGGTGCAGACCCTGAGACTCTGTGGACTTCCAATCCACAGCCCTTCCACCAAAGCATTCTGTTACAGGAATTTCCCATGACTCAGTTGCTTCGTATTTTAATATCATTGGTCATTTCTCTATGCATTAGAATATCAGCAGCATTCTATTTCCTGTTCTCCTTGTTGGAGTGAAAACAAATGACTTTCTTACTCTAAAACACTGTGCTTTTCCCCCATAAGTTGTGGAGAGGCAAATGCTATTACTACATGTCCATCTTATAAACTAACAAGGTGGGAATACTCCTTTGCTGGGAGTGAAAACAGAGTGGTAAGCACTGGAGGTATGAGGAGCTCTGTCATTCTGCTTCTTTGTGACAACCTGCAAAGTCTTACAATACACGTTCAATGACATCACCAGAAGGTGGCAAAACTGCTTGAAAAGAAACAGACCAGCTCATTTAGTGTTGAGAGACTGATTTCTACAGGGAGCCTGCTCTGTTCTCCAGTGTTTCTGGATTAATCGGGGGGGGGGGGGGGTGAGATAAAGCACTTTTAGAGATCTTCCTTTTGAGGCTAAGAGAACATGTAATTCTATTCTGAGGTTTGTTAATAAACAAAATGAAGCATCTCTCTGGCTTGTCTAAGGTTGCTCTATAATTTTGAGGTAAAGCTGAGACCTGATGCTTAGTGGTTTAAAATGGATTATCAGAGTATTACAAACAATTTTGTGTTTCAATAGAAATCCATGCACCATGTATAGTGCCCTTTTGGATTATGGAATTTTAGCCTACTTCTTGTTTTTTAGTTATTTTGCAACACATTATAAATACTTGTAACTGACAACTATGTAAATCTATACTACTTGGTTGTACTTTAACTGACTTCCTCCTTCTATAGAAAAAAACAATTTTGTCATCATTTGTAATTCATCTCAACATTGCTGAACTCCATATAAATTTATACATCTTTTAATATTTTCCTTTGAACCAATTTTAACAGCTTCCTGGTTCTTTCACATCATATGGGTCAAAATTCTTTAATGTGTATCCATTTTATATCTGTATAGAAGTCATGCTTTTATTTTTTTTTAAAGATTATCTTCTAAGAGATAGTAAGTAACATTTTATCATAGTTTTCTCGGATGGTTAGTTATTGATAAGAAAAAAAATCATCAAAAGGATGAACAAATGTCTATGAAAAGTTAAAATATTTTCCATTCAGGAAGTCAATTAACTTGTTGATAAACCAAATTTTAGGAAAGAAAGACAATCTTGCAACACAATACACTACATCTTTAAATATCTCAGTAATAAAATGATATTTACTTTAAAATTGTCATTTCAATCTACTGTCCAATCAGTCACCTTCAGTTAAACATGCTGTTGAGGATTTGCACTAACTGATTCAAATTGACAGGCGCTGCACATGTAGCGTGCACACTGGAATTTCAAAAACCTAGTACAAAAATGAATTTTTAAAAAATATCTCAATAATTTTTATACTGACACATGTTGACATTAGACTATTAGAGATCAATCGGATTAAATAAAATACATTAAAATTAATTTCATCTATTTCTTTTAGTTTTTAAATGTGGCAACTAGGGAATCAAACATCATACATGGGGCTAACATTTTATTTATATTGGACAGCACTGCTCTAGCAAATTAAGCAAAAATATTAGTATTTTACTAAACATTACTGATATTCTAGGGCTTCGATATCTATGTTGGAGAGAAACAAAACTGACAAGAACAAAGGAAGGTCATAAATTGAAGAGTAGTTACCTGAGAATTCATACAAAATTAATGTGTTTCCTTTTATGAACAATTAAAACATTTGGTTGTCATTATTTATAGTACAAAAAGATAGAAACAATAATAAAAGAGCTGTGTTAAACAATCTAGAGATCAATAAGCATATATTTAGTTTTGTTTTATCTTTTATCTTTTGTCCTTGATGGAAAGTGAGCAGAGTTAGTCAGCCAGTGTGTATGTGTGTGTGTGTAAAAGTTCAAGGTTTCTATGAGGAAATGAAAACAGCTGAGCATTCAAAATGAAGAAAGAGGTACAAGCTTAGCTAAGCATTCTAGAGATATGACTGGTTTCCTTGGAAACAGTTTAAATTCTTATATGAAACAAGATCCTGGAAGTTGACCTATTTTTTTTCCAGAGCAAGTAACATATGGATGGGGTGTTTATTACCCCAATTAAGTAAAAAATACATACAAGTATAGCAAGTGCTTACCTTAATTAATTACATGACTTTCATTTGTTATGAAAGAATAAATTATATAACTATCAGGTAAAAATCATTCATATTATGAAATAAACTGAGCTTTTTTCAGGGAATTATGTTCAGAACATTTTTACTAAGATAAATTATTCTATTTGCTTTGATAATTAAAAAATATGAAATGCCTATTGTACAAACAAATTCCACCAGCACAAAAGTCTAAGGAATAAACAAAAAGCGGCCTTCCACTCTCAGCCCAGGCCCTTATTCAAAGACATCCACAGGGACCAAAACTCTTTGTTGTTCCATAAACTGCTTTTTAAAAGCATGGATACTATTTTCCATTGGAAAATTAAAATGCTTAAGTAACACACTTGGGAGTCTTAATCCCAGTCAATAGCATCCACTGCCTGTCATGCTAATCACTTGACAAGTGTCAGTGATGTGACCAGACACATTAAGTTCTTTGAAGGCAGAAATCAAGCTGTAGTGATGCATGCCACAGCATCTAGTAAAGAATTATGACATCGTGAGCTCTTGAAAATATTCTTCCAGTAATACACATTTCTTGTTCTTCATCAGTCTCTATTAACCGATTACACAAGACATTCTGAATCCAGAACAGCAGGCCACAAGGAAGCACAGAGCAACTGCTTGGTTAATAAAAACTGTGCACATGAATGGGCACATCCTATCAGGGGTAATATTCAGTCCTGTTTCAGCTTTCGGCAATCCCATTTTTGAGAATTACACTGCTTCAGTGAGGCCTAGAGAGTATCACAGAGTTGTCACACCAAATATTTGACATATGTGATCTTGTTTAATCCTCATGACAATTCTCCCCATGGTGCAGGCCCATTTTAAACTCCTATTTTACAATGAAGAATGAGATACCCTGAAATCGGTGGCTATGCTGTAACACTGGGAACTGAGCTCAGCCTCTGGCTCTGGAACTCACACTTGCATGTTACCTTAGAGAGATTCTGTCCCCAGACCTCCATTATTTTCCCTTCTGGTCATGGTAGAAAAGTAACAGGTTAAGCTTTTCATGTAAACACCCAAATCCTACAGACACAAAAACCTACCGCACATTTATCCTGCTCAATAGGTTGCCGTTCCCTGAATCCTACCCAGGGCAATCTAGGTGAATGAGACGGCCCCAGAAGGGAGCAGGGAGTTAGGATTGGATGAGGTCTCTGATCTAGATAAGCAAGACTGAAGAGGAAGGAGCACTACCCTTGGATCTCCTCAGCTGCTTCCATTACTTTCATTCTGGTTGTGACATTTTTAATAACAGAGAACAGCATCTGCTACCCTGTGACCTAATTTTCATCCTCTAAATTCACCATCATGTAGTTTATGCCCTTATAAGTTAAATGATTCATCACTAATTAATCAATATCCATGATCACGATGCTAAATTTTGCCCATAAGAGTGAACCCGAGCCAAGTCAACCTGGCTTTCAGTTAATTGGAAAAATTAAATGGGTGAGAGAAGCCAGTTCTTCTTGGATATAATGTGTTTTACAACTCACCCATTTAAAGGTATCAGGAAAAAAAAATTAATGTCGTACACTTTAAGATGGTCCATGTTCCATTCTCCTCTTCAACATGTCATTAAAGCTACAGGGTGGATGTAAACGTGAAGAAAGTAGAACCTCATAGACTAAATATTATAAAGTAACTTACATTGAACTTTATCAAGGTTAACTTTTCTTCTGAGAACAAAATATCCCTTCGGCATGTACCACTCTTTGGCGAAGACTTACTCTCAACTATGTACCAGATGCTGGGGATACCATAGTGAATTCAGGAATCAGAGTGTATGCTCGCATTGTCTTTGTGACTTTGCGTGAGCTGCATCTGGGTGCAAGAAATAGCCTGTGAGCTCTGGATACTTGAAGCATTCCTTAAGGATCAGCTTCACTTCTAGAAACCTGTTTTGGAGTTGGAATTCCCTTGTAAACTCTCCCTCAGACCTTAAATTAACCATTGTCCTGATATTTATCACAGTACCTTGCTTAATTGTTTGTATCTTTCCTCAAAGTCTACCTTCCAATGAGAAGAGGTATGGTGACTTATCACCATTGGTCACATGTCCTGTCCTGTGGTGCATTCTTCTTAGTATCAGGTTAACAGAAGTGATGTTCAGTATAAAGTGTTTTTGTTTGGCTACTTTATCTTTTATAATCTGCTGTAAAAGTTACATTCATTCCATTCTTGGCTTGGAAAAGTCAAATCAAAAGGTTGGAGCTATGAAGGCAGCAACAGCCAGAAAGTGGTCTGGCCTAGTCATGAGGCTGCTGCAAATCAGATGGAAGGTGATCATGGAAAAGGACCAAAAAAATCCAATAAATATTTTAAAAAGGTTCTTCTCAGTTGTAGCTATCTTCAAACATTTGTTCATAAGAATATACATAATATGTATTTATATATTTATAAATGAGAAATGAATAATTCAGTTAAAATTTTATTGCAAATTATAAACTATAATAGGTTCATATGGATATATATATATATATATATATATATATTGGTTCATATGGATAACAACTATTTGTTATCCTTTTATTTAAAAGGAGAATCTTGGGCTTGAAAAGGAGTTCTGAGAACTGATGGCAGATGTGGAGGATGTTGACATTGGAAAATCATAATTTTTCAAGCATTTTATTAAAGTTTGGATTAGACAAGATTCATCAATGGAGGCTAGGTCTAGAGGGAAATCTTGATGAGTAACTAGATACTAGTGTGGCTTTAAAGTGTCTTCAACAGACTTTTTATTAGTTTCAAGGGAGAAAATTGTGCAGTAATTACGGAGAGGGCAAATCATAAAACTATCAACTGAGTGATTAAACTTAACTTTACCAATTAGGGACAGATGGACATTGTGTACATCCAGATGTGATACAGTGAGGAGGACACAACATTACCTCTGCACCATTCCGACAGAGCATGCATAACCTGAAAGTAATCATGAGGACCTACTGGATAAATGCCAAGTGAGGAATGCTTTATTTTTAAAAAGTTGGAAGGGAGCTGGTAATTTATACTTCCAAAATGTCAAAGAAAAGCCAAATGTCAGAAAAGTCAAAGAAAAGCCATAGAAATATCTATATTGAAAGAGGCCAAAAATACATGGCAATTATATGCAATTCCTGACCACAGACTGGATCTTACACCAGAGGAGAAACTGCTATGAAGGACATTATTGAATCTATGTACCACACTGGAATATAAGGCAGGTTAAAGTATTTTATCAATGTCAAATATATTAAAGTTGCTAACTCTACTGGGACCCATACTTCAGGAAATATGCACTGAAGTTTGGGGTAAAGGACCATTATGCATGTGATCTACCCTCAGTTTGTTCATAAAAATATGTAGATAATAATGTTTTATATATATAATAATTTATGTAATATTTATATAATAATTTTTATGGAAAGAGAAAATAGGAGTGGGGCAAATAAATGAATCTCAAAGACAATTGCACGAAATGCTAATGCTGAGTGGTTTTTATACTATTTTTATATTTGCAACTTATCTACATGATCAAAATTAATTTGAAATAAAAAGCAAAAATAGGGTACACATGTCAAAATGTATCAGTAATTCATAACAATTAATTTTTTCCACTAAAATACTTGAGTGAGTTTTAGTATTTCATCTGGTTAATAATGTCATATTTTTTTTACATCACAGATTTTAGAATTATCTTATTATACATCCTAAAAGTTGGTTTCCATTCAAATAAAGTCAGGGATTATGTGAAAGCTTGCAAACTATGGCATTGTAGTCAGTGGTCCCCACATTTAGCAGTTCTTTGGGTTATAAAATGGGGTCCAGTGGTAAGTTTTAGGGAGTGACTACCAGCTGCCTGGAAAACACCATCACCAATGAGAAGCAGGTTTTCTTCCACAGCACAAGTCCTAGCAGCAGGCACTTCCCGCCCCCAATGTTGCAATCTCTCAGAGCCTTTAGCTACTCCTGCTGTGTCCTGCCTGCCTGCCTGCAGTCCTGATGTGGCTTGGTCCAGCCTGCAAGACGTTTTGCAGTAGTCCATGGGGATACAGTCACTTCTGTATTCATACGCAGGATTATTAGGAGTGACTTGCCGTTTATTCTTATACCCAAAACCCAAACATCATTTCATGATACACAATACACACAGTGCATCCTGCCCTAAGGAACAGCAATCTATGTCAGATAAAAACAAATCGTCAGATTAAAGGGAAATGTTAATTGGAAGTAGCCAATTAAGCATTTATTATGTCAGATTAGTTCAGGCTTACAGCCACATTAATTCAGAACATCAAAAGACATTGCCCTAGCGTAAGAAATCAGAAAGTAGCACTGTCATTCAGTTCCTTCTGGAAATTATACCATGTGCCCTTGCTCCAGCCCTCTTTGTCACAAGCCTAGTGTGGCTGCCATTCTTCTAGGGTTGTTGCGTAAGTGATAAGAGAATGATTTGCAGATGATAAGATGTCATCTGTCAGCTCCAGCTGCTTGTCTTAAATTCACCTTCTTAAAGGCAATCTGATTTTTCTTCTCACTTCTTTATCTTTTAGTTTGCCTTGCCCATGTTCTTGGAATTTAACTTAAACTGACAGAAAAGCCTGTAATGATTTGTGAAGGAGTCAAAGAAAAAAAAGGAGAAAAAGAAAGAAAGCAAAGCAGACAAGGGATTTAGATTCACCTCTCTAAACACCAGAATGACACTGGGTGACCAAGATGGAGGTGGTTAGAAAAAGTGCTCATTGTAGTAAATACTGGATAGAACACGATTTGTGCAGTTTGTTACCTTTTTTGTACCTCAGTTTTTTTGTTTCATGAAGGAACATGGTTTAATATATTGAACATGATATGAACAATTATTGTGGTTCCCTTTGCTGTTGTGGCTCTTTGTAGCTGGTACAGTTGTATGAATTTTTGTCCTGTGAAACTTGGTCTGGGCTCATTACTATTTTTGATATGGGAAAGTGGATCCTGCCTCCCAAAGGCAAAACTTAACTTCTGCTTAGTGTCTTCTTCCCAAACGGGCCCTGGGTTTTATATATGTGCTCATGTTCATATGTATGTATGTTCATTCATTCATGCTGAATGTGATGTCGCCCTGATCTTGGTTCATGTTGGCAAGCATTTATCGAGTACCTAATATATGTATGGTGTCTGGGTTAGGAAGGTTTAAACTAAAGATAAAAATAGAGTTTGGGAAAGGCCCAACTAGAAATAAAAAGATTCAGTTCACAATGAGGAGCTTTCTTACCTCTCTGATGAGGATCTCTAGGTCATGATCATTATATTGTTTATGTTACATAAATATTTCAGTGACAGTTTTAATAAAACATTTGTGAAGGACAGAATCTAGTCATTAATAATTATGTTTGTGAATTGCAAATCTCAATTAGGGAGAAATAGACTATTATATATAAGTCAATAGTCTTTCCTTCTTTAATTTTATACTTAAAATCTTTAAAGAGCTTCAGTTTGGGTAAGGGGGAAGTTGCGGGGCTGCTGGTGAGCTGGGTGGGTAGATGTACCCGGGGTTTCTTCTCACACACCGCTGTCCATTGGCTCTAGGAAGACCACTGCATCCCCAAAATAACCAAGCTGCAGAAACACTGCCTTTCTGAGCTCCACTCTGCTCCCTTTGCTCTGTTCTTGTTGCTTGTCATCTGTCCCATACTTCCTGCCTCTGGGCCTCTTATGGACAGGGCCAGTCAGTGAGGGTTCTCCTTTCCCTACTTCTCCCTTGGAGATAGATGCTGAAGTCTCACCACGTACGTCCTTCCCGTTGGCAGTGGCTCTCCTGAATGACCTTTCCAAAAGCGTAGGAGTTTCTTCCTGCCTTGAAGGACCACAGGGGTGAGGGAGATAGGGCACAGTGCAGGTTCCTTTGGATCTGAACAATCTTATGGAAACTGGAAGTTCTGGAAAACTAGTTTATTAATGGATGAGAATTTACTGGGCATTTCTTAAAGTTTACTTTTAAGAAGTATGGGTTGCTTCTTAAGAACTATGATTTATGAATCAGGAAACAGCACATACCTCAAGGAGAACAAAATCTCTCTTTTTCTCTCTCTAATTCTTATTTTTTTGGGTCAGAGAAAGTTAATTCTATACTCTACCTAAAAGATGCCTCTACATAGAGAAAGTGATAATCCTCACTAGTTTCTTTCACACATTTCAAAATAAATGCAGTCTCCAGACAGGACACCTACCTTAGGAGATAATTATTTTTGATCAGCAGCAAAACAATAAGCTTCAAATAACTAATTGAGTCAATGAATATTTATGAATGTTGGAGGAAGTTTAAACAGGCTCAAAACATCCTATTAACTACTTTTCCAAAAGCCATGTAATTTTGTGTGTTTTTTTTTTTTTTTTGGTTGTTATTTTTGTTATTAACCGCTTATTATTGGTTAAGGTTAAAACTGACTCTACCTGGCATCCTGAAATGGTGGCTTGTGTTGCAACGACCAAAAAGCATTTGATCTAATTCCTTAAAGTAGCTGGTTCATCAATAACTATTTTCAGATTGGAAATGAATTTCCATAATTTAATCTTTTGGCAAGCTGGTGTATGATTACATTATTCAAATAGCACACTATATTTTAAACTGATGAATAAATCTGCATTTTAGGTAGTGAATGAAAAGGAATAAAATTGAACAAAATAGAAATTTCAGAGCTTTGTACTTTCCCTCAAAGCTGTCACAGGTCTGTCTTGTATGGCATTTCACTTAAGAGTTGGAGAAAGTCCATCAGCAATCACATTGCCAATTTTAATCAAGCAAAAGAAACAACTATTAAGAATTTCCATTAACAGGAATCACTGGTAATGAGTCACAAAACCTTAAAGGTAGGAGTTCAAGATGAACATATACAGATGTTCAAGGCAGAACATATTCTATTTTGTTGTTGTCTCAAATGTCATTTTCTGTCATTGACTTAACGAGTTTTCTGCACTGTGATTTTGGACCTATTCTGCACAAAGCAAACCCCAGCATGACTCTTTAAGGATATACCTTTGGGACTCAGTCCTGTTGGGAGTTTTCATGGTTGACTGTGTTTCTAAATCCTTTGTCTACCATTTGAGCCTGATATCTTGGTCTTTTCCAAGCACTGAATTGTAGCAATAGTATTTTGTGAATTGGGGCCAATATTTCTTCCAATAGGGGACATTGCCTAGTTGACAGATTTGTTGCCAAATATTTACAGAGTTCAGAAAATTGAAAGTTACCAAGTAGGTTCAAGAAATGATTTCTAGTATGTAGTTATCTAAAATTAAGCTTTTATGTGCAATAGTTTGAGTTAACTAAAAAAATTCCTGCATTTCTGCAATAATTTTATTACCAGTTTAAGTCTAGAGTTCTAAAGAACTTTAACAAAATTCCTGAGTAAAAAGAAAATCATACCAAGTCTGAAAGCTGATTTCCATATCTACTTTCATATTTTATTGCTCTTAACTCTGCCCTTTTGAAATATAGTTGAAAAGGCAATGTTTGAGAGGTTTCAAATGAAGGAAAATCAACAACTACTTATCTGACCTACATTTAAATCATTAGCCCATGGCTTTATTTAAAAAATACTGAAATGATAGATTTAATTCTGAAAAATAAAGAAATACTTTATTTCTCCAAATACAAGGTCAAGTCAATCAAAATAAGTTGTTTTCTCATAGACTATAACTAATATTGCTAGAGACTCGTAAGATAAAATAAGCATTATTTTATGACTTCATTGTATTTTCAAATTGGAATTTAGTCATATGACAACAAAATAAATGATGAACTCTCACAAGTTCTTTGTGTTTAATATGCAGGCATTATACTGCCAGGCTAGAGGTCAATCTCCTTCTGTCCTGAATACCACCCTGCATGGCTGGGTCCAAACCTCTTGCTTTCCTCTGTCTTATGTTTGGTTTTGTGACTTTCTCTTGGATTCCCTGACCCAGACTCATGGTTATTCCTATGAGCTGCTTCACTGGCTGTGATTCATGCTTGACACCATGCCAGTCACCTGAAAATGTTTGCTAAGTGCCAACTCTGTGTCTTCAAGCTCTGGTCTGATGGTGGAGGCATGACAGACACTCCTCATTTCTACTCCTGGATTCCTGTGATAATTCAGACTTCTTTCTTGTTCTAGGAGCAGAACCACAAACACAGTGACCTTCAAGATCTCTACATGATGGTACACATTTATTTTTAGAAGTAAAGAACCCTGTCCCAATCAAACCTGACTTAAATCTTTCTTTTAAAATAAAGACATACATCAAAATAATCTGCACAAGGTGAAAAGTGAAAGATTTACAATCTCATTAGGAAGACTCTACTGACTGGGAATAATTTCCATATATATTAAAAGAATTCAGAGTGAAATCTTATATTCAATTGCTTTCAAGACAGAGACCTAATTCCATTTCTTCTTTTTCAAAACCTTTATAACCTAAGAATTCCAATGCTTTATAATAAATATTTATTAGAGTTTCTACAACTATTACCAACAGTTGCTGAATACAACTCCTCTCTAACTCATTCTTTAATAGAGTTACTGACATGCAGAGAAATGAGCCAAGGCCAGGCAATGATTCAACCCTACACAAATATCATGCATCTATTTTCCAAAGTCTTAAATACAGTTATAAAGAATAATGAGATTGCTTCCCCTGAAGCACTTACTATGGTAAGAAAGAAGAAGCACCAACTGTATATCTTACTTTTTCTTTTTCCTTGGCCTCTAAATCCCTTCTCGATCATTTTATCACTTTTAAAACTTCTTATTTTGGAGTAATAGTCCCTTGCCAGAGAGAACACTGCATAAAGTTGAGAAGATGAATGTAAGACTAACATTGAAGAGGTATCAATACCATACATAAAAACATTTTTAAAGCACCAATTGTCAAAATTATATGACATCAGTTAAAATTAGAAGACTGGCATAATGGAACAGAGTATAGACCCCTAAAATGTAACTAAGTCTATAAATTTAATAAATTAAAACATGATATAAAATAAAATGATAGACAAATACATAAGTGATGATTATAAACATAGGTTAAAAATGGACAAAAATATCTGTTATCATAAACAACCATAACTTCCAAATGGCCTAGAGGAATTAGTTTTTTTAAAAATTCTCAAATTAAAATTATAAATGAAAATATGGATATTGAAAATAAAGAATAAATCATTAGTGACAAAGTTGGTAATGGGAGACTTTATTCAATAGAAAGCTAAAAGTAAAATAAAGGAAAGTTGTTCCTGATGAACATGACAAACCAGTAGAGTAACATCAAAGGTAGTATCCTGCCTTCCTATACAAATGGTTAAACCTTGTGAACAGTGATGCACATCCTTTGACAAGTCTTGTATTCCTCTTCTAAGACCTAACTCAAGGTCACCTTCTCTATGAAGTTTTTTTCTTCTGCTTCAAATAAAGACAATAGAATTTGCTACTTGTTCCTGGGGACTTATTCTTATTGGTGTGACATTTCTGATTGCATTTCCTTGTCATTTATCCTTTATGTGTCTACGTCTTTTTAAAAATTCATCAGCTAATCATTTTCTAGTCCCAAGGCCTAGCAGAGAGTGTACTTCACATAATGGGTGCTAGATAAATGTTTGTTAAGTGAAAAGAAAATTCATGGGAGAACAACCTTGAAATTATTTAAGAAGCATGACTCCTCAACTAGAACACTTTTCTAAGCATGGAGACAGAAAGATGGAAAGGAAAACCTACAAGAATAAATAGTCTGAACTTCTGCTTCTAGGACATCATAGAAGGAAAAAACAAATAAATACAAAGTAAAATTCTACTTATTATGTATATTAGGAGTAAGGTTATTTTCTGGAACAAACAAGCCCATGGCTGAGACATGGTAGAATTTTCTTCCTTGTGCATCTAATGTTCACAATGAATGTTTCGGGTTGATAGGTTGGGGAAGCCTCTTTTCCAGGGCTCATTCTAGAAACTTGTACTCCTTCCATCTTCTAGCTCTACCATCTTTCCCATATGGACTCTAACATTTTGCAACAAACCCATTGAAAGAGGCAAACAGGGATGGTGGAAGCACATTCACTTCTTAACCATCATGGTGTGGCATACCTTGCTTTGCCTTTTACTACTGAGAATTAATCCCATGGCAAAACTAGATGCAAAAGAAGATGGGAAGTGGAGTCGCTGACTGCAACTAACTCCCAGTAACTGTGCTATGCGAGGAGGAGTGGAAGTCTGATGGAGAGTTAGACATCCCTACCTCAAATGATTCCCTAAACCCAAGTTCTTCCTCATGAATGTCTAGGACATATTATTACACACACACACACACACACACACACACACACACACACACACACACTCATGGATCACTGTAAATTATAATATTGGGGCTGTAAGCAAGCCAACACAATTAGAGGTATGACCATTTCCAAAATTAGAGAGTTGAGTGTTTTACTGATCTTCCAATTCAATTATATTCTACTTTAGAACAATGTGTCTCAGAATTTTTGAAATAACTACAGCACATGCTGTGACTCAGGCACTTGGCTAGACAATGGAAAAACACAAAACAAGGCAGCTTTTTATGACTTCATGGGGATTCTCAGTCTACCAGAGAGATTGACTAAAAACTGATAATTATAATATGAAGGATAAACACAAGGACAAAATGTGCACAGATTTTAGTGCTTCAAAGTGTTGATTATCTTTCTTGATCTTAGTATTTCCCAGAATTCTCTCTGGAAGAGTGTGGATCATTTCCCCCTTTACAATCCTTATGGATAATGTGGGATAGCCTAAGTCCCTTTTAAAGAATCTCCTCACTCCACTCTATTAATAAGGTTGAGGCTGGGGTAGGAAGGAGAGCATTAAAGTTCCCTCATGGGTGCTTTGAGTGTGCTGCTCCCTTCTGTCATTATAGCCACACATACACACAGAATAGGCTCCCCCACCCCAAAGTTGACTCCGTATGTTTATTAAATAAGGAGGAGTGTTTACCACAGGCAGCATCCAATCTCATTTGGAGCCATCTAAGTCTTAGGACTTCTTTTTTAAGGACTTGATAGTAATACTTGATGTTATCTAAAATACATGTTTAGTGAATATTTACAAAGTGTATGACTTAGCTCTGAGTATGATTTGATTTATACAGTTTTACCTTATTATTCCAAGGTAGAAAATGTTTTTAATTGTATTGATGAATTAAATGTTTTTAATTGTATTGATATATATGAAAATGAGAATGAGCTTGAGAGAGATAAGCCTGGTTGGGTGCCCTGGTACAGATAACAATGAACCCACGAGTGCCATCTTCTTTGTGGTGGTTTCTCACTGCAGTCTTTGGAAGCTCATATGATTTTACAGAACTAATAAATATTTTGACTAAATAATAGCAAGTTTTTGGTTACCAGCTGTGACCTCCAGAAAATGGGAGAGGCAGATGGCAAGAAGTGAAAAGGGAAGTTTAATAGATAAATTTCAAAATGCAATTGTCTTAGTTCTTTTTCAACTATACTCAGGTTGTCTGTAGATCTCAGAAAACCAGGATTACCTATATATATATATATATATATATAATATATAAAAATATATATATAAAATATAAAATATATATAAAATATAAAAAAAAATATATATAATGCATCTGAATTTTACATGAAAGACAAATAACTTCTTCTCCCAAATAAAGCACAGGAATACTTATACTAAAAATGTATTTATATGTGAAATTCACAATTACCTAGATAGTTTGCTTATTTGCAGTTGCACAACCTTACTAAGTTCTATTTAAAATTCAAGTAGTATCATAACCTGTGTTTCTTGTTGCCTACAAATTGCATTTAGAAAATACTTGGTCAGAAACAATGGTATAAATAAATAATGTAGGTGGTTTTGTTATTGCTATAGGATCAATGAGACCTGTATCTACTCAGGCTATATTTTAATTACTGAGAGGAATTAGAGGACTTGAGGTGTCTGCCAGAATAATTAAGAGTGTTAAGTCATAGCTTTAATACTTCTTTCTGCTGCCTTATAGCTACTGGTCTGAGTCTCCTGAATGACAACTAAGTTGTCAAGCACAAGGAATCAATCAAACAGTTTTCTGATCTGGAAACAGGAATCAATGAAATAAGCATCAACAGTAATTATTGAAATAAAAAAATTTCTACATTTACAGAGTATTGCAGTTTTGAAATCCTTTCAGAATCTGTTAGCACATCTGATTCACAAAACATCTTGATGAAACACTTCCTTATTTCATCAAGATAAACAGATTCTTGGTTTCAGAAAAATTGTGTGAATTCCCTTTGCAGCCACAGAGGTAGCATGCAACAAATATTGCTTTCCATCCTGGCTGTCAAACGTGTACTTTATGGATGAGTTAATTATTATGCAGCATGGTAGAGAACCACATCACTGTGTAGTGGCTGCTAATGAGAAGTCATAAATCAAAGTCCTTCGTGTTGAACTGGAGCTACCACATGTAGTTTTCTTGATATAGCATAAGGGTGGTTACGTGTGTGGGCATATATGTTCAGCAACCCTCTTCATTAGCTGCTCCTGATTCCCAGTTAGAACATTCAGTATGAATTCCATTCCTCCCTTTCAGTGATGTCTTTGTTTCCCTTAGATCCCACATAATGTGGAGCTCCTTGGAAAGGGGATGACAAAGGTGGGCTTCCTGAGAATGTCTCAAATAATGCTACCCTGTGAATTGACTCCCTGACCCACTAGTTTACAGAAAGGATGGCAACTTGCCTGAAATGGGAGGTGGTGCTCTTTTACTTTCTTTCTTTCTTTTTTTTTTTTTTCGTGTTATTTTTTCCTAGCTTCAGTAAGGAGCACAAAGACCCTTCTGGTTATGCTCTTCATAAATCCTTCAGAAATTGGAAATTAGTCTGGGGATACCAAACTGTCATTTTAAAGTACAAATGTTCCCATTGACCTTATCACATTAATCTTCAACTTATATATCCTGTGAATTGTTTTAATTCAATTAATCCCTAGAAAGTATCAAAGCAATTAGCAAAAAGGGAGTTGTTTAGATAAAGATAAAACCCTGCAGGATTAATGTAGGTTAAGGATGGTCAGGAATCCTTGTTTTCTCCTTCATTCATTTTTATCAGTTAAATATTTTTTTAATTTATAATTACTTTTTTTATTTATTGTAAACAAATGGGATACATGTTGTTTCTCTGTTTGTACATGGCATAAAGGCATACCATTTGTGTAATCATAAATTTACATAGAGTAGTGTTGTTTGATTCATTCTGTTATTTTTTTCCCTTCCCCCCACCCCTCCCACCCCTCTTTTCCCTCTATACAGTCCTTCCTTCCAGTTAAATATTAATTGAGTGTCTGCTAAGTGTAAGGTTCTTTGAGAAATTTGGGTAACATAGGGACGAACCTAATTTCTACTCATCCATCAAGAACCTTAAAGCAAGCCAGGCACAGTGGTGCACACCGGTAATCCCAGCAACTTGGGCGGCTGAGACAGGAGGATGGCGAGTTCCAAGTCAGCCCCAGCAAAAGTGAGGCACTAAGCTACTCAGTGACACCTCATCTCTCAATGAAATACAAAACAGGGTTGGGGATGTGGCTTGTTGATCAAGGGCCCTGAGTTCAATCTACAGTACCAAAACAAAAACAAAAACAAAAATATCCTTAAAGCATAGTGGAAGAAATGGACAAGTAAACAGTGATCCCATAAGGCAGAATGAAAGAGACATGATTATGCGATGCATAAGGGACCGTATAAGGGAATCCTAAAGGGGTAACAGATCACGACCACAAGACAGGAAAGGAAGGTATTTAAGGAACACCTGCCTCCTGGCTGGACTCACCAGGCCTTATCCCCATTCCCAAGGATGGGGCATGTAGTTGAGGTGATCTGTAGAGGATGGGGAAGATGCAGAGGTCAGCAGAAAGGAAAGGAGACCAGCATCCTCGTGGAACAAATGAGGTAGCAGAGAGCAGATTTCCTATGAGTAACAGCTCATGGTTGGGTGTGGCCAGAATGGGTCATTACACCTCATCTACTTCCCAGAGGTAGGCCTGGGAGGATGGGGGCTTTGAAAATCAGAAGGTGATGTGAAAGCCCAGGCAATAGGAAGGGAGGGTGAAGGAAGACATGGGCTGAAAGACAGGATAAAAAGGGACTTGCTTCAGTAACACTGGCCTAATGACGAGGGCACTGCATGTCTTACTTTCTCTTTGAATTCTGGAGTCCGAGAAAGCAGGATATGGTTAATTGTGGTATTCTCTTCTGTGAACTTCATGTAAAACGTCCTCCAGTGAAAGAAAAAATAAGACTTCTGGTTGAACAAAATCATGTAAGATACATACAACATATTGTGGGCTTCTCAGACGGCCAACAAGTCCTGGGAACTCTGTAGAGGTCACACTGATGGTAAATTTTTGGTAGAAAAACTTATTTCTCGTCATTGCCTCTCTTACCCTTTCCAGGGGATACTTCTAGATTCATCCCATAGGTTTAAACCTATCCTTCCCCTGATGGGAGAAAGTCTAGAATAAGCCCCTGTCTCAGAGAGCAGCTGGTAAAACACTGGTCCTGTTTGCTGATGACCCACAGAACTTGTTACCTCAATCCTGTTGGTCCAAATATTTCAGTTTGAATTTCTGATCTGTGCCCAAACTCTGCTGTGTGTCTATGTGGAACACAGAGTCTGAAGAACACTGCCAAACAATCAGCATTAAGCTCCTGTCCAAATTTTAAGGCATCGATTGTAGAGGTGGGAGAATAAGAAGTCACTCCGCAAAATCTGGCTTCAGAAAAGGTTAAGAAACTTAAAAGACATATTTGTATTTTCCCAGAAAATTACTATTAATACACAAGAGTCCTAATTCCAATAATATGTGACCAAAATATTATGTTGGGAAAGCTTGTGCCTTTTCAATGTGACTTGACATTACCATCACTTGAGATTTTTTAAAATTATCCCATGCCAGGCTTGCAATGGCAAAGATTATGCTTGAGCTGGCACTGAGAGGAAATACGCCTCCAGAAAAGATCTCCAGGTGATTCTAACATGCAGCCTGGATGGTAGACTACCCGCTGATACAGATCTAAGGGCTAAAAGCCCTCCAGTGCTGGGGTACCTCTTCTCTCTATTCCTCATGGCCTGGCCATCTTGTCTGTTAGGAATTCTTTCCTTATTTTTGATTTAGTCAAGAAAAACTGAGAAAGGCTAAGTACTGTCCAATTCCAAAGGTTACATGGTATCTGAGTCTGGTAGATTTCTCTCTCACAGAGGCAAGGGACCTCAGTAACCATTTTCAAAACCTCCGGGGTTCTCTTCACCAGCCCTGGGACTCTTGGCCTCTTTGCTCTTTGTCTCTTTTCCTTCTCAAAATGGAGTTTTTACTAAACACCCTGTTCTCACATGGACTTTCTTCTTTCTGCCTTTTTCCCTTCCTCCCCAGATTCCAATCTCTGTTAGTTTTAAATTGAGAAAATTAAAAAAAAAAAAGAAAGGAAGTTTTCCTCATTGCTTAAGGAAATTTTTCCTATGATAAGCTGTCCTATTCAGCTACATAAATTAAGTCATATTTGGTACTTTTCAGTACATATTATAAGGTCACAGAATGTAAACCTCTGTGCTCCATCAATTCAGAAAGGACTCATCTCCAGAATATAAAATATGAAGGCAAAGATTTACATAAATTACCATATTAATACGCATATTTAAAATTCATAGTTTATAAAAAATGGAATGATAAGAAAATAATTTCAATTGTAGCAAAGCCTCTGTTTTCAAGTTACTTAAATATTTGATATGCAATTAGGAAGTGCTTGGAGATATCTAGTTTCTATTATACTTAACTCCTTGAATGCCATGTAGAATATTTATAAAAATGTCATGTTTAGTATCAAGCCTTGGGGAATTCAAAGGATGTGAATTTGAAAGAAGGGTTTTGATGAGCGATGGGGTTATGGATAGAATGGAGGTCAAAATATTTGTTGTTCTACTATTTGCTAATAAGAAGAGGCCATTCTGACATTTTGACACAGGCATTTTGATGAGGGCTATATTACAATGACCCTGTCATACTGATATCACTATATTTTGCTTCAATGCAAAGGAAGCCACTGATTTGCACAGAAACATTTGGGACACCAACAAGGGCAAGAATGGGAAGGAAGGTCAAGGGGAATGTGAGATGCAAACAGGAGTACTCGAGGGCCAGGGAGACAAGCTAGGGACACTGCATCTGATGTGCACTTCAGTTGTCCTCACAGGCTCCTTGGTAGGGTACTTTCAGGGGAGTCTCCTACAATACAGTCTTTCACAAGGATGCTGGAAATCCATAGTTCCAGTTTTTTATTGATTTCTAAATAAATATTTAACTTGCCATTTTTGAACATCTATATTTTATAATTTATAATTTGGATTATAGATGTGATTATTATTTATAAATAAAATGGACATGTCATAAAACATTTGCCTGACCTTTGTTCTCTGTTCCTCTACATCATAGGAATTTCCAAGTCAATTGGAGTATCTTCATTTGTCATGGTGGGCTCCTTCCAGAATAACTGCTATTTTATGCTAATGAGGTGACTCATGATAGGAGCTGGACATGCCAGAAAGAACAAAAATATAATTACACAGTTGGAATTTTGAGCCATGTGGTCTTAGGTCCACTGCCAAGGAGGGGAGGTAGTTTGGAAATCGAGTTCAATCATGTAAACTGTGATTCAACCAATTATGCATATATCATAGTATCACAATAAAACTTCTGGACACCAAGGTTTTGGTAAACTTCCCTGGTGGTCAATATTCTGCATAGTGTCACATATCAATGTGCCAGGAGGGTAATATGTCCCTGAGGATTTCAAAAGCTTTGGGTTTAGAACTCTCTCAGATCCCTTCCTATGGATCTCACTCTCTGGTTGGTTCTGATTTCTATCTATTTGTGATAATAAAGTTGCAATTACAAGTGTGGCATTTTCTTGAATTCTGTGACTACTGAACCCAAGAACAGTCATGGGAAATTCTAAATTTGTAGCTAGCTGGTCTGAAGTGAGGGTGACTCTAGGGTGGACTACAGATTTGTGACTGGAGTAAGGGCAAACTTGGGAAGAGCTTTGCCCTGGACCTTGAGTATGGCTATCTTTGAGTAGCCATGCATTGGGATGACTGATCAAAAACATTTTAATGGCTAAGGATATTAATTAAACAAAAATTTGAAATCACCTAGGTAACCATTCAGGTCTTGTGACATCTCTTCCCTTTTCTGCCATCCATTAGTTGTTGCTTTCAGTATGTTACAAGAGGGAATATTATTTTAAAAATTCATTTGATATTTATAAGTACAAATTGGTTTATAGGATGTAACATTTAAGTGAGACTGTTCAGGTGTCATTCTGTGAGCAAAGAACAGGAGATTGAGGTCACAGAGACTGTGACATTAGTTGGTCTGCTTACAGGTTCTTTTACTTACACCATGATTCTTGCTCTTACTCTGATGAAGCAGAAAGGAAAGATGAGAACACTTAAGATGGACTCTGTCTAAAAGTAATGGAATCAGACATCATAGACCATGACCTATGTTCTGGGTTGATTATGACTAATGTGCTGTTATTCTACTTTTCTCTTTTAAATAGTTTTCTTTAATTTTTGGATGTTGTTAAGGAGAGGGATTATAGGAGAGTTGGTTTATAACTGATAATTAAGATAATTGCCTTAATTAACTGAACTGCAAATTTGAAATGACCAAGTCACTCCAAAAATAAATGAATAAGTGGAGCACCAGAATTCTCTACCTAGAATAAAAAGCAGTGCAGCAGTGTCCTAGACGTGGAATAGGTAGAGATTAGGCTGGGGTTGGGTCAATTTAGATTCAGAAGACTTGATCCTTGTACTCTTTTCACAAGGCAGTGACTGAGTACATACTTACTTAGAGACTGGGCAAATGCAAAACAAATACCAGTGTTAGGAAGAAGGTGGTATAAAACATATTCTTGAGGTCCGAAAGCAGACTGGATGGAAAGCATGTTCATGGTGGACCTGAAGGCACTGGGAGGATCCAAGTATGTCACAAGTATCACCATTCATTTTTAAAGCCTAAAACTGTTTTCCAAGAGAGATCATCAATAACCCACAGCTTTACTTTGAAATGTCAGTTATTAACAGTACTATTTAGGAACCAAACTGAATATCTGGAGCTAGAAAGTGTATCCTTTTATGAGAAGTTCTGTGATAGGTATAATTATTGTCCATGAAGCAAATCTACCACCAAAGGTAGGTAACTAATTTCAAAGAAGAGATGATATGATAAATAGATACCAGAGGAGCTCAGAATTCAAGTAAAACAAAACAAATAGCAATTATATTTACATACCTTTGACTTAAGTGTCTAAATCTTTTATTTAATCTTTAAATTCCTTATACAGCCTGACTGGGCTAAGGCTGCATCTACCAGAATTTAGCTTCTATTCTTCACTTTAATGTCAATATTTAAGAAATATTATCACTTTCGAAGTCATACAGTACAAATGTCTCCTCTATGCCCTGACCTCCTTCTGCATATATAATCAGCATATTTATTGCTTATGCAAGCCTCAGTCTTTAAGCCATTTGCTATTTCTTAGCAAAGACCACACCTGTGCATACAAACATAATTCTCTGTCACCATAATATATACCCAGATTTGCTTCTTTGGTCTGGGCAGACATTGGGTAAATGAAATGCTTAATTAAGACCTCTTGGGCTGGGGATATAACTCCATCAGTAGAGTGCTTGCCTTGCAAGCACAAGGCCCTGGGTTCAAATCCCAGCACCACCAAAAAATATATATATATATAAATATATTATATAAATATATATATATATATTTTTTTTAAAGAAAAAAAAAAAAAAGGCCTCTTTCTGTTTTTTTACATTTCTGCAATGGAGTTAATTGTTAGTTTAGGGGCCAGCCTGGGAAATTTGTTGGGTCCAAGGCAGCAAATGGAATGAGTAGAAAACAACAATAAAAGCAAAGCAAAACAAAAACCCAAAAGCAGAAAGTTGGCCAATTGGATGGAAATCATAAGAGGAACTTTGAACAAAGCCCATAAGGGACAAGTAGAAACTTCCCTTTGAGTTAGATGACATGTTTGGCTCTTTCTAGGTGCTGCAATTTAATTTTACTGACACATTCCACAATACACTCCCCTCAAGACAAATAAAGCAAAACTGTTTTAGGGATGAAACGTGCTATAGTAACTAAGCAGCCACACTGCCCAATCTGGAAGATAAGTCACATTTTGGTTTCTCTTTTCCAATCCTACTCACATATCCTGTCTATCTTTCTGGGAAGGGGTGGAGTCTCATTAAATAGTCAAAGTCTTGGTAAATTGGGCAGTGCCGTCAGGTGCAATGGTACATGCCTGTGATCCCAGCTACTCAGAAAGCTGAGGCGGAAGGATCTCAAGATCAAGACCAATCTGTCTCAAAAAGAAAAAAAAAAAAAAAAAAAAAGGTGCTGCAGAAGTAGATTAGTGTTAGTCTACCCCTGGGTTCAATCTCCAGTATCCTCCCCCTCAAAACAAAATAGGCAGTGTCACCTTACATGATTTGAATTGAGATCACTGATATGATTTCTTCATGATGGTCTGACATTATTTCAGCCATTAATCATCAATCTTTTTGTTGAAAAATATAAGTGATATGTGCTTACACGTGTGCTAGATTATAGAGACCCAAAGTGAATAAGACCCAGACTTACATGCTTCTCTTTCTGTAATTCATACATTCATTCATTTGACAAATGTTTATTGAATATCTTGTACATGCCAAGAACTATTTCAGACCCAGTAGATATCATACTGAATAAAAGGGACAGAAATCCCTGTCCAGGGAAGCTTGAATTCTTGTTGAGGAGACAGCCAGTAAACAAGATTAGAAGTAAATTATAAATATGTCAGAAGATGACTAGTGCTGTGGAAAAAGCATAAAGCAGAGAGAGTGGATAGGAAGTACAACATGAAATAGGGTCTTCAATATGAAGAAACTTTCCTGAGGAGGTGACATTACAGAGAAGACATGAAGAAGGTGAGGAGGTCAGAGGGGCCTATATGGCTACCAGAGAAGAGACTTCTAGGCAATGGAGTAACAGATGCTAATGCTCTGAGATAAAGACATGTCTTCTATGCTCTAGGAATATCAAAGAAGCAGTTGTGGCTAACGAGTGTTCAGAGAGGGAGAGTAGCTGTAGGTGAGGGTGGAAAAGCACTGTTAAATCACTTGGGGTCCTATGCAATATTGTAAGGAGTTTGGCTTCAATCTGGGAGAAATGAAATGCTCTGAACTTTTAAATCAGAGGAGTGATACAATCTGATTTATAGTTCAGAAAGCTTAGTATTGCTCCAGTTCTGGGAAGATTTTAGGAACAGAGGCAGTGGTGGAAGCAGGGAATCCAATTAGGCTATTCTAACAATTCAGAAAAGAGATCATGGCCACAGAAGCAGGTGACAGCAAGGTGTTGTGTGCTGAATTGTTTCTAATACCTCATTGCAAAAACAAATAACAACAACAAAATAGTAGCAGCACTATGAAGCTCTAACCCCCAGGACCTGAAAACATCCTGAGACTGAATAGGGCCACCTGTTTTCTGGTTTCAGATTTCATACTGCAAACAGGTACCTATTTACAGTCTGTTTGGTGCCATACTTTTCACATTTGCTGTGCTTTTTTGTTTGTTTGCACTGTGTGCAATGGACCCTAAGCACAGTGCTAAAGTGCCGCTTGGTGTTGCTGGGCACAAGGCGGCTGTGATGTGTCTCAGGGAGGTGATATGGGTATTGAATAAGCTTCCTCTAGGTGTGAGTGATGGCACTTTTGTCAGGAGTTCAATGTTAACAAATCAGCCTTGTATTAAACAAAGTGTCTTTCAGCAGAAACACACACAAAACATGGTTATGTAATAATAAGCAAAATGTGGGACCAGAGGCTTGCAGACCTGTGTTATCTTAAGGGACACGGTGTGGTGTTCACTAACTCAGTGTCTGTAGTGACTTAGGAGGTCCTAAATACCGTGAATAAAAACAATAGGCTGCATTTTTTATATTAGATCCAAGATATGACAGTATTTTTTGAAAGTCTGGATGTGGGGTCTGAGAAAATGAGGAATTAAGATTAATTCCCAAGTTTTGGGTTTTATAATTTATTAATATGGAAAATACAACCGAGGGTTATCTGTACAGGAAAAAATGTTTGATGGTGGGTCAGACCCACGAAAAGAAATATAGTCATCAACATCCAGGGAGACAGAAGAAACCCCTTTAGGTCCTATGTGGGGTAGTGGTTAGAGTCTGGGGTCAGATGTCCTCTTTAATCATGTCACTGTCCCCTCCAAGCTGTGACACAACTGATTTGAAAGTTGGTAGGAACCTCGGAAGAGATTAGGAACCCTGATGAGCTTAGTAATTGCTCTTCACATCTTAGTTATTATCAGGTCAAAATTCTTCTGTGTTTAAAGTGAGATCACCTTAAGGGTCCTATATATATTTTGGAGGGGAAAGGAAATAGAGATCTCCAAGGAAGAGACTGTCTGAAGATGAAATTTCACTCTGGTTCTAGCACATCTGCATTGGTACCCTGAATGTCACAGAAATGAATTATTTAAAATTCGTGGGAAGATAGTGTTAGACTTTTATCCACAGTCTGGTGGATATCAATCTGCTCACCAGATTTACTGCTTCAAAAAAAATCCCTTATATTTATAGTTCTTCACTGTGTCATAAAAAGCAAAATGTAAATAAATAAGAAGCAGGGTAGGGGGTGTATAAGCCAATGACGTTCTCCAACAGGAAACACAGCAGCCTGTGGCCCTGCTACATTTATAATAGAAGGATGTTAAACTCATGGATGGGGAAGATTTTAAATCAAATTAAAATGCACTGCAACATGTGTAGACATTTTGAGTCACAGTGCCAGACTTTTAGAAAGAACCAGGACAACTTGTCCAAATTCCGTATATTTGAGATCACGTTCCAACTGAGACCCTGTAAATTCTCCGACTGTAAGTCCTCTGGGGGAAAAATAATCTTCAAAGAGAGTTGGATTTTCAAAGGTGATCTCAGTTGTTTTGTAATTATTTAACCTATTTGGAACCTGTTTCTTTAAAAAAAAAGTCATTCATTAATTTATTTCTTGAATAAATCCTATTGGAAGATTCCAAGCACAGATGCTTGGTTTTCACAAAAGAGGTATCTTCTATCTCCCCAAGACCAGGTAACCATCAGATTGCTGCTCTTGCCTCTATATCTACCTGCAGTTTTTTTTCCCTCGAACACTGCAGGTTTAAGCAAATGGAGATCTGGTAGATCACCCCAGGTCCTGAAGGTGATTACATGCATTTTCAGCAACAGGTGCATCTGAAGAACACCATAGCCAGGGTGCAGTTTTTGGTACGAATGGCCAGTCAGCCACCACTTGCTTCCCTGGTACTGTACTTGCCAATAAAGTATCAGTGTATAAGCTTTTTCCTCCCTGATTCTAGGGAACAATGGCTAAAATGAACATTCTCTCCTGATTCTGGGTAGTTACTTTGTACTCCTGTTGTGTTAACCACATGATTAAAACCCATCTTTTGTGTTTAGTCTCTCTCATTCTTTTTGAAACTCCATAAATTCTAGGTAAATTTATGAATAAGTTCATAGTAAGCTTAATTTTGTATTAATTTTATAGAACTGGGGACTTTGGCCAAATTAAAGATGATGATTTGATAACTCCTCAAATAAATCACATTGGAAAATTCAAAGCATAGTCGAATGCATCTTTAAAAAGGAACAGCCTCCATTTTTTCCAATCTGTTAGCTGCCACTATTCTCTCAAAATCTCCCTACTTGTCTTATCTTAAACAGAAAGCACTTGTGTGTAATAAAATTTTAAGAAATGTAACAAATCTAATTCTCCCTATAGTTAAAGGATTTTGTTGAACTCACAGTCAACAGGTTTTCTTTTTCTTTCTGTATCACTGAAGTACCTTTTTTTTTTTTTTTTTTTTTTGGAAGAGTATCTGAAAAATCAGGTGCAAATCGGTTCTATTTAATTTTTTCTTTTCGTTTTATATATTTTTCTGTATTTTTTAACCCTAAAAATCAGCACTTGGAGACCAGTAATTTAAAAAATGTGTCCCTTTGTGCTTGTTTCTCTGGGAATACCTTAGTCCCTGTGGTGTAGGCCATCCCTGAATATCAGCAAGCCTCCCCACCCCTGCCCCAACCTCTCAATAATGCCATTAGGTAAAGCAAGTTCAAGTTGCTGCCCTGGATCGTTTCCCTCCATTGTATTTTATTAAACTATATAAGTCTGTTCTTATTCCTTAAACATTTCCCAAGGTTTTTGATGAGTTGTGCTTTTTTTTCTTTTTTACTTTACTTCAATTTAGAATGATTTTAAAAATACCCATTTTATGCTAGTTATTATGTTAAGAGCAAATACAAACAAGTAAGAATGTCTTTCCTTACAAATAATTTATAGTCTAATAAGGACTTAACATGAGTATATACTTAAGAAAACACGAGCTGAAAATAATTAGTGTCATAGTAGCAATACATACAAACTTAAATCTTTTGTTGAGAGGAAGAATAGAACCCTGAATTCCTAAGTATGCCATTCTGAACTAATTTTCATATTTTCCATTGCGAAATTAGGTAAGAATGAAATTCTCTATAGTTCCTTGGATATTTTTTAAAATGTATTATATATATATATATATATATATATATATACACACACACACAGATATATTTATGAATAAAGTATATACATACTCTGGAATATTCTTCATCCTTAAAAGAGAAAGAAATTCTGACACATGCTACAAAATTGGTGAAACCTTAAGGACTACAAAAGAAGTGAAATAAGCCAATTACAAAAAGACAAATACTGTATGATTCCACTTGTATGAAGTAGAGTCGTCAAAATCGTAGGGGCAGAGAGGAGAATTGGGGCTGCCAGGAGCTAGGGGGAGAAGGAAATGGGGAATTACTGTTTAGTGGCAACTAAAACTATACTATTAATGTGTACTATTAGTATACTATTAACACATTATATTACTAAGTATGTATCAGCTTTGCAAGATAAAACGGGTTTTGGAGTTGGGTGGTAGTGATGGTTACATAATATGAACGCATTTAATACCATTGAACTGGACACACCAAAATGGTTAAAATGGTAAACTGTTGTGTGGATTTTACCACACAAAAAAAAATAGAAAAGAGAACACATATTGATATATTGGATTGTACTGTATTAAACATGGGGATAAAAGATTAATGAACCTAAAATCCAATACACATGACAAAACATAATCAGGAAACAATAACCTAGCTACTAGGTTCTTCATTGATCTGCAGAAAGTGCTAACTTAGCATGGACACAGAGACGAGGATGCGGGTGGACGCTGTGAACAGAGATGGATAGGAAAAGGGGCGGCAATGTACTTCCAAGCTCCATAGAAGTGCTGACGTTTGAGCTGAGTTTAGAAGTGAAGAGAAATTTGCAATGGTAACAAGAAGCTATGCTAGGCAAAGGAACAAACACAGTGAAAGAATGAAACCTGTGTGAACTGAGAAAAGGTCTATCTGGTGGAGACTTAGAGACAATGGCAGGGAGTGGCAGGAAATGATGGTAATGAAATAGCTACGTGGAGGTACATTATCTATCACAGTAGTTTGCATTTAATTCTAAACCAATGGTCTTGACCAGAAATGGGTTTCAGAGTTCTTTGTATGGCTTTGAAATTATGCCCTTATTTGCCATGGGAAATGTGGTTTAGTAGGGTAGTGTGGAGGTGGGGTGTCCATGTTGTCAAAACTCCACAGGTGATTCACATATGCTCCCATAAACACTGACAGGGCATTACTAACATTTATTTTTAAAGTAAAAGGAAAGGAGGAGACAAGATAGAAAAGTTCCTCAATGTGTCAAGCATGGTGGTTCGTGACTTTCCCAGCCAGTCTGGTGGCTGAGGCAGGAGGACTGCAACTTGCAGGCTTGCCTGGGCAACTTCACAAGCTGCCTGTCTCAAAATTTAAAAAATAAATAAATAAATAAATAAAAATTTAAAAAGAGCTGGAGATGTAGTCCCATGGTACAGCATCCCGAGTTCCATACCCAGAATTGCAAAATAAATAAATAAAATACAAAGCGATAGGGATGCATCTTGGTGGCAAAGCTCCTCTGTATTCAATCCCCAATTCCAGAAAAAAAAAAAAATGTTTTCTCTTACATGTGGAAGTTAGAAAGGAAAAAAGGGGAGGGGAAGCCCATGAAAATAGAAAAGAAAACAGCAGAGTAAAGAAAGGAGATCAGGGGGAGGGAAGAGAAGAGGGAAAGTGAAAGTAATGAGAAATGAAATTGACCAAATTGTGTTATGTGCATGTACAAATATATCACAATGAATGCTACCATTATGTATAATTATACTGCACCTGAAATATTTCTAAAAAAGAAAGTTCCTATGTGACAGTTTGAATTAGGACGTGGCACTAGGATGAAAGGAGAGGAATAGATTTAAGAGTCATTGAAAAAGCCAAAGTGATTGAACCTTGTGGTTAGTGAAAGGTGTTGGGCAAAAGTGAGAAATCAGTCTTGGCTCAAATTTTGGCATCAGATAATGGGATGATGGTGGATCCACTAACTTAGATAGTAAATGCTGGCATAGCTTCTAAAAACGATGTCTGGCAGATTGGCTCTCAAAAAGTATGTGCTCAATAAATGTTTGCAGAACAAATTAAAAAAAATAATAAACCAATGATCAGACAATTGTGGATAAAAAAGTGAGTAGGTAAATGCTGGCTTATATGATGGACTTTGTTGGCTTTGGACAAATTTTGTCAACCGGGATAAGTGGAGTAGGAGCTTGTAGAAAAATATATGCAAAGCCAAGGGCTGCATAAAAGAAAAAAGTATAAAAATTGAGAAGTATGGGCTGGGTTCCAGAAACAATGAATGTTTCCTGTTGCCTCTGGAATAGTGAGAAATGAAGCTGTCCATATATAATGGTATCATGATGTGGTATATCTGAAGTAGGGTGGGGAAAGTTTTAGTTACTTCAGGAGGCAAGGTGAGTCATGACTTTTGGATAGGGGTCTTCCATGATCTTCAGAATTGTTTTTTAGAAGAATCTTACAGCAGCAGTGGGATAGGATGGATTGGGACAGAAACAAATCTAAAGCAAACAAGATCAGTTAGAAAGTTCTAATGAGAGTAGAAGCAAAACGAAGTAAGAAATTGAGTAAGGATGGTTAAAGAAGGAATGGAAAGGCAGGAGTAGGTCAAAAGATATTCAGAAAAGTCAGCATGTATGACCTGACCCCAGACTGGGATGACTGAAAGTTAGAGTGGGATTCACGGTGGACTCTGAGTGTAGGGTATTTGGTTGCAAGGAACAGAAATAATGATGTCAGGAAAATGAGCAGTTTCAGGTGAAGGTAATTGATTTTGAGACACCAACAGGATGTCCAGGTGGAGAAATATTTTGGGTATGCAGGACAGCAGTTTACAGACAGAGGACAGAAGAAATTTAAATTTGGAAAATACCAAACGTGATGAATGGAGTTGTGAAAATGGTAAGTTGATCAAGGACACAGAGAACACACCCATGAAGAAAGTTATGGGGACTCACTTATCCTCAGCTGAGGGGAGGAAGGGATGCAATTTGGAGGAGAAAGAGGAGTGGTCACAGAGAGACAACAATAATCTGGAAAAGGTATCTTTCAAAAGATTGGAACAGAACTTGAAAAAGAAAGAGTGAGTCAAATAGGGTTAAGTAGATAATGTGAAAAGTAAGAACACTGGGATGTGGCAGATGGGTCTGCTGGCATGTGAGGAAGCAGAATACTGATGTGCATTATAGTTGGATTGTTGGGTTGCAGAGGGCAAGGCATGAGGAGGCGTGAAGAAGCTGAGCCCCTCCCTGTCTCCTCTGATGCCAGAGTCAGGGGTACTGGTGGTGTGGTTCCTGATGTTATTGCCATTTGGTTTTAATGAGCTCAACATGTCCTCCATGTATTCAAATCACATTCAACAAAACAATAGAGCACGAAAAACTATAGGTGCAAACAGAATTTGGAACCCTGAAGTCTGAAACTTCATTCTTGAACCTTTCCTACCTGGGAGCACAGCGTCTCAACAACTTCCAGCAGTGGTTAAACATCAAGGTTAAAACTGCCATTGTGCATGACATATATATGCCACAGTTTTGCACAGCAATTACTTAGATACCATAACACTATACACTGAACAATCTTTTCTGGCACTAATTCAAACACTACTTTTATCAGAAACTAAATCCACATGTAGATTTGTGTCTATCTCTGAACTTTCTATTTCATTCCATTTTGTACCAAATGCACTGATTTGGAATTGGGAGTGCCTTGAATTTCTGCATAAATTTGAAGAAAACCGACTGACAATTTTATAATATTCACTATTCTATAAAGATTTTTAAGTGTTCTTCCATGCATGATAATTACTTTTTATATAGATCCTAATCTTTTTTCAGTTTGTAACTATTTTTTAATTTTCCATTGTCAGTGATTATTATTTCATACATTGTGTATAAGAAAGATGTGCCTTCCCATGTGAAAAATTTAAAATAAATAACCTAAAGCAAAGCAAAGCAAACATCTGACCCCAACAAGCTGATAATAAGTAGGTACGAAATATCATTTTGGATAAAATTAACTTAGAGAATAAAAGCAACTACAAAGCAAGAACACTGTTTTAGTTGTTCATTGCCCATCAATACCCCCACACATGAACTGTGACTACATAGAGTCAGTTTCTTTCCTCAGTCCTGACCATAACCAATGGGAGATCCATCTCCCCTCCAGTATCACAGAAAGCCTAAGTTAGACTCTGGCTCTTTCCAGAGAAAAACAGCCCCTTTCATCTCTGCTGCAGGAATTCATGACCACTCCTTGGTTATTCTGTCCCCTCCTGAGTTGCTGGTGGGACAGGATGAGGGAATCTGCAGCTGCTTCAGTAATCCCCACTGCAAATCATACTCATTATGGACAGAGTATTATTGGAAGGTTGGAGAGAGCCATGAGTCAGAGAGGGTTTAGGTTTTTCCTTTCCCTTTACCCCAGTCCTTTGAAAGTTTTCAGTATGAATAACCTAATTAACAAATCTTCTAGATAACCAGTTGGCAAACTTTTTCTGTAAATGGCCAGATAGAAAATGCTGTAGGCTTCATATGCCATATGGTTCCTGTTGTAGCTACTTCATTCTGCTGTTGCAGTGTGAAAGCATCATAGATGATAAACAAATGAGCCTGGCTGTGTTCCAATAAAACTTTATTTAAAAAGCAAGTGGTGGGCCAGATTTGGCCTGTGTGCCACTGTTTCTAGATCCCTATTTTTGAACAGTAAATTTCTAAACATCACTTATTTATTAAAAAAATCAAAAGCAATGCACTAGTCTCCACAGAAATAAGCATGACAGGATGTGAAGTCCTGAAATGAACAAAAATGAAGAAAAATCACCAGAATGACTTCTTACCAATCCTTTGATAATGGTTCAGAGCACAGCTATCGTTTCTCTGTCTTATGAAGCAGAGTGAGATTGCAGTATATAATAAACACACATATTACATTGCAGTGTAGTCATTGCTTTGGGGAGGAAGAGCGAACTGAATGGGAAACCATCCTTATTCCTAATGGCAGTGTTTGCTGTAACTTACCAATCTTGCACTGCATTGAAGGATTCTTCATTTGTGATGTCGTACATTAAAATAAAGCCCATGGCCCCACGATAATAAGCTGTAGTGATGGTCCTGTATCTTTCCTGGCCAGCTGTGTCCTAAAAAAAGAACAATAACAATCTCTCAGAAATAAGGCAATACAGAGCTAGGGTTGTGGCTTAGTGGCAGAGAACTTACTTAGCTCATGTGAGGCACTGGGCTCCATCCTCAGCACCACATTAAATAAATAAATAAATAAATAAAGGCATTATGGCCATCTACAAGTGAAAATATACTTTAAAAAATGATAGTTATAAAAAAGAAGAAATACGGCAATACAGTTTTTGGAAGTGATTAATAACTTCACAAACCATCACAACAGAGAATCAGAAATGTATGGGCAATGTAAAACTATATTTTCTGTCTTGTTTTTCCTAAAGATTTTCATGACAACTCTGAAATACTCTGAAAAAATTTTTTGGGGGGAAAGATGTAGCTCAAGGTACCTTCTACATATGTTCACTTCCATTAAGCCACATCTAACTATAGGAAATAAAAATAGAAAGTATACATGTCTAAAATTTGTGGGTCTTTAGTTTAAAACCAGAAGACTATATTAGCTCCTTCCTTATGTTATTAATCCACTAATATAAGCCACTGTTCAGAAAAAATGAAGTTTATGAAAATGTTTCTGATTTTAGGGAGCCCACAGTTCAATCTGACCTTATTCAACTATAAAATGAGAATAAAAATTCATGCTGTGTGGGTTTTGAGTTAGACAGCTGAGTTTGGGTTCCTGATCTCCCATTAGATAGCTAAGGGAACATGATCGAGTTTCTGAAGCTCTGTACATTGAATCCTTCTGAATTTTAGAATGCAAGTCAGGGTTACGTGAACTGATTCATATATCAGGCTTCCCACAGAAGAGCACACAAACGGTGGTTAATAAATGGCAAGTACTGGCTTTCACTGCTGCAAAGTGGGGAGCTTAGCTAACCCAAGATGGGAGAGAGCAGCTTACTGGGGTTGCATGCCTGCAAAAGAGATGTAACATTTACATCTTGGAATCAGAGGCAGACACTTTATGGAAATGGCTGTTGTATATCACATACAGTGTAGCTGAAGAAATGTTTCCTCCACTCAATCAACTCCCATCTCTTTGTTCCCTCAGGATCTGAGATATCATTTATAATGTGAATGCTCCTTGATTTTCTCTTTTGCCACTTGCCCTGGAGACTCAACTCTGATGCTTAGCATTTTGGACAAAATGCTATCTTTCTTTTTGATTTCAGTCTGGATCTTCTTTCGCCCCTTATTCCTGAGGTGTCTCTTTTGTTTGCAAAGTGTATTCCAGTGGCCTCTAAGATCTAATAGGCCTTGAAGGGAGAGCTAATATTTACCATCAGAATGAAGGTAAGTCTCATAGAGTCACTATTGGCAGTTGCTCATGTTGGATAGGAGGCTGCTCCCCATAGTCACCCTCTGCTTGGTTGCCTCCACCCCACCATGGCAACAAGGAGAAACCCCAAACCATTCGCCACTCCCTCCTCACGTGTGTGGTATGTCCTCTTTGATTCTGTAAGTTTAGAGAAAGACAATCAAAGGACATTGAGGACCAGTGAATGTAGAGAATATAGAAAATGTGGGCTATGAAGTGCAACTCAAAGCCAAAAGTATAACTTTCCAGGAAGCCAACAATAATTGTATTCAACTCTTGGAATTAGGATAAGGTTGAGCTTATGAGAAGATTTTTGTTATGTAGTATTAAGGAGAAACAAGGTTTCAATGGTAAAATGAAAACAAATCACTCTATCCAAAACTGCAGAAACGAAGCAAAAGTAGTAGGGAAGATCTTTCACAACAGACTTCCAATGGCAGAAAATAAAAAGAAAAAACAAATTTCAGTATTTGAAAATTTCTTGAAGTTAAAAAAATGTTATAAATAAAATTTAGGTGATAGAAAATTGAATGATAAATTGAGAAATAGGTTTGTCTTATTCCAGAGACAACAAACATGAATATCTTTCATATGCAAAGCGGTGTTATAATTAAGAAAAATGTTAAATATTCAAATTAAATATTCAAAAATTATTAATAAACAATCGAATAAATGACTAATTAGTAAAAGGAGTTTAATCAAAACCCTCATAGTAGAAATGCAATGCTTCCTAATTACATTCTAATATAATAGAAATTACCTGGCAATTATTTGAATATTTTATTATACTTTGTCTATGTTTTATAAATATTACAGATGAAAACATAGATGATAGAGATAGCATATTCCATATAATTGAGCCAAACACACAAGGCAGAAAGGAGCTGATATTAAGCTTATCTGGATCTTTTTTTTTTTTTTTTTTTTAAATCTGGGGATCGAACTCAGGGCCTTGTGCTTGTAAGGCAAGCACTCTACCAGCTGAGCTATCTCCCCAGCCCTATCTGAATATTTTTAGTCATGCTTATCTTCATCTTTTTATTTGTTAAATTTAATGTGGCTAACAGTATATCTATTTAACCAAAATAGAGAATGTGGATAAAATGCCAGAACCAAATTCCCAAAGACTGTGTTTCAAAAAAACTGGCGTAGTCAGAGATTTTGTAATATGTTTTGCTTCTCTAGGGAGCAGACTTCCTTATAACTAGTCAGTCTACTTAAAGATGTTCCCACATTTGGCTTGGATTCCTATTTTCCGGAACATATTATCTGTAAATATAACCTTCTTATTTAAAAAAAATTTTTTTTTTCTAATTTTGCCTACTGTGAAGTAACGTTAAATGGCGTTCCTCTTGGTAGGATATCTTCTGGGCATTGACTGCATAGCACTGGCACGGGCTCCACACCTGCTGCCTTCTCTGTACATACAGCTTTCCACTGATTTCTCAAGAGAGGACACAGCCAACGCACTGCAGACGCTGCTAAAGGTGACCTAGACCCTTCCTGTCAAGCACATTTTGAACAGACACTGAATAATGTGTTGGAAAACTGTGGCTTGTTTTCTTTCTTCCTGATCTTTTCCAGGGAACAGTGTCCCTTTTTCCGTAAGATGTTGACTTTATTGTGACAGTCGTGAAACTTCTTCAAGTGTTACCAAATGCATCAATATCACCTTGTGGGTGTGTTTAATCTTTGAGAGAGCAGAAAAAAATCAAGTCTCCATTATATTGTGATTGAAATGTTACAGGAAGCTGCTAGAAATTGCAGAGTTGGACAGCTATTACATCAAAATTAAAAGAGAGTGGGGGGTAAGAAAAGGAACAGCTTTCAAGAAAAAAAAAAGTAAAAGCTTTTAGATAGTACTTAACTCACAGCAAGAGGCCTGATCTTCAACATTACTCTGATTTGAACTTGGAAACATAATCTAATTGGAGGTATTTGTCACCTAAAAGCTCTCAGAGAGAATAAGAAATTGTACCAAGTAGAGAAAGGGTAATAAGAAATACGAAGAGGAAATTTCCCTCCAAATTAAATGAAAATATAAAGAATAAAAACTAATGTAATAAACAGACACTAAGTTGATTCTATTGGTTTGGGATATTGAAAACAATTTCTGGATTACAAACTCATTAGCATTTTCTTCCATTATATCAGGAAGAAAATAAGTCAGAAAAACACTTCATTACAGTTGACATTTACTAATGAGGACAGAAGGTTATATTTGAAAGAAAAGAACATTTTATAATGTCAAGTGCCACTAATGTAATTCAACATGAACAGTCTCAGAAGATAACTAACTATATACTGTGCCTCTTTTCATTGTATTCAGGAAACTGGCTCCAAACACTGGCTTGCCTAGTTCCTCCCCCCAGATGAATATAATAAACGGTGAAACCTGCTGATTTTCTATCAATGCAAGCATCTAATGATTGAAAAACACAACTGGAAATCTTTCACAGAGAAAATGAGAAAGATAAATGTAACTAAAAGATGAATTTTTTTTCTTCCATGAGTAATAACTTTCTTTTCCCTCTTTTTAAAGAAAAATAAACTCATTTTAGTTAATTTAAATATTTTGATATCCAAATCATATTTCAGGAGAAATTTTTGGCTTTAATGGTAGGTTTGATTAGCAAATAATTGAATATCTGTCAGGAAAAGAACTGTAAAACAGAAAACATTAGCAGCTTGATAAGTAGTAGCCAGGAACTTTTTCAATTAAAATTTTGGCATTTCTGTCTTTGTTTGCCTTCAAATTTCTTCCTCAATGGAAATTTTTTTTAAGTGTATGTATGGCATTCTCAAACCCTTCTGAAGTCATGCAGAGATAATACACAGTTTCAAGATTCAGGAAATTGCTTTCATATGTAAGGTATGGGTTTTATTGTAATTTGTTTCTTGTTTTGGTTTTTACTCCTTCCTGTATTGCATTAAAGGGAAATGGAAAGAGCCATTACTCAAATAAATATCACCACAATCAAAATACAATCAGTGACTATCTAGACAGGTAAAAATAGATCAAAGGACATAAAATCCTAGTACATGTTTAAATAAGTAACTTTATAAGTGGAGAAAGCAAATCAAATGCACTGTTGTTAATTGATCAACAAAGTAACTTAAACTAAAGAAAATAATGTAATAAAGAGGGGGGAGTCAATAAAAGTGGGGGGGCTGTAACTCTAGACAGAACACACTTTCACTAGTGAGTTTCTTTGGACACAAAGATTTGAAGTAGAATAAGTGGTCATTTAGAATTCAAGCAAGTGGTGATTTTATAACTAATATTTTGCTACCTTTTACCTGAAGGAATCATTTGGAAACATCAAAGGAAAATTAAATTATGCTCAGTATAGTTTAATATTAACTGACTTATTCATTTATAAGTCATTCAACAAACATTTAGGGAAGTTATTACTAGTTAAGGACCATGGCAGCGATATGATAAACTTATTCTCTCTCTTCTAGGCATATATTGCATATTTAAAAATTCTACCCATTAAGAGAATTTGATTAATGAGAACATCATATTTCCTACATATCCACAAAAGATTAAAAGTTGTGAAAAACTGTTTCTAAAGAACCAGACATAGGGCTGGGCTTGTGGCTCAGTGGTACAGCACTTGCCTAGCATGCATGAGGCTCTGGGTTCAACTCTCAGCACCACATAAAAATAAAATAAAGATATTGTGTCCACCCGCAACTAAAATTATTTTTTTTAAAAGAACCAGACACAATAACACATTAAAATTATAGTGGAGACAACTGAACTCTAGATGAAGCCTTCTAATTCATGGTTACTGCTATGGGTATTATGTTCCCCAAAGAGCTATGTTGAAGGTCTCCTCTCCAAACCTGTGAATGTGACCTTATTTGGAGAATGGGTCTTTGCAAACACAATCAGGATAAAGCGAGGTCATATCAGATTAAGGTGGGTCTTCATCCTATGTCTTAATAAAAAAAAAAAAAAAAAAAAGTTGCACATAGAGGAAGCACAGAGAAGGCCATGGAGTGGCACAGGCAGAGACCAGTGATGCTTCTGTCAGACTATGCCAGTAGCTCCTACGTAAGTTCCGCTTCTGTGAAAGGAAGGCAAAGGAGTGCCCATCACCATAAGCTAGGCGCAGACAGAGAGAGCATGACTCTGCTGACACCTTAAGTTAAGATTTCTATCCTCCAGAGCTGTGAGACTTAAAAAAAATTGGGTTTGTGTGGTTGTTTTTAGGTTTTGTTTTTTTGGTACTGGGTATTGAACCCAGGGCTCTGTACATGCTAAGCAAGACTCTACCACTGAAATAAATAAGTTCCCAGCCCCATTTTACTTTTGTAAAAACATTTGAGAAAGCATTTGCTAAGTTGCCCAAGCCAGCCTTGAATTTTCAATTCTCCAGCCTCAGCCTCCCTAGTAGCTGGGATACAAGCATGCACCACCATACCTGGCCACATTTCTACTATTTTAAGCCACCCATTGTGTGATACTTCATTACAGCAGTCACTGTACCCAGTTTGCAATCTTCAGAATCAGGGAGAAAGCAACACGAATTTCATAGCTACACATACACCTCTTACTATGTTACAGAAAAATGAATATGGCAAATTATAAGTGGTCTTGTAAGTGGAGAAGTTTAGTCTCACTGTGAAATCAGAAAAGATAATGCTAAAATGCAATACTCCCACTTAGGTTAAATTGTATTTAAAAAGTGTTGTGCTATACCTTGATTCCTTAAAAGTTAGATTATCTATTGATTGATATGGCTATATCCATTCCAATACAGGTTATTCTAATACATGTCATTCTTATTAGAATGACTAAACAGTATTGCTTGATGGGGCAAAAATGATACATTAGTTTTGTTGGAATTTCATCTCCAAATGATTGTGATACTGTTTCACAAAACATTTAAAATGATGATTACGGAGACAAATTTCTCTCAAAAATATAAACAATCAAATGTTGATTATTACACATCATTTCTTTTGTATGATGTAATTTCCCCCAAGTTCTGTTTATTTTTTCATTTCCATAAATAGGCATAAAGCAGCATTAAATTTAGTCTTATAAAAATAGCAAGCAACATAAGAAGCTTAAATATTTTATGCTTTCATTTTGCATATTTATTTTTGGAATGAAATAGGAACTTTTTTCCTTGCAGCAGTTAATCCTCCTTAAAACAAAATTTACAAACCACTTTTCCCTACTGATCTTGTACAAATAGTCAATGTGAATTCATTTACACACACTTTGTTATATAAGCATCTGCAAAACAAGCCCACATTTCAGAAGAGAGCATTAATAAACCAGCTTCTAAACAGTTCTTGGATCAATTTAAATGTTCTCCCTACCTATTGTCCTTTATCCATCTTCTTCACACCAGCAGATTTTATTGATCACATTTTTCTTGTCATGATGTTCAGCTTTGAAATACCAAAACCTTCATTTTACAATGGCATCCACTTCTAAGTAAAATCTAATAAAATCAGCCCAAGGCAGAAGGATAAAACTTGACCTATTATTTCATGGCAGTGTTACCATGGTAATTCATCTTTCCTAGCAGAGAAGAGAAGCCATATATAGCTCTTTTATAGGGGGCCTTTGACTCCACTGTCAGTAATACCCTGACATATCTACCAATTGTATGTTTTGCTCATGAAAGTTGGAGACACTTTTCAGTAAATACCACTTAAATACTCAGATGAACTTTCTTCATGACCTTAATAAAATTTACAATCAAAACCACATAAAGGCATTTCCACACATCTTATTTAAGTGCTTGCTTTCTAAGGTTGTTCAACACAAAGGCAGGGCAAGTCACCATTTCTGCTTTCTTTCTAATTAATCTTTTTGACATATTTCTGCCAGTGGGATTTTGATTCTGCTCAACTTTTTCAAAATCTGGGGCATAAATACTTGAATGCAAGCAATTTAGAGCTTATAGTCAGGGTTGTAATAGATTTTTTTTTCTCAGAACACAATATAAAATGCATGCATCATAGCAAAAGTGGTATATTTTCAAGGATAACAGATTTTTGAGTGGGACTTTTAGTGTTGTTCTAGAAACTGGCAACTAAGATTCAAACTAGACCCCTAACGAAGAAATGACAGCTTTCACTCGCACAGCCATGAGCCAGCTGACTGGTGAGACATGTCTGCTTAAGCAATGGAATTGTTAATCTGCATTTGTACAGGAGTGTTTGCTAAGTGGAGAAAGATAGCAGGAGAGAGCAGGGGAGGCAGTGGAGAGGCCTGAATTCCCCCAGGTTAGCATGATGGCTAAGTTATGTGAGTTGCCTATGGATCAATAAACAACACAGGAAGTAGCTATACTTGAAAATTTTGCCATTCACCCACCTCCAAGAGGCCTGTCTGTAAGACGAGGTGTGGGAAGCTATGACATACTAATAATAAGGGCAAGGGGGAGCTGAAGGAAGGTTAAAGTCTTCCACATCATGCACTACGCAGTGAGGGCCCTGTAGGGCTCCAGGAGATTTTGCACAAGGAAACCTGCATCAGATGCCCGTCACTCAGAAGCTATAGGCTGCAGGGCAGGCTTCCCTGAAGAAGCCAAGAGAGACTTATAACTGAATGTCCACCTAAGTAGAATCATCTCCTCTCTCTTTATCTCCCTACACTCTTTCCACCCCTTATATTGAAAGAGCAAGAAATAGGAAAAAGAAAAACAGAAAGGGTGAAAGAGTAGATCAAATTCCTCTTCTTATTGCACTAGCAGACTAGCAGCATCTGGGAATGTAGCCAGATTTTCCGTAAGGGAAGAATATGAGTGTTAAATTGGATATGACAAGGGCATTTCAAATTAGGCTCTTTGGTCCTGAGCCTCTGATTCTGTTTTAAATAGCAGATTTTATATTTTAGAGCAGTTGTAGGTTAAGAGTAAAATTTTAGCAGAAGCGAGTGATTTATCTTATACCCCTTCTCCTTCACAGGTATAATTACCGCCTTATCAACATTTACAACCTGAGTGGTACATTTGCTACCATTGATGAATCTACACCAACACTTCATTATCACCCAAAGTCTGTAGTTTACATAAGAGTTTCTTTTTATGTTATACATCCTATGGGTTTGGACATACCTATTATGACACATATACACTATTATATTATTATACAGTTTCACAGTCCTAAAAATCCTCTATGTGCTGCCTTAGCATTTTTTTTTTAAATAAGAGATAAATGAATGGACAGTGACAGGATTTGTTCAGATCATGGTTTGGAGATGGGCATGGGTACCAGGCAGAGGATGACTAAAAACAGGGTTTAGATTAAAGTAATACCAATGTATATTTAACACCAGTGATTTATGCTTTTCACCAAATCAGCTGCCAATGAAGTATTGCAACATGAAGAATGTAGATTTAAACAGGGCTTCATGCATTTCAAAGCACATTCATGTATATCATTTCACTTACCCATTCTGAGGGATTAGACCATTTCACACATGATGAGTCAGAACTAAAGAGATTAGGTACCAGTTCTAAGTCACAGGACTAGAAAGTGACGTAGGCCATGCCAAAACTCAGCTTTCTCCACAAAGTCTAGTCATTGTTCTGAATATTAGGCTCAATATTGAGGAATTTAGGTTTTATGTATATATATATATATATATATATATATATACACACACACACACACACATATATGCACACATATATATACATATATACACATGCATTTATACATATATATACATACACATACATATATATACACATATATATGTATATATATATATAAGAGAATAAATATCAGTCTTTTCATTCACATTAGTTGGCTCTTAACACTGATTTCACAATGTGCTTTTGATCTTTTCCAGTTGCACTGTTTCCAACTCCATAGTCTTCAAGCAATTCCAGCTGTTTTTAGTCCCAATACTCTACTGAAATTTTTTTATGCTGAAGTAATTAATGACTTCTTTCCTCATTGTGATATTTAGTGATTTAATTTTAATTTGCTTGTCATTTCTGAAACATGGTACAACTGACAGTCCTTTATTTCTTTAAATCCTTTCTTCTAGGGCCTGGCTTTCTCTATTCTTCAGTTTCTTTAACTTGTCTTCTTCAGTGACCTTTGCAAGCTTCTTTTCTGTTCCTCTCTCAAAGATGTTGCACAGGCTTCTGATCTTCATTTTCTCTCTTTTTCCTTGTATTATGCTATCCTCTTGTCCAGTGTATCCTTAGAGCTGTCATCATATCATAAAGAACTGGACTTAGCTCCAGGGAAAGGTACAGTTGGTGTAGATTCCCAGTGATGGGCAGATATCAGCCAGATGGGCTGATGGAGGTAGTTAGCAGACAGTCACAATTATGATGGGGAAGACTATGGAAATGGGTCAGAAAATGAAAAGACTGACTGATGTTTACTCTTTGTACATTTCCTTACTCCTTTATCATTACAGGGACCAAAATAACATTGAAGTATTATAGAGATTTTATTTGGCATCTGAAAATTCATCACTTTTCTCCCATGTTTCACTAGAGTATCTGAAGAAAGGGCAGTAATGAGAATAATTTTTTGTTTATTCTAGAGCAGAATTCATATTCTGAATGGAAGAGAAAAAACATAATCTATAACCTGGTACCAGCTTTATAACCCTGGGCAAGTAATTAAACTCTTCTAGGGTTTCACTTTCTAGCTAGAACAGTGATATCTACCATTTAGTGATAACATTATCCATCATTATCTACCATTTTAAGGTCATTAGGATTCGACAAGAGATATGTATAAACACCTCTTGTGTATACTAAGTTTTCAATAAGTAAGACTCCCCTTTTTTCAAAGCAGCAATGTATGGAGGAAATAACAAGGGCTTTGAAGGGAGATCTCAGGAGGTTCTACCCTGGCTCTGAATTGCTCATGCTGGGTGGCTTTAGAAATGTCACAAAACACCTCTGAGCTTAAGTTTCCTGATTTCCAAGATGAAATCAATACCTAACTCTGAGTTGAACGGCAAGTCCCAGTGAGAGAAATTCTCTGCACACTACGAATGCTATAAGCATCATTATTATTGATCATGTTAACTAGAGTAAGGAATTAAGGCTAGCCTGCCAGATCCCAATAGAAAGTATATTAAATACAAAAATGGATTCATCACTCACATGTTTTTCCTTATTCAACCCACCTCCAAGGGAGGAGAAAAAATATTTATCCTTCAGGATCAACCAGTGTCCACATACTCATTTTCTTTCTCTATTTCCCCATCCATAAGAAGGAGAAGAGAATTCAAAGATGAAATACACAACTAAATTCCTATCTCAACAATCATTTTGTTGTGCTTATTGATTTCTTTAAAGTCTTCTGTAAATTTTTACTTTTATAATTGACCTTCAATGAAACTAAAATCTAATGAATTACAGAGGTGTTGTAAAATTAAAGCAATGATTCCCACAACACAAACTACTTTGATTGATAAGAATCATTTAATAATAAATATATGTCTGACAAAGGAGGTCTCCAAAACACAGATGTAATGGTAAATCAAAATGCAGAAATCAGATGCTAAAGAAATAGAAGCTGCTGTAGTGTCTTACTGCAGACTCTATATAGAGCAAACATGTAGCAGGCAGCTGACTGAGAGCAAGGGGAAGGTAAAATGACTCTGGGAAGAGCACAGGAAGAAAGAGCTGTCGTTGAAAGGGTGCCCACTGTGGAAAGGATCCTTGACTTGCTCCAAAATACATTTCTCAAAGTGGGTCCAACTTATTTATTTCTTTTAAAATACCTTTCCATCTTAAATACTTTTTAGAACATAGGGAGATGAGCAGGAATAGTGGGTGATACATGCCTATAATCCCAGTAGCAAGGGACGAGTTCAAAGTCAGCCTCAGCAATTTAGAGAGGCCCTAAGCAACTTAGAGAGGTCCTGTCTTTAAGTGAAATATAAAAAGGGGTTGGGGATGTGGCTCAGTGATTAAAGTGCCCTTGGGTTCAATTATTCCTGGGAAAGAAAGGAAGGAAGAAAAAGAAAGGAAGAAAAAAAAGAAAGGAAGGAAGGAAGAAATAGGAAGAAAGAAAGAAAGAAAGAAAGAAAGAAAGAAAGAAAGAAAGAAAGAAAGAAAGAAAGAAAGAAAGAAAGAAAGAAAGAAAGAAAGAAAGAAAGGGAAAGTAACGTGATATACAATCAAACGGACGACCAAAGGATCTAAGGCAATTTTAAGTTGCTCAGTACCATCTTATAAATTAAGTCAGGAGGAAATATGAAGACCATTTGCCTGGCATTCTGGAAACAGGGACACTCAGACTGAGGTCTCCAACAACCTGGAGCAATTTTACACATGACTTTTGTGACTTCACATTTCCATGTAAGATGGTGTAATATTAAACTTTACGAGGAAAAAAGACATCCATGGCCTCCTAAGTTTAATGGTAATTGCAAATGAAACTTCAAGATCACATAGCTAATCAGATGACAAACCCTGGCTCTCTGGCTCTTCTTTTTGGTTCCATTGAAACCATCTAGGGATGGCTTTAATTGTTGTTTAAGCTATTTACTATTCAGTTCTGATCAGACATAAGTGTAGAGATGAGACTGGTGCTCAGTTTCATAATTGGAGGAGCTGGAATCAGAAGTGGGATTCAGAAGCCAGGCACAAAAATAATTAAGAAAGTACTGAGAGGTGTTGTCATGGAAAACAATTCAAAGAAGCTTCTGTAAGCCTCAAGTCCGAAGAGTGACTTTCAATCAACTTTGAAGACTTAAAGTTATTTTTGATAGAGCAGAAATGCATTTTCATTTAAGACAGAATTGGATTTTGTTGGAGGGGAATGGGGTCTGATCATTGGCTGCAAGGACTGGGGAGGCGAGAAGGGCAAACATCCTGGTTCAAGGACTGGACTGTGAGGTGTTTCTCCTCTACGATGCAGGTGCTGTCCCTCTGGGAATGTGGAAGGAGGGTGGAGAGGGGAAAGTGAACCAAGTGGCACTCACGGACCCTTCCACATGTTATTATGGATCTTGCTTTTGAAAAGGATAAAACCTGACCAGAAAGTCAACAGTAAATAGCATCTGAGATAAAGGTCAAATGCATTAAGACTTGACACAGTCTAACTAGAACAACATCTAAAGAATTTATTCAGTCTGAATTCTATTTGGAGGTCAAGTTCTAAGTCAGAAAAAAACAAATTTCAAGGAGTCATTACAAATTAATCAACCCCTTTATTTCTAAGTCAACAGAAAATAAGGGTAAAATGCCACAAACAAGAAAGAACTTATATAAACTTTTTGTGTGAAAGTGACAGGCAGACAGATGCTACAGAGTATATAAAACAACCATGTGCTAACATTGTAAATTTAAGAAGGAAGGTTGATTAGGGCATAGAAAATTATTATTGATAGGGAAATGAAATCCATGTATAAAGCAAAATCTGGTTTTTCAAAAATTTTTATAGTAAAAAGTTATAAAAATCACTGCATTACAAATAGAACAAGTAGACTTAAATTATTTGCCAAACAATCTGGCAGTCCATAAAAGCATTTTTCCCACATTAAAATTTCACTGACAATGTGGTTCCTGGCATGAAAATCCTGAGAGGGCTTTAGTATTCTGACTATAATTCAAATTCCCATTTTCAGCGCAAAAAGTTCTTCTAGGGCTTGTGTGCCAGACTAATGTATTTTTCTTACCCTATAAACAGACTCTGCTGCCTGAATAGCTTGATAGCAGAATCAGAGAGCAGATGCACTGGCATCTACTGATCTTTCTCCCACAGGAAAGACGGAAACTTCTCCAACTGGGCACCACCCTGGATGGATTTTGCCAGGCTTGATGATCATGCTGTGCTAATAAGGTCAGGGTCTGATCCTCTTGTGTTTTTCCCTCTGTTTCAAGCCACTGACTACATGTTCAACCTGCTGAGTTATTTCACAAATGTGAGAGGCAGGCAGATGGGCAAGAATGTAAGGTTGGATTTGTCCACATCCATCATGCTTTATAGAAAGATGAAGGGATGCTTCTGAATACCTAAAGACTACAGCATGCAGCTGGAGAACATGACCAGGCAAGGTGGGTTTTCATTCCTTTTGGAGTCAAGTTTTGAATTCTGATGTAGCTCTGAGTTTGACCTGGAGGAACAAAGAGTGGGGAGTCCCCTTGCCTCTCATTTCAGAGACATTTTAGGAATGATTTTCTCCTTATAAATTATATTTGGCAATTAACATAGTACTGCACTCTCGTGAGTTCTTCCTCAGTAGATTTTGCAGTGGAGTCTAGGAATTTGTATTTTCTCCAAGTGCCCTTGGTCATTCTGATGCTGGTAGCTTGACCAACACTGGGCAACTGTTAGGAGTAGAGACAGCAGGGTTAGAGGACTTATGATCCTCTAGATCCACTGTTTACCAGCTGTTAGATCTTGGACAAACCAATTAACTTTTCTACACTTCAGTTTCCTCAACTGTAAAATGATGGCCTTTGAAAGATCTAAGGTCATTATGAAAATTAAACATGTTAACACAAGTGACTTGGTTAGCCCAGGAACTCAGATATAAGAAGAAATCAATACATGTTAACATTGCTCTTTCATTTAAAAAAATTTTTCTTTTCATACGCAATATTATATGTATCAATATGTTTCATGTTTATGGTTTGGATTTTCAAGTCTTTATAGAATTGTGAAAACATTACTGCTGTGAAATATGATTTCTGGATGATTTTTTAAAGATGTGACTTTAAACCACTGTTGTTTGAATAAGATGGTAAACAACCAAAGAATAGGAAATATTATATGTTGCTATACCTTGCTAAAATATCAACCCTTTTTTCTTAAATGGAAACGAGACTACAGTTATGGCCTTCAAATTTGTTTGACGTTGACAGGCAAAAAAAAAAAAAAAAAATCTGTGAGCTTTAAGATTTCTTTCTGCCAAAGTCAAGCCAATAAAAATTGGAAACTTCTATGAATAAAGCAGACAAATAATGATTGAAATGTAGCTGGGCCTTTCTCCAAGATAACTTTACTAAAGGATGAAAGCCCTTTATTTCAACAGTGAAAATAAAGGGGGAATATAGATTTATTACTCAAAATAGAGCGAGTTACTAATAAAACATAATTGCTCCATGAAATAATGAATACTTCAACACTGGAGATGTTACCATGTGGGTCAATGAGCAATGCCATGCATGTTTAGAAGAAAGTTATTCATTCTGAAAAGAGTTGGACAATAAGCCAAAATATCCAAGAGGCAAGTTGTAGATTATATCAGACTTGCAGAAACACGGTATTTAAAAGTAATGTCACTGATACTATAACCACAAGAAAAAAAAAAGAGACTTTCTTAAACATTTGTGAAAGATAGGGAGATTAAATTTTAAAGATGTTCATATTTTAGCAGCTATGATCTGAAATCAATAGTCTGCGAAAGGATATATCCTCATTCTATTGCAAATCTCTTTATATTCTAATGACTCATTTATTACTGTGTGAGTGCTTATAGGATAGGAAATGAAGAAAACTAGCTATTTATTTCTAAATAAAGATATAAATTTGGAATAGATGCCAAAACAGCAGTTGAAAAATATGCTTATCCAGAGGGCACTCTAACTTTCTGAATCTAAGGCTATTATCCCACAATGTGCAGCTAGAATTGATTGATCTCTCTTCTCAAATAGTGGTAAATTCAAACTTACATTCAAGGTGATCATCATGGGCTACTCTTAAATGGAAAAGGTTTCTAATCAGTGTCTTCTTTATGCTTATTTCTATGTCACCCAGTGGTTGTTAACACTAGATTATTTTTTTAACACGGTTATATTCTTTTCTTCTTGTTGTACTTTTTAGGTATACATGACATGAAAATAGAGTGTATTTTGACATATTATACATATAGGAAGTGGCACTAGATTATTTTTATTTGGATGATAAAAATTATCCCAAATATCCCCCAAACCATCACAGAAATATCAAGAGTCAGAAAATCACAATTTATATTGGAAGCACTGAAGATATTGTATCCAGTCTCTGCCATGATTAAATGAACTGCAAAGCTACCAAGAGCAACGTGAGAGCAAGAGGAGGTGGACTGAGCAACACGGGGTCAGATGCCGCTCTATCTCCCTATCACAGGAGGAGAGACACTTGTTACATAAGCAGAATAATAAGGAAAATTCAATTTGCTCCATTTCCAGACACAAGTTAAATTAAATTAGGATCTAAAGGGCCTCTTCACAGAGAGAGGAAGGGATACAGAAAGAGAGTTTATAAGGTGGGGAAAGAGACAAAAATGCTAGGGAATCAGTAATTTTATTCAGGGCTCTTTCAATTGTTAAGTTGGGTGTCATATAATTCTAACCCACAGTTTCAAGACCTGCTCCATCTCCTTCAAAAGACCCCTTCTCTTAGCCTTAAAAGATTCACTGAAGCACATGTTTATTTTATCTTGGACTCTGTATTCAAGTGTCTCTTGTTTTCTTTCCTAATAAATCCAAATGCCATGATGCAGAATTCATCATCATATTTTAAGAGTTTATAAAAGGAAACCAAAACTTGGTAGCTGTCCTGTGATTCCGCCTAATCAATATTGCAAACCCTGCATCATAAACTGGAAGAATCTGACTCACATGATGGGACACTTCTCTACAACTGCTGCTGTGAGAAACTGGTTGCCTCCTGAAGGCAGATTGCTTTGTGTACTTATAAGAATAAAAAAATAAAATATCCTATGAGATATAGTTTTTCTTTCACTTATTCTAAAAGTACTTTGAGAGCTGAGATTCTCAGGAGAAATATCTTTCTAGCTATCTTGTTTTGTATGTGAGTGTATGTGTGTGTGTGTGTGTGTGTGTGTATGTGTGTGTATGTTTGTATGGGTTACTTAGTATTGAACCCACAGCCTCACACATGCTAGGCAAGCACTCTATCATTGAGCTACATAAACAACCTTTTTTATTTTGTTTTGAGGCAGGGTCATAATAAGTTGTTTAGGCTGGCCTTGAACTTGTGAACTTCCTGCCTCAGCCCCTCATGTAGCTGGAATTACAGGTATGCATTACTATACCTAGTTTCTATCTTACTTTTGTGTGACATATAATGTAATACTATAAATAGCCAGATGGTTAGAAAAACATTATCAAAGATCCTGGAAAAAAGGATCTTGGCAATTGTGAACAATGATGATTTATTCTTTTTGCTTTAATGAAAGTGGTTCTGAATATAACATTGAGCTGTTTCTTTTTGTGAACTTACCTTCTCTGAAGTGAAGTAGAAGGAAACTCAACAGTTAGTTACTCTGATTTGGTACCTTCTGTTTCTTATTGTTACTTATTGTTAATTAACATTGGAACAACATTGTCCCCCAAATCAGGCTTCCTGGGGTTTAGCCATATAGGACTAGCATTCTTAATTTAAGCTGGAAACAAATGTCCAGAGTGAATAAAGATTACAGCAAAAAGCAACAGGAAGGTTAGATCCCCTTAAGAGCTCCGAAAAGATGGCATCCTAAGTAGTCTGGTTAAGGAAATGTCATTCTACCTGTTCATCATTTTTTAAATTACTTTTGTATAACTATAGTTCAGAAATAGAGAAGAATTTCAGCAGCAGACACATTCAATGGAGATTTATTTACAGTTATGTTTTTGTGTATCTTTACTACAAGATTTGTGGTGCCTTCTAGGTTCTATATTTGGGATTTTATTCAGTTATTTAGGTCATTTTCACCTCATTAGGTAAGAAGAATTATTTCCTTCTTAGGAAACAAAGATATCTATGCAGTTCATTCTTTCAGAGCACTTTAATTTGGAGGCTTTACTACCTCCTCTTATCTAAGTGTACCAGCAGGCAAACGTATAGACTATGGACCACCAAACAAACCTCGAACACCGGCAAACTTTGGCAGTCAGTATTCAGTTAAAAGAGGAGATTTTGTGGCTTTGTGGTTTTCATAATTATCTCAAAGCTGGGCGTGTTTCTCTTTAAATATGTAAATGTGTCTTTATAAGGAAATTGATTTCAGGATTTGTCTTTAGAAAATAAATAAGCAAAGGATTAAAATGGCATTTGCAGTGATGAAACAGTGGCTTGGAATGCGTAATCTAGTGGAGCAACTGAAGCCTACCCCAGTCTGGGAGAGAGAAATCAGCTTTAGTTTTGGAGGCAGAGATTCTTCCTGGGTAAAAGGCTGATTCTTCCACAAACAAATTTATGGCTCTAGGGAGGTCACTTCATCTTGACAGTTTATTCATTACAAAGACATGATTGAATTTTTTTTTTCCTGCATGGGATTGAACACAGGGGCACTCTACCATTGATCCACATTCTCAGTTATTTTTATTTTTATTTTGAGACAGGGATCTCACCAAGTTGCCAAGCATGGCCTAGAACTTTCAGTCCTCCCGCCTAAGCCTCCAGAGTCCGTGGGATTACAGGTGTGCCCCATCACACCATTTCATATTTTTAAGGTTTCTTTCAGTCTAAACACTCCATCAGGTCAGACCTTTTTAAAGGAACTGATTTCTAGGGGGCATTTTTAATAACACTATAGGGCCCCTAAAAACTTATTTGGTGCATTGATTTTTAAGGGTGTTACGAGTTTCAGTGCAGTGATCCTTAAATTTTGTTATGCATCAAAACTTGTTAGAAGTGGAAATTGTCATACTCCATCATTAAAGAATCAGCAGGCAGCAGTAGCCATGGGGATTTTTGTGATAAAGAACCCTCCAGAAAATTCAGCAGTGGAAGCTCTGCAGATCTCTCTTTGAGATGGTATTTCAGACTGGAAAGAAATAAGCAACTTCTCAGAATCCCAGCTTAATCTCTGGAAATCTGCCTTAACATTATATTGTCACAATCATAATTTCAAATAAAGACTTCTTTTTCCCTCAAATCTATTTAGAGAATAAAGTTGACGTTATTCATCAGAGGAGGTCAAATTTCAGTGCCACATATAATTTCCAATCATCCCTTTGTTCCTTAATTAAAAATTTCTTACATTTCTCTTCCTCATGAGAAGGAAAAGACAGAAAAACAGGAGAAAGTGAGAAAGAAGAGAGAGACAGGAGAGAGAGAAAAAGAGACTACCTAGCAAAAGCCCCAACAGAGACATCATCAAGGCTGGGTGGACAAAAGCATCTGAGTGTGGTCTCCTAACTGCCGGAGGAAATCAAGGAAGGCTTCCTTAAGAAGGAGATGCTTAAAGCTGAGTCTATCAGAAGTCAGTACGGAAGCCTTGCTGGACTAAGGATGGTCTCAATGGCACAAAGCATGGGAGGAAACACCTATTTACAGGTAATCTGCATGAACAGTGAACAACCTACAAGACAATAACCCTTAAACTGTGGCTTGCAACCTGCTAGGGGACCAGCAACTCACTGAAGTGGGTGATGATCAGCAGTTTTTAAATTAATAGGATAGAACAGAAAATGTCAGAGTGCATCACACCATTTTGTGAATACTTCCGTGTAAGTCTATGAGTGTAAATTGGTTCATGATGTAAAATAGATCTTTAATTAGGGGTTGAGGTCAAATAAGTTTTGAAGTTGCTGCTGAGGCCTGGGAAATCATGAGTGCCCCAGGCAGAGCAATGGCAGGAGTAGACTTGTATCTCAGAAAGAGACCACTCTAATTCTCTGATACAATGATGGCTCTAGAAAGTGTCCATGTTCCAATGCCTGAATCTGCGAATGTGTTACCTGGTCAAAGGGACTTTGCAGGTGGTGACTGAATTAACAATAAACAGGGCTACTATCCTGGATTTTCTAGGTGGGTTAATCATAAGGAGGACCATTTGTAAGGGAAATAGGAAGTCAGGGAGTTCAGAGAAGATGTGCCAATAAAAGCAAAGGAGGCGGCGGGTGGCGGGGGAGGGGTGGGGAGAGAAGAGAGAGAGGGAGAAGGAAGATTTGAAGCTGCTACACTGCTGGCTTTGAAGGCAGAGGAAGGGGCCAGGAGCCCAGGAATGCAGGGGCCTCTGGACACTGGAGAAGGCATGGGGGTGAGTTCTCCCCAGCACTTCCAGAAGGAACAGCCCTGTAGGCACACTTTGGAATTCTGATTTCCAGAACTGTAAGATAAAATTGTGTGATTTTTAAGCCACTAAATTTGGATTGTTACAGCAGCAGGAAACAAGCACAAGTTCTATGAGAACAGATTTGCCAGAATAAACCTACAAAATAAAATGTTAAGATATGTAATATGTTATACATATGTATTTGAGATAATTGCAAAATCATAGGGAGAAATGATAATTAATTTATAGCATAGTTGGGACATAAATTGCCCTTCAAATGGGAGAGATTCTAAGGGTATTTGGAAGACAAAAATCTGTAAGACCTGAAGAACTACTGAATTTGGAATTTTATAAAGAAAGTACAAAAGGTTTTTAAAGTGAAATACTATAAAAGTCTCCCCTTTCAACAATTTGGAAGTCTGTCCATAGACGAGGAATTAATGACTAGGTTCATATATTTTTTCTTACTGGGTTCACCAAACTAGGTGTCCTCAACTTTTTCCCAGTGGCATGGCTGTAAAATGTGTTCCTCCAAACACATACACACATATTTATGTACCTGCATAAATTAACCATATAAAAACTATACCAAAAAATGACACTTTGAAAACTATGAAGCCATTTTCGGTTCATAAAGTACAAGGACATGCATCTTCTCGTCTCACTTGATCTTAGGCAAACTTTGTGGTGAGATGTACAGGAATATCATCCTTGTTTTGCAAATAAGCAAGTTAGGGCTCAGGGCATTAGGGGTAATCAAGGTTACCAATTGCACCTTCCATTTAAATTCCCGACTTCTAACATAGGTTACACTGTGTCTGCTTTTCATTGCTCTGACCAAAACATCTGACAACAATAATTTGGAGGAGAAAAGTTTTATTTTGGATCATGGTTTCAAAGATTCAGTCCATGGTTAGCTGCCTACAAGACAAAAACATAGAGGAAGGACTTAAGAGAGGAAAACTTCTCAGCTCATGGCAGCCAGGAGAGAGAGAGAGAGAGAGAGAGAGAGAGAGAGAGAGAGAGAGAGAGAGAGAGAGAGAGAGAGAGAGAGAGAGAGAGAGAGAGAGAGAAAGAGAGAGAGGGGAAGCAGGGACATAGTCCAAGGACCCACCCCCAGTGACCTACATCCTCCAGCCACACCCCATCTGCCTACCCTTACCACCCAGAAGTCTATTCAAATTATTAATTTGTCAACTGGATTAATCAACTGATGAGGTCAGGGCCCTCATGATCTAATCATTGCCTAGAAGCCCCACCTCTGAACCTTGCTGCATTGGGGAACCATGCTTTTAACACATGAGCTTTGGGAGAGACATTCTAGATCCAAAGTATAGCATACTCTATTCATAGAATTAACATAGGTGCACACTGTCCCCCACATGTTGCATTACTTGCTTCTTTCCAATCCTCATGTCAAAGAAAATAAATGTGTAGAGAATCCATATAGTTTGGATTTTAATATTTTCTGGAAGTTTCCAAAATCAAATTACATGAAACACAGGCAAAGATGGTACTGTTGTCTTCTAAAGTATTTTTACTAATTTAAAATATATATTCCTTTCATTTATGTATGATCTATCAAAATGTATAAATGCATTCTACTGTCATGGATAACTAATTAGAATAAAAAAATTTTAAAATATAAATAAATATATATTCCTAAGACAATTCTTGAACACTAGTAAAATCCATTGCAGTGGGCTGACTCTAGGAATAAAAGGGAAAGAGAAAAAAAGATAAAATAGTGAGGTTCTTCTTTCAAGGACAACTGGCTTAGTGGGGGAGACTGGGTGTTGAGCTCATTCAGGAAATCCTGTCACTGACTTTTCATCAAAGAGCCCTCCCTGTGCATAGGTATGGTATGCTGTCAACGAAACAGTTATCAAGACCTCCATCTCTGCTCACTGGTTTATGACAAGATTCTGCACCTGAGGGTTTACTCTGTACTGGAGGAATATCTATGCTCTTGATACTGGACCGTTTAGGGTAATGCTAAGCAGAGGCGGTTACTGGAATTCACTTCACAATTTCTTAGCCTAGTCACTTAATAGTTGAAATATCTGTTATATTTAAAAACAATGAACAAAATATGGCAGTTTTTGATACTTTTGGGTAAAAAGAAGGAAATCTTCATGGTTTTCATTAAGTTCTTTCTCTCATAGTTCAAAACCAAGAATGTTTAAATTCCCAGTTCAGGTAGATTACATGGTTATAAGAAATTGCATTTTGAGTTTCTAAAGAATTATGAAATCACAAGTATCTTATGGAGTCACAAGCATTGTCTGAGACTTTCTTTTGGACACTGCAGTTGACAAAGGAATAGAAATGTAAAAGCAAAGCCAGAGAAGTTGGCTCAGGGAGAATCTCATCAAACACATGGTGACAATAAAGGGACTGCTATGGGGCCTCTCTCTATTTACTTATATTTAAATAGTCATCTCAATTTGACTATATAAAAAATGATACATGTGAAACAGACATTATTACCTCAGGTACATGTATGACTGCATGACCAATGTGATCCTGCAATGTGTATAATCAGAAAAATGAGAGACTGTACTCTGTTTCTGTATGATCTATCAAAATGTATAAATGCATTCTATTGTCATGGACAAAAAATTAGAACAAATAAAATTAAAAATCAAATAAGATAAACCTTGAAAAAATGGTACATATGAGTCACAATCCAGGAGCAAACATAATATGTTTTAAATGTCATACTATTTTCCCTACTTAAATTTAATTGTCTTGGTGGTGGGTGGCTAAACTTTATGTTTAACATTAAAATGCAATCCCAGCTACTGGATGAAGATATCATTACCTGAACTTTCTAGTCAGTTGTTCTTTTCTTTTTGTTCCTTGAATATTATTTTCTTCCTAGCAAATTAATATTCACATTTCTGGCTAGTGACATATCAACTCATTGTTTTTTGACCAAAGTATTATCTATATATTTAAAGGCACATTGAATTCTTTTAGCTAGATTTGGAGTTTATGAAACATTATAATAAAAAAGATGAGTGTGTATGTTTGCAAATGTATTTAAATTATACATTCAACCTTATTCTTTCATTGCTGGATTGCATACACTATTCGTTTTTAAGTCTCCATCCCTTTGGAGCTATTTTCCTGCTAGACACAACAGAATCATCTATTAAACAGGAATTGTGCAGCAGACCCACTCATTCCTGGCTGTTTTGACCTTGAAGGAAAAACATGACATTGTGCTTTAGCTGAAGTCTAGACTCTGATCCTCTAGCCCAAAATGTGCTTGCGGATGAATCTTCAGAACACAAAATTACATTTTGTGAAGAGAAGAGTGGAATGATTCATTTGTGATTAAAGAACAAGAAGTCCAGTTCCTCATACTAATCAAATCATGGTAAAAATGAGATTTATTTGATGTATCTTTTCAGTGACATCATAGGTGAATAGAAAATAGATAAACTCTAGACCAAAAGTACATTATGCACAAGTATATCTACACTGAGATGAAGTACCCATTTCCCATTTAATAGTCCCTGGGTGTCTAAGTTCTAGATACAATGCATAAGGAAGTGTAAGCCATGCTCCCTCTCTACCATAATCTCTCAGTGACAGGACACAAATGCACTCCCTCCAAAGATACTTTGTACCAAAACTCATTTTGTTTGAATGCCAATAAGTCTATTATGTCTAGTAATTATCCATATTTTCCTTTTGCAGCTAGATCTTCCTATCAGTGAGTTAAAAGATGGTAAAGTGTTTCTGCTGGTTTCCCCCATGCATGTATCAATGCTGAGAGAGCAGCATCTCCTCCTACCTCCCTTGCTTCTTTCCTTGACTTTGCATTTCCTGTGGGTTTTACTCTTTACCAAACAAACATCCCATCTCTGTCTCCAACATTCTGGTTGTTCAGCTCTCCTCAAATTTGGGGAAAGAAACTTCAGCTCATTTATGAACAAAGGCAGAAAACATTCCACTACGCATTCGTCCACAGCAGATAGTCCTGTAAAACTTCAACCACTTCAGGAGCTCTCCCACTGAACTTAAAATACAGTCCAAACTCTCTCATATAATCTATAAGGACACAGATACTTCTTACCTTCCCCTCCCATCTTCTCCCCTTCAACCCACTCATTCATTTCTGCCATATTGACCTTCTTTCTCTCCTTAAATAGACTTACCAGTTTTTCCTTGAACAGAGCCTGAGAACAGCTTTTTCTTTCCTACACCTAATGTACTTTTCTACCAGAGTCTCACATGGCTGGTTCCTAAACAATTTAGACTTCATCTTCTACTACCCCTTCTTCAAAGTCAAGCCATCTGACATGAACTCTCGTTTTTCAGAAGGCAAATTCAAGAAGATCAAGGACTCTGTCTCTCGCATGCACTGCTCTATCCCCAGTTCATAACCAGAAGAAAGTACCTGGCACACAGAAAGTGTTCAGAAAATACTTTTAAATTATTCACTGGGTGAACTGGAAACTCCTACTGGAGCTGCAAAGATACACTTTGCATAGGAGGGGAGGTGAGGTGGGAACAGAAGGGAGAATGGAGAGCAATATGGGACCAGCCAGTTTCTGGGATGGGTGGGAAAATTAAATTCAACTTAAATGAAATGTGACAGAACTGTGAAAAGCAAAAAGAATAAGAAATATAAATATTAAAGCCTAACTCACAGTTATACTGACAGTATAAAAGTCACAATTATTTTATTAAAATAGAAAAACTCTCTCACCCAGGTAATTTGTGACCAGTCACTTTGTTAAATATTTTGATGACACCGATTCTACTTCTCACAGATCCCTCAGCTGCAGTGGTCACGTGTTGGCATGCCAGAAAAGAAATGGGCTGGCAGATAGTGGAAACCACACAATGGCTAAGATGCAGGAGGCAGCCTAACCCATTCCCATCAGCACAGCCAAAAGAGAAATCCTGCATCCATGGGGCACAGTTCCCTGTTCACAAACCTCCCTCGCATCTTACAACCAAACAGCAGAAATGGATATAACACTTCACTTTTGAAGCCAAGATTATCAAAACAAATAGGTATCTCATACGAACCTATTTTTATTTGCTTCTGAATCTCATGAAATGAAGGTATCTACCAGAACATTCTCACACAATGGTCTTTGTCCCAGAACCTTTCACAAATGGTGCTATGGTGAAGGCGATATCCATGTTCTACATGGGTACTACTTCATTGCACTGACAGATCAATACAGAATTCATAAGATGAGGCCTTGCTGCACAGAGCCCGTCTACATATTTCTGCTTCTCTGCCCATTTCAGACTATAAATTCAAAGTGCTGACTCCTTTATCTCTTTCCTAATCACTATAATGGTGATAAATCCTATGCAACCCAATGACCTATTATCCTACTTTAAATACAATTCAGGAAAAGAATCAAAACCAATATAGAAAATAAAGAACAGGAAAGAAAACATGCATTCAACTCATCTTTACTCTTGTACCTTTGGTGCCATACTCATGGTCTTAAAATTCTGTCATAAGACAGATATATGAAAATTAGATGCTAAAGAATAGCTAGGTATTGAAATTTCTGAATCCAAAATATGTTCCACCTACTACAGAAAAATTTAAAAATAGACTATAATTCTGTGAATGTAGCTGATCATTTATGAAAAGACTCCATTTAGTCTTATGCTTATATTAAACACCTTACTATGCATTGTTTAGTCCAAGGGCTTGGTCTTGAAAATCTAGAACTCCTACTGCTTAGCATGTGACATACCCTCAGCAAATATTCCACTTGTATGGAAGAAGTTGATTGACTCTAAAAGGTCAACAGTTACTAGATATATATCTCAAGGAAAGCTATGGAATCTTCAAACTTATAATCTGTTAAAAATTGAATGGCCATGTGTCTCAGATACCTGGGGCATTTTCTACCTAATGCTGAGAGGCTGGACAGAGATGATTTTCTGAGAGTGACATCAATTGTCACATAATGACCTCCCATCAAGTCCCTCCTTAGGTTAACTCCATTAAATCTATCACAGTAGAGGAGAAGGAACACAGAGCCCGTGAACATTACACGTTTCAAGTTCTTCCTTATGGTGAGTGTGTATAGTGGCAGGATTTTTGGAAAATGGAGAAGGAATGTTACAGTGGAATAATAAATTGAGAGTTGTGACTTTCTGGGTGTGACTTTGGAATCAATGACAACACCCTTCAGCATACCCTATCTATGCTTCAAAGCAGTGTGAATATTGCTTCTTTGACAAGTTTTCTCTGACATTATACACTCTTTATTGTCCCAGCAATGGGAAGTTGACCACCTCATTCTTTTCTCTGTTTCCATAGCTATGTGTTCTTCATATTAAAGGAGTTCTGTGTGCTTATTATAACTTACTGTGGAGATCCCCCATATATCTAGGAATACTTCCCAAACTGCCTCTAGAAATGGTATAATAAGTGGTCATTGACAATAGGAAATGAACTTATGGTTGCTTTGTTTGTTATTTCCACAATCCCACAGTGCTGGGGACTCAAACCCAGGCCTCCAGCATGGGAGTCAGGCACTCTACGTGATGGGCTATATCGCCAGCACACTTATGGGTGCTTTGATGAAGCAGTCATGCTACAACCAGATGACTATCAAGTTTGGGAACTGCAAATAAGGATGCTTTCTCTTCAGGGATTCCTCTAGTTTCGTTTCATCACATACCTTATCACACAAATTTCTTTCCATCTATAAGATGAATTACATTTTCTAAGCCATATTTCCATGCTACCAAGAAAAGTTTTTCATTAAATTTATAACCTCTCCATGTACTGTGGGTTCTCCGTTTCCTCCAATATTCTTTCTAACTGTGATAATACAATGAGAATGATAATAATAATAATCCTTGTTATCTATCAGATTGATTGTCAGTCTTTAATTTTCCAAGACATAGAGATAGCATGCCTTATAAACAGAGATTCTGGTGATTTTAAATTCCCAAACTAAATGACATGCTACAAAACTTTACTGTAGAAATTAAACATACCATGGCACAGGACATCACTTTCTTTCTTCATTACCTAGCTGATTTATAGAACTTTTATGAGAGAAAATGTGGGCAGCTTTTCAAAGGTTTTTAGGTTAAATCTCTTTTAGTGGAAATAGTACAAACCATCTTAACTTGTGGGTTCTTTGTGAGTTAAATATAGAGTTACTATTAATAAACTAGACATAAAAATGGCTAAAGAGAAGTTTATTTAACATAAAAACCTACTTTTGTAAATTATCATCAATGATGGCCTTTGTTCATGATTCATAGCTATACTTTTTAAATGTGGCAATAGGGTTTATTAGTTACTACAAATGCTATTAGATACATCACTGTATTATAACCAATGGAATTATGGTAGTCAGTAGGTTCTGTGCTCTCCAGTTAACTAAACTTCCTGGCATTAACACCCTTCCATAGATTATTAACCATGGCTGTTCCTGTGACTTTCTTTAACAACAAATGCAGCAAAGTACCCTTGTGCCATTTCTCAACCTCTAAGCATTAAGCAGGCCCAGCAGCTTAAACTTTTGTGCTTTGAGGGGTCTAAGTTGACATTTAAATAGCTGGGTTCTCCACTGCGAAGACCACATGAAACGACTACAGGCGGAGGTAAAGATCCAGAGACTGCATGGACAAAAATTAAAGAACCCAGTCAACAGAGAAATTTGCAGCCCCAAATACATGACCCCAGTTGAGTGACTGTAGCCAATCCCAGCTGTCATAGCCATCCTAGCTGAGGTGTCAGACACAGGAATGCAGAAGCCAATTTGGACGATCTGGTTCAACAGACATCCTTTGGAGAGAGATGAATGATCCCCAAGGGCCCTGTGCAACCTTCTGACCCATGAAAATTATGAGAGCTATCAACATACTTCAAGCTACTGAGTTTTGGTAAAATTTGTTTCACAGTTAAATATGAATGTGCTCAGTTACTATTTTTAAAAAAATAATTATTTTAAATTTTAAAAAGTTCAGACCAACACAAATGAATATAGAATTACTTAACTAGAAGTATTTATTTTCAGTGTAGAGAAGATGGCCATGTAGGCCTATAAATCTTTCTTTGTTGCTTTCTAATTATCTTATTTCTATGACTTACAGAGAAAGGTAAATCTAGAAAAATCATTCTGCTAGGGGGAGGCAGTTTTTATGGATGCGTATGCATCTTCCTGCTAGCATATGTAACTCAAGGAACGGATCATGAAGCATTTTCAAAAATAGATCATGCAAACTTCAAGATACTGCTTCACACACTGAACTTTTGGCAAATATTAGGCGACAGAAAATTAGATAAGAATCTAGTCTGGAGTGTGCTTGGTCTATAATGGCATGTAAACACCAAGCAATATATTTTGGCAGACATACAAACAAGTAGAAAGGTTTCATTCTCTTATGAAAGTTGGGAGGCTGCTAAGAGAAATAGCTAGAACAGAGGCTAGTTCCACACCATTTGAAGTGTGCCTGAGAATGGACTGTGATTCTCCTAAAGAAATACTTTTGCATCTGCTCCATCACATAGATAATTGGGTGATTAAGACCATGAGGTGTGATACACTGATTTTAACTACCTGTCCCCAAAGTCTTAGAGCAATCATAACCAGAAACTCACCTGAGCCATGTACATTTTTATTTAATAAAACACTTATTTAAAATATATCTTGAGCTAAAGCATTACTTCATGGAGTGGGCTCTTAAATTCATGCTTCAAATAAGTATGTTGCTGAAAAATTTAAGTTGCTAGAGGATCTCAGCCCAAATCTGGTTAAATATTAGGAATTAATTGTTAAAATTTCCTTTAGCTTTGTCTGTTGTAAATATTATGTTGGCACTAGGAAGCAGAATAAGTTGTCCATACCAAATTTGAATTAAGAAAACAGTATTATATAATATAATACATGTTTAAGAGTTCCTGACTTGAATTTTGGTCTCACCTCATAGAAGCTGTATTAAATTAGAAAAGTTACTTCTATCTCATAGGCTTCAATTTTCTCACTTGTAAAAGTGGGAATAAAAATAGCACCAACTTCCTAGGACTTCTGTGGGGATTAAATGAGAACTACACAGAGCACTTAGCATAATGCCTAGCATACAGAAAGTCCATAAATGTCAGTCTACTCTCTATAATAGAGCAGGGATATCCAATTCACCAACTACTGGTAACAAATTATTAAGACAACAATTATCAAAAAGGTGAAACCAAATCAGATAAATACTTGACTTCACTGACATCAGAGACCATTTCAACTAATTTTCTGAGTAGCATTTAGTTATTAGCATTAATAAGCAAGAATGTACAATATAGCCAAATTTTAATCCATAATCAATTCTTTGACTCAAAAGATCAAAGAAATATCAATAAAACACAACGTAATTAAGATGTGTTGCAAAGTGAAATGAACATGTTTCTTGATCTTTCTATAGTATCTTTGACCTGAGAAACAGTGGTATCAACATGTTCTTATGAGAGAGGAGGAGCTAAACCTTTTCAGCAGAATGTTATATTAGTTAAGGGCTTCATAATTGTCTTTTAAAAAATGGTCCAGGCTATACTCTGAAAACAATCAGATAAGATCATGCCTACAGACCTGAAAGATCTACATTCATTGTCAAAGACTGAAGCAGGCAATTTGGAGTGGTTCTTAATCTATTCTGGGTTCTGAGAATCTTACTATTTATCTTAAAGTGAAAGGCAGGGAGAATCATGGTGTTCCAAGGCACATATGGCTGCCCTAAAGAATATGCTACTTGCATAAAGAGCCCTTGGTCACCAGGCTTAGAGGTACCAGGAGCTTCTGATGTTTAGAAGAAGAAGTTAATGGGAAAAAGCTAACCAAGCTGTGTATGCCTTTATGAGATTCCTTCTGTATTAAAGTTCTGGAGAGAACATAAGAATACCCAGCTCTGGAGTCAGAAAACTGTTAGCTTCTATCAAATAGCAAACAAATGATTAAAAATATACCACTTAGGGCTGGGGTTGTAGCTCAGTGGTAGAGTGCTTACCTAGTATGTGTGAGGCACTAGTTTCAATTTTCAGCACCACATAAAAAATAAATAAATAAAATGAAATAAATATATTGTGTCCATCTACTACTGAAAAAAAAATTTAAATACCACTTAGCACCAAGAAAACTGATTTTTGTCATTTCTCTAGAAACATTTTATTCTTCCTAAAGCACTCACCAGAATTAAAGCAATTGATATGTTGGGAATAACACAGTGCCAAACATGGCAGAAAGGTGAGGAAATGGGGAATAAATTAAGATTATAAACCAAATAAAACTATATCAAATCTATTCATGAACTTAGGGCACAAGTATTTTCAATGTAAATGTCTAAATTTCATAAATTGGAGAAGACAAAATAACACAAGATGACTAGAAAAAATACCAGGACACCTAAATGCCCAACCATGTCCTTTCTTTAGTATAATTTTAGTGGATGTTGTACACAGGATCAACTGCATTAACATTTGCATCTGGCTCATTATAAAAATTATAGTTTGTAATAATATTAATCCTTTTATTTCTCTATCTGGATCAGTTCCCTTTTGTTTGTTGAGTTTATCAATTTATGCCACATATGGATTTATTAGGTGAAGTTTGCTAACATTCACATAATTAATATTTCCTAAACACAGGGAAAAAGTTAACTGTCCCACAAAGCATATTACTGAAGTGTTGACAGGGTTGTATTTAATTGCAGTTGCTTTTGTTGCTATTTGTTCAGAATTAGTTAACTTCAGTTGCAGCACTATTCTAGCTAATTCATATCTGAAAAGAAACACTGACAAGGAAGAAATCAACTTAAATGAAACTACCCTCCAGCTGTCTACCATGCGCTAGCACTAGAAATAAAAAATAGAACTAAAATTAATTCTGGCATGGCTCCCTCTCTTTTAAAACTTGGCATAAAATATGATTTGAAGAGTGAATGCACATTTTATGAAGAAAGCAGGTTATTTTGGTATCTAGTGGGTGGACAAAATGAACCACAATCATTTCTAGAAGGGTTCTAACTCATGAAGGCTAACAGAATGATTATCTTCCCAATTATCCACTAAAGTAAATAAAGATGAATATATTCTCATTATTCACTGGAGAGTGGATAGTTAGAGTTGTTAGCTATGAAAAAGTCCTTGAGCTCTAGGTCACTGAGCTAGAAATCACTTTTTTTTTTTTTTTTTTTTTTTTTGGTCAGCTCTATTTTAAGGATTATTGAATTTGCATCAAACTTGGTAGGGTTTTCAGGTAGAACTTGTTAAACAGATTAAGGCTTCTACCTATTCCAATTGACTGTTGACTGTGTTAATGGTCATTTGACTAGACAATTAGATGGACTAAGAGGTTGTCTGCTATTTGTAAATTTATTTCATGGTAAAAGGGATAAAAGTCCTTCCTATTCTTTACCTGCATTTTATTAGAAGATCCGGTCCTGAGAATTAAATTCATGTGTGTTTGTGATGGGGTGTGGGAGAATGGAAACCAGAGACAGACAGAACAAAGAAAAGATATGGCCACAAGACTCACTGGTCATAATAGTAGTTGTTAATTATACCTAACATGAGAAAAATTTAGAAGCAACTGTTGCTATATTATTATATTTGGTGTTTGGGTATTTATATTTCCAATAGTTTACACAGTTATATAAGTAATTTGTATAACATACATACCTTTTTTATAACCTAAATTACACAGATAATTGGTTCAGTTTCCCCTGTAACTTTCATCTTTAGACAAAATTTTATTGAATAAATCAGGACTGAGTTCTTATTAGTAAACATGACCCATGATAAGATTTAATTTTAGAGTGGGAAAGAAAATTGGGAAGAAGAAATGCAACACTGAGTCCTGTTCAGTTCGATCAACACTTATGAGTAACCTACAACCTTCTAAGCACCACACTGGATAGAGCAGATAGACAAATGCAAAAAACACATCCCTGCCCTTAAGGGATTCATAGGTATGGGGACAGGGAGAGAAGAGCCCAGTCTCTGAATGAGACAGAGATTTAATGATGTGGTAGGAGTTGGTAGATCCCAACTCCTGTTTCCTTCCTACCCTTGTCTTCATGATATATGTTCTTTCTTTTTTCTATTTTATCTATTTATTTTAAAACAGGCTAGTCACTTTGTTCATAATTTTTGTTTCATTAGTCAATTTTCTGACTCCTTCTTCTCCACTTTGCTTGTAGAGGATTTAAATTCAGTGTCCAAAATATGACTGCCATCCATTGTATAAGAACAAATCCATAATAGGATCTTTACATCTTTGTATAAAAAAAATTTTATTTTAATGATTAAATCAATAAAAATGACCAAAGATGCCAACCAAACCATTTCCCACAGTGATTTATTTATTTTCTTTCTTCTCCATTAATTATACAATTTCTCAGGTTGTTTTTCCTCTTTCCTTCTTGACATTATTTCCACAAGGTTCCACTTCCCATCCACATTTCTGCCTTCCCCTTGTCTTGAATGGATGATTCATTTAGGACACAGGGACACTGAAATACCAAGGAGTGAAAACTAAAATTTAGACACCCTGACTTGCAGTCTCAGGCTACTAGGGACATCCTGTGTGGTCGGTGGGCATGCCACAGTCTCCCTGCTCTTCTTCCCTGAAAAGCACTGGTGAGCATTCAGTTATTAAAGTGTGGACTTGTTTGCTCCCTGGAGCTTGGTGAGCATGTTCGCTTCAATACTTCAGTATGGTTCTTACCAAAATTGTCTATTCAGTTACATTCTGATCTGATGTACAATACAGTAGATAATCAAAATAAATTTTCTTCAAATCAAAATAAAGTTTCAGTGGCAGCTCTTGGTGGGTACTGTTCATAACTGCTACGGGATGTCTTAATGGCAAAGATATGCTTCATATACTATGACCAAATATATGTAAGTTCCTAGGTATCTATATTTCCCTCTGCTTTGTGCTTCTCTCCCCTAAGTCAATCTCCTACTTTCCTTCTCAAACTTTGTTTTTAATCTCAATAAATGCCAATTTTAATCATAATACTATGTACACCAAGTTTTAAAAGCATATTATGAAAAATGACATTCAAGGCCCCAGCATTCTGTGCAATGCAATCTTGGCTGCTGTATGTCTCAATAATATGTTTTCCTTGCTATTTCTAATTGGTCAATATGAGACTTAACTGTTGACTTTCAATTACTGTGGAGGATAATTGAGCTCACTGATATCCCTACCCCAACCATCTTTTCCCTCCCAACTCTCAGTAAAATTGGATCAACACACATAACATAGATGTAACCAAATGTTCTCTTTTACATTACTATAACTATGTGATTATTTTTAATTTTTGAGAGAAGTTGCATCCTGATTTTTCAGCTTTAAAACTGTCCTGATGTTAACAGTTTAGTCTTTCTGCATTTGCTTCATAGTCTATGGAGTCATGACTGATTCTTCCTAATTGCTCCACTGGACTTTTAACACTATCATCATGTGGTCAATCAAGTATGTCAGATTCCATCAGACTCTCCTTCACGTGCACCCTTTGTGGTACCTGGTGTTTTCAGGTTCTGAGATTTTATCATGTTCAGCAAGGAGAATCCATTCTCTCCTGGTACCTGAGCTGCAATTTCACCACCTAGAAAGTCAGTTTCTTTACTCTAAGAAGCTTTCACTATTCCACTATTGTTCCCTTTGTCTGTTATTTTACTGGGATTTTAGAGAGTGGAAGAGAGAAGTACTTGTGTCTATGCTTCTGTTTTACCAGAATTCCTTTCCTACATCCTTCTGTTTAACAAATGATTCTATAACCCCGACTTCTTTGTTTAACATATGTTTTCCTTGCCTTGAGTAAAACCAAATCTTCCCCAAGGAAATTAATGGTTGGTGATTAAGACTGTTTGATGGGGTGGTGACCCTTGGCCCCTTGTCTGCTGCTTGCAGATGATTATTACTCTGTTCAACTGAGGTCCAAGCTCCTTGGTCATCCCTCCCTCAATCATTGCCACTCATGGTTGTTCATTAGAAGCTTTTGAACACTCATACACAATCTCTTCCCACCTTGAGCTCATACTTCTCATAATAATGGAAGTCAGGGTCCCAAGAGAAGCTTCATCTAACTTGCCAGCCTCTCTTTCCTTGAGCTTTGTATCACCATTGACCTTCACATCCCAGTCCTGGTCCTCTGACCATTGTAATGGTCATGTGCTTTGCATCTCTTTTGAACTTTTAAACTCAAACTTCCCCTCTATGACTACAATCACTTACATTCTTTCCAGTTTTATCACATAGGCACTCTAGTTCATCTATTTTTATACTTTATGCAGACCTTGGATTCCTTGTTATGGCTGTTTTTCCCACTTAAGTATCTTTTTATCTTTTACCATTTTTTTTCTCTCAACTTTGACTCTGTAGGTCACTCCACAGTTACATAATGATATTTTCATTTTTGTCCTGTCTTAAGCTGTTCTACTTCTTGATTCATCCAATACTATTACTTTAATTCAACTTTAATCTCCTCTCACCTGGATTGAAGTAGATTTCCTGATTGGTTTTCCTACCACCAGTCTAATTTACCTTTAATTCATTACTTAGCCACAAGACTCTTCTCAAATTTTATACATACATATGTATGTATGTGTGTATAAAACCATTCCCCTACATTGCCTTGGAAATTATTTTCTGAGGAGTAAGTACAAACTTCCTAGCATAGCTCACCATGACTTCATTTCTTCACACTGTATCACTGCCACATGGAACTATGTTCACATCTCTGAATGGTCTAGACCCACATCTATATCTTTCCATATTCTTGGGACCTTATTTTCATAAAATCTAAGCCCCTAAAGAGCAGAAAACTTACTGAATTTATTCACTACAGTATCTGCATTTCCTGAAATCCTAGAAAAATTCCTAACTCACAGTGTCACTCCACATACTATCTAGATGAATGTGTTTAGCTGATGCACATTGACCAATTCCCTCAGAGAAGAAGTTATTTTGTCTGTGGTAGAACTGGACAATGCCTTAATCCTATGAATATGGAACCTATAAATGTGTTGTCTTATTTGCCAGAAAGGAATTTGCAGGTATAATTAAGTTAAGGACCTTGAGATGAACAGATCATCCTGCATTTTCTAGATGAGTCCTTTGTAGTCAGAAGAGTTTTTATGACAAGGAGACTGATTTCAAGGAAGAAAGAAGATACCATGCTGCTGGTTTTAAAGATGTTGGAGGTGCATGAACCTTTAAGTATACAAGAGTTCTCTGCAAACTGTAACATATAAGGATAGGGATGTTCCCCAAAATCTCCATGAAGAATGTAGCCCCACAAGTTAATTTCAGACATCTGACCTCCAGAACTATAATATAATACATTTGTGTTTTTTTAAGTCACTACATTTGTGGTAATCTGTTCCTGTAGCAATAGTAAATTCATAAATCATCCCACTTTATGTGCCTGGCTATATGTAGATATAACTAAAATGCAGACATATGTAACCACTTGCAAAGAGAATTCTGAGTTCCTAACAAATATGTATATATACACATAAATATTTATATATATACAAAATATATATACATACTGTATATATAGTGTATACATGTATATGTATGTATATATATATATATACATATATATACAAAGTAAATATTACTTTTAAGTAGAAATTAACTACTACAACAAAATGCAGACCAGAAGGAAAAGAACGTGCAAACGATCTAAGATAAAACAAGGAATTTAAAAAGTTTTTCCCAAATTACATGCTTTAAGGGTTTAAACTTTGTCAAAGCAGGCACAAGTTTATCTCTGTACTTCTGTGCAGTCAATTCATGGAGATATACATGGTGTGAAGAGTTTTAAGAGTCAGTGTTTGGTTTACAAAATAACAAAGTATGATCATGAGAATCAGAATCACATATATTCCTGAGCCCAGGACCAGAGAGATATTCTTTCAGTGGTTCCTCATAGGGAAGACACTGTGTAACCTCATAAAGTGTCCTTAACAACACTGTACATACATATATAAAATAGTGCCAAATTGTTTCATACGATATTTCTTAAAGTAGGCTGAAGGTATGATGATGAAGATAATTCAGCAAGAACAAAGAGAAAAAATGGCCTACTTTAGTAAAGTAAGAAGCCATTTGTTGCACAAAACTAAAAGCAAAGGGAATTATTAGTTAATAATGTAGTCCCAGGTGTTGTAACTTTGTGAAGCTGTAAATTATCATCAGGACTAGTTGATCTCAATCTCCAAGTTTTGAGATAATATAAAGACCTATTTTAGCATGGTGGAGTAGTTAAACCACCCAAGTTCACAAAGTCTATTTAATTATGAAATGAATAACAAAGTCAATCTTCAGCTACTTTCATACTTAATCCCTTAGGCATATAACCACTAAGAAGTTGATTCATTTTTCTTTCCAATCCTGACCTCTTTTCCTGAACTTTCTCTGAGCAGCTCAGTTACACCATCACTGCATGTCTGCACACAACTCATATGCAACACCTTCAAACCTAACCCTCACATGCCCCTGCACCACACACACACACACACACACACACACACACACACACCCACCCACTTGTCTTCATGATATCTCACTTCTTGTTATGCCATAATCCGTTTTGAAAATCTGAACCTTGGAAACCTGCTTCTGTTGGAGTTGCACTCTTCTGTATACTACAGCTGATAAATTGCTAAATCATGAAGATGCTTCCTTTGTAGGGCTTCAAATCTGTTTCTTCCTCTTTTCTAGCATTAACTAAGCTATAGTTTGCTAAGTCTCCATTAATTTCTTTTCCTTAATCATCTCTACCTGCACCTAAGACATGACAGTCATATCAATCTTTGAAAAGCATTCCAATTGATGACCCCAATCAACCCTTTTTTCTAATGAATTATCAGTTTCTACGCTGATACTGTGGCTTCAAAAGTTTTCTCTCTTAACTTTTCTATCATGTATGCTGAACTCCAACCACTAGAACCAAGTACATATGATTCCTCTGTCTTCACCATGGCTCAGGCAGTTAATATTAAATATTTGTTCTGACAGTCATAGCTTGTTCTTGCTGGAAAGAGCAACAAAATAAAGAGTGTTTGTTTATGGGAGTCCTAAACTACTTCATCTTAATTTATGTGGAGACTGCCTAATAGTAGCCATTTAAATGTAAAGTTTTCTCATGGGAAATAAAAGTACCTCATCACAATACAAATTTTCCTCTGGTTCAATTGCCTGTTCAATTTCCCAAAATGATATTCTATTTTAGTACCAGTTTCATTTCCTTTAAAGGATAAAGCAAATCTTCATGCTGGCAAGAGTCTAGTATTCAGGCAGTAATTGTTTCTGGTTTACCACCTGGAATACACACAACTTCCATTTGTCAATTTAATATTTTTAAAACAATGAAATAAAGTGAGCAATGAAAGCAGTACCAGACTACTTTTTTGGTGCCCATATCTTTTCATCTATTTTAGGGATTATAAACAAGTAAATCTTAATATAAATAATGCTGACATAAATAGCATGTATTTTCCCCACAAACATAATCAGTTTTCTATTAGTAGATCTATGGATGTTGTTTTAGTCAGCTTTTTTTGCTGCTGTGACTAGAAGACCTGGCAAGAGTAATTTTAGAGGAGGAAAAGTTTATTTTGTGGCTCAGGATTTCAGGGGTCTCATTTCATAGATAGCCAGCTCCATTGAGGAGGGCTCATGATAAGGTAGAAGAGTGTGGTGGAGGGAAGTGACTCACATGATGATCAGAGTCTCTGCTGAGAGACTCCACTCACCAGACACAAAATATATACTTCAAAGGCATACCTTCAGTGATTCACCTCCTCCAGGCCACACCCTACCTGCCTTCAGTTACCACTCAATCCCATCAGGGGATTAATCCACTGATTGGGTTGATTCTCATAATGCAATCATTTCTCCTCTGAACCTTCTTGCGTTTTCTCACACGAGCATTCAGGGGACACCTCGCATCCAAACTATAATAAATGTTAAGGAAAAATTAACCCTATTGCCTTAACATTTATGTTATTCAATGTAATTCTTTTTAAACCGGGATGTGAAGCAAGGGGGTTGTGGTGGTATGATTGGTTATCTACTAGCCCCTCTGTCATGTTCACATCCAAATGCCCTAAACCTATGAATATAAGTTTATGGGAAAAAGGGAACTTTGAAGATGTGATTAAATTGTGGATCTTAAGATGGGGAGAAGATCTTGGATATCTGAGTGGGCTCAATATAATAACAAGAGTCCTCATTACAAGGACACAGAAAAGTCGGAGAAGAAAGAAATGTGATGATAGAGGGAAGAAGGGACCGTGTGGCAAGGAGTGCAAAACTTTTACAAACTTTACAAACTGGAAAAAGCAAGCTAAACTGATCTTCTCCTAGAGCCTCAGGAAGGAATGAAGCCCTGCTGACACCTGACTTTGGTCCAGTGAGACTGATTTTGAAATTCTGATCTTGACAACTGCAAGATACTATGTATGTTGCTCAAATATGTATGTGGTAACTTGTAAGAGCAATAGGAAACTAATGCTATGGATAACACTGACTTTTTTTTTCTAATTAGTTGCTTAGCAGTTTTGTTGTTTTTTGTTTGTTTTCTGGTACTACATACAAGTATTCAGGTCATTTCTTTTGTGATTTGCATTTTAACAATGTAAAGTCACCTTATTCCAAAAAGGATGATCTTTCTGACTCTTTCTTGATCTGGTTTCCAGACATTGTAAGTTTTTCTCCTTGGTTAGATGACCTGGTAAAGTAACTGAATTGCTAGTGTTGCTTCTGAGCTCCCCATTTTCTTTAAATGGGAAACTTCTGAACCCTCATTCAAAAATTGAATGACTGTTTTACTTTCTTTGATACCTTTATTTTATGTAAATTAGTGCCATATTTCCCTGATTACAATTGATAAACAAGATACATTTTGCTGTTTACTTCATAAGGTAGTGACCATCTGCTATTTAAAATATTCAGATGAAGGGATTTTAGATTCCCAAAGAAAGAAGTAAAAATTTGAAAAAACATCTGCTGACAAACTGAACCTCTAAAAGAACAAGTTCAGCACTCTTTTCTGTCTCCAAAAGCAAACATTCCATTTCCTAAAGGAGATACTTGCTGCTCACTGGCTTTGAAGAAAATATTGCTTATTTTGTGGGCAAAAAAAGGCCCATGTAAGTTTGCTGACTGATTCACATTTGGATACTCTGGTTCTGATTCTGACTTACAAACCACAGAGAGGCATTAAATTTTATTCAGTTTAAAATACATCTGTTAGGCATAGGAAAAAATATTCACTAGTAAGAAAAGAGTTTGTTTCTAAATATTAGCATATTAATATTTTTTCTAAGACATAAAAGAAATATGCTAAAAGAAAAAAATTGTTTCACTAAGAGATAACCTCCTGACTTATTTTTATGTAATCACATGCATGAAGTCAGTGTTTTATCTTGTCATTTGATCACCTGAAAATCTTCCCCTACAGAAGCTAATCATTAGTCTAGTTGGAGTCACATGATCCCTTCAAAATACAAATTAGTGTCTGTCACCACTTTAAACATGAATATAAATTATACTGTGAAAATTTCAACCATTTACAGAATAATACTCCAAGTTTGTGTCTGTTTTACAAATATCAGAAATGACCCACATAAGTTTCATTAGTAGTCATTAAAACCCAGTGTTTACCCAGTGGCTTGGGAGGCTGAGTCAGGAGAACCGCAAGTTCAAGGCCAGCCTCAGGAACTTAGTGAGGCCCTAGCAACTTAGTGAGACCCTCTCTCAAAAACAAACAAACAAACAAAAAAACCCATAAAAGTAGGTTGGGGATGTGGCTCAGTGGTTAAGTGCCCCTGGTTTCAATCCTGTGTACCAAAAACAACCATATAAACAAACAAAAAAACCCTAGTGTTCAATATATTCCAATATATTTGATTTAGAAATGAGGTATCCCTCCAAAGTACCTGTATGAGATAATGCAAGAAGATATATATAGGGGAAATAATTGGGTTATGAAAGTGTTAACCTAATCCCCTGATAGGGATTAACTTGGTGGTAACTATAGGCAGGTAGGGTGTGGCTGTAAGAGGTGAGACATTAGTGGGTATGCCTTTGGGTTATTTATTTTGTATTTGGTGAGTAGAGTCTCTGCCTTCTGATCATCATGTGAACCATTTTCCTTCACCACATACTTCTACCATGATGTTCTGCCTTACCTCAGGCCCCAAGGAATGAGTTCATCCACCTATGGACAGAGACCTCTGGAACTATGAGCCCTCAAGTAAACTTTTTTTCCTTTAATTGTTCTTGTCAGATCTTTTGGTCACAGCAATAAGAAAGTATCCTATGACTTTCATGTTTTATGTGAAAAATACTTATAAATTTAGCACCATCAAATAGAATTAGTCTCTTAAAATACTCAAAATAAATGCAAAACAATGATTTACTGTCATTGCTCTAAAATGTTGCTTACAAATACTTTCATGAATTTCCTTAGCTGCTTCTGGGCTTCCTCCTCTCGTGTGCTCCTTCCATGTAGACTTATGCCCCCCCATGCACAAACATATACACACACATCAATAACCTAGTTATTGCCTCTCAGTAAAAGTTGAGATCTGTTTTAGAAATCAGTCTTCAATTCTAGGTCACTACCCTGTTCTCTGGGCTAGTAAAGAAGATGAGTCACAGGAACTGCATTCATTTACTTCAATAGATAGAAATTGTGACATTTCTTTAACACAATATCCTTTTGGATCAGTGCTTTTATGGGTTTTGTCACTTTCAGATTTCTTCCCAATCTAAAATCAAATTTCTAAATAGTGCAAAATTATCAGTTCAAATACATAAGCTATCATCTATTGATAAATTCAGCTTTTGAGTTCTTTGGTGAGTTATTTGATTTCATTTTAAAAGCATTTATTATTACCCTATGTAAATTTATGATTACACAAATGGTATACCTTTACTCCATGTACAAACAGAGAAACAACATGTATCCCATTTGTTTACAATAAAAAAAAGCATTTATTATTTGGTTATGTTTTAAGCATTTGCCATGGTTCTGAAAAGAGATAAGATACATAATTTGTGTTAACTCTTTAGTAAAATATCCACGTATATTCGCTGTCTTATTTCTGATACTAAAATTCACTTCAGTTGGACCATGGATGAGGAAAACAAAGAAAAAAAAATATTACTCAGCTATCTATCTGAAAATCCTATAGAAAGTTGGAAAATTTTTAATAAATGCTGCAATGTATTATGGGATGAGTCGTGCTCCCCCTCAAATTCATGTTTAAATTCAGTCGTGCTCCCCTCAAATTCATGTTTAAATTCAGTCCTAGTATCTCAGTCTATGGCCTTTTTTGGAAACGGAAGCTATTTACAAATACAACTAGTTAAATTAGAATGATGCCTTATGGAAGTAGAATGAATCCCAAATCCAGTCGATGGGTGTCCTTGTCAAAAGGGGAAACTTGACACTGACATGACACTGTCTGAAGACTTGAGTTATGCTCCACGAATCAAGTAACTGCCAAACCCTAGGCCTGGGAGAGATGCTTCCAAAAAAATCCAGGGTACCCAAGTTCTGATGACACCATAATCACAAGCTTCTGGCCTTTAGAACTGTGAGACAATACATTTCTGTTGTTTAAATCACTCACTTGTACTTTGTTAGAGTGGCCCTGGTAAAGCAATACAAAATGGGGAAGGTCATGCTAAGCAGACATAAATACGAGAGGCCATAAAAAATATTAATAATTTTGAGTACATAAATTAACAATAAATCTGTACTGGGAAGGAAAATAAAACAAAACAATTTCTTGTGTTGGAATTTCACTAGAGGTTCCAAAGTGGAGGAGAATAGCCATCGAGTCTTCACAGGCTAACAAGGTATTAGAGTCCTCTATGGGAGAACTGCAAAGGGAGTGACCAAGGGGAAGTTTGCCAAGATCAGCCTATCCCCTGCCTGTAGCCTGAATTCTCGTCCTTGCCAACCCAATCTAGCAAGGGTGAGAATTCAGGCAGGCTGTGCTTCTTTAGAAATTAGAGAGGAGGTTGCCTGGGTGCTATGGATTTGTTTTTGTTTTTGTTTCTGTTTTTTAAATAAGGAACAACTCACAGACCCTCATCTGTGCTTCCTTAAGCTTCGGGGACACAGAACTTTTTCCAGACTCCTTTGTTGAAATGAGTCTAAAGGCAAAAGGCTAGTGGGAGGAAGCTGCCTGGCAGAGCAAAGAGTCCAGCTGTATAAGGAAAGGGTTATCCTTCCACAGTGCCTCAGGTTGAGGATGCACAAGGAATTCCCTGGACCAGATGGGGGATTGCTAAAAGAGACTCAGCTGAATGGAAAGGCGCTCCGCCCGCGAGAACCACCTGGAAGGGAAAGTGCATGCCAGCAGAGGAGTCACTGATAGGAAACTAGAAATGTGGGTAAGACTGTGCATGTAGAAGATGCCAGGAAAACCCAGGATTCTGTACAACTATTTTGCACCAATAAAAAGAAAAGAACCACAGTGAACTTAGAAGATATATTATCATAGATTCACCATGAGAAATACTGTTAATAGAAACCCTAAACCTTAAATGATCAAATCCAGTGATTTGTGCAATAATAGTTGGGGTTGCTACTAACTTGGGTTTTAGTTTTCCTTTAGTAGTAATTTGCTTTAAAGAACAAAAATAAGGATAAAAGACAAATGGCCTCTGGTTGGAGATGCTCAGGGCATGTTGGAAAGCACATTTCCTTCTCTTTTCAGCATAAGTGCCACTCCCATTAGCTATGCTTGAATGCCTGCCATGTGTGGAAACGAAGAATGGCGAGGTTTTCTGCTGAGAAGAAAATTTGAATAGCAGATTGGAGAAAGAAACAGAAAACTTAAATTACAATATGTAGAAGTTTAAATCCTGTCTCTACAAAAGAATCTTGGAAGTGTCTAACTGCATTATTCTTGCAGAGGTAGGAGCTAGGTAAAGGTACAGTCAAGGAAGTATGGACAGAGATGAAGAAAATTCATCTTGGAGAAAAAAGAATGTTTCTCTTTTTAAGAGATATATTTAATGCCATTTGAAATTTAGCTTCAAAGAGCCTACGTTAATGGATATTAATGGGTAAAACTACTACATGAAGTAGTTTTCATAGAGAAGTCTTATGGAAAGGTAGATATTGAGGCTGAGACAGATTTGTGGTTGGAGGAAAACTTGCTTGGGGTTCCCAAGCAGGAGCAGGAGAAAGCTGTTCAATGCAAGACACACACAAGCAGTGATGACTTCCAGGCTCAATTTCAAAACCTCAGTATGATCCTGAAGGTGTAGGATTCACAACCAAGTGCAAGGCATGTACCCAAAAGGGTCCTCGGAGCCCCAGGGAAATAAATGGAGGTGCACAGTCACATTGCTTTGGGTCATTTTTCATGTGATTCCAAATTGAAATAGAGTTCAGGTTTGTAAAGAGCTCTATCTTTTTTTTTTTTTTTTATGTCAACATTTCATCTCAATACTTGCCTTAACTTCAAAGAGAATTCAAATTTCTAAGGAGTAACATAGGAGAAATGTATGCTTTCTATCTTTATCTTCTTTGGTGTCCCAAGTTTGAATTTGCTTTCATATCTTCTATCACATTGAAACTTGTAAGGAAAAGTTCTATGCTTTTAAAATACGCTACATGCTGGGGATTCAGCTTCATGCTAGAGTGCTTCCCTAGCATGAGACTCTCAGTTCAATCTCCAGTATGGAACAGGAGATACACACACACACACACACACACACACACACACACACACACAGCATTATTCAGTGTAAAGCATCTTAGCATGCAGGAGCATAGGTATGCTTTAGAAACAACTGCGCTTTACATACTGCATTATTGCATCGCATTGACCACACAAACTCTATCTGCCATTGTAGTTGGTGAGGACTTTTTGACTGTTATCCATATATTTTCAGATGGATTGAGCAGAAAACATGATTACCTGGCATTATGTATCATTTCCCTTTTCTTCAATGGAGTAGGAGAAAGAAAAGTCCACTAGACATTGGTTGGTTTATATCTAACTGATATAGTTTGAATATGAGGCATGCCCCCAAAAGCTCATGTTTAGGCAATGCAGACATGTTCAGAGGTAAAATAAGCACATTATGAGAACTGGAACCTAATTAGTGATTTAACCCATTTGATAGATTAATCTATTGGATAAATTAATGATTTGAAGGAACTACTGGGTGAAAACTGTAGCCAGCCATGGTGTGGCTGGAGGAGGCAGGTCACTAGGGGTATAGCCTTGAACTTTATTTTATCCCTGGCTTCTCTCTTTCACTCTGCTTGGTGGCTGTCATAAACTGAGCAGTTTTCCTCCCCCAAGACCTTATGCCATAGTATTCTGCCTTACCTCAGGCCCAGAACAATGGTGTTAGACAACCATAACTGAGAACTCTGAAACCATGAAACCAAAATGAACTTTTCCACCATTAAGTTGTTGTTTTCAGGTATTTTAGTCACAGTAATGCAAAGCTGACTAATACTACAACCATATTACTTAGGTTTGAATAAAAAAACCCAGGAATTATTGAATTTGCTGAAAAACACATTAATCTATATATTTTAAAATACAAAGCAACAACTTAAGCTCTAAAGTTATTTCACTCAAAGGGGGATAATGAAAGAACTTATGGCATAAGTTTGTTTTTTAAGAACGATAAAGCACCTAGAGTAATTTGGCATTGATAAATCTTAGGATTTTCACAATTAGTATTATTATTCAGGAAAACAATGATATTACCATTATTATCAACAACCACTGTTGGTGAATTTTGAGGAAGCATAGAAAGAGCAGAGACTGGGACCTTAGAGGTAAATGATTCAACCTGACCACTTGATAGAGGATAACCAGGACCCAGAGGGGTTGGAACTTATACAAACAGAAAACAGAAATCAATTCTCCTCTGCTCTAACCACCTATCTGAAAAGTTTATGATGGCCATGGCTTTGGCATGCGTTTGACTTCACAGATGTCATTCTGTATTGAGTAGGTAAGGCACATGGAGACTGCTCTGTGAATCATCAGGGCAAGGTCAGACTGAGTCAGTAGTGGAAATGAGACAATAGATTCTGAGCTTGACCTTGAAGTTGGTCAAGTTCTGAAATGTAATTAATGAAACAGAAAGTCCCAACTCTCATATAAGGCAGGCATAAGGCCTCTGCTTAACTTACTTGAAGAGTTATACCTCAAGCAGATAATTTAAACAAGTAAGAATTGCAGTTTTATAGCATCTGGATTTTGAGGTGATAAATACATGATTTTTCTTTGATAACATTTCCACACATTTAAGGCACGTTTTCATATGCAAGCTAACTTTTTTTCTCATGTTGAAAATGCATAATTACATAACTTTTCTTTGAAATTTGGCAGATTCTTATGAGAGATTTGGCTAAGTTAGAATATTATCACATTCAGCATAGCTCAGGAAGTCCAAAGTCACCAAAAAGGGAAAGACAGTTGATAAGAAATGTGTCTTTTCTATAGATGTTGATCACAAATCAATTTTGTTGTTTAGCACATTTTTTCTTCAATTATTTCTGAGCCAAGGTTTTTTAAAAAAGTTTTTAACCCATCTTTTGGAAAATGTCCTTAAGAAATGTATATATGCTTAAAATAGAGGGATTTATCACTACCAACCTTCCCAGGGGGTCCATGAATAGAAGGAAGTAGAATAGCTGTAACAGGATTTTTGAAAGGTTCAATAACTGCCTCCTCTACCAAAAACACACAAACAAAAACAAGAACAGTTTTGAGAATGCAGGACAGAGGCACAGAGATGACTTGTGGATATGGGCAATTGTGAATGCTCATAAAGATGGTATAAATGGCTGATTTGCCTCTTTTCCAAATATTCAAAATGGAAGAGGTTGAGGGCAAAGAAAGATTACATAATTTAGAAGTCTCCAAATCACTCGTAGGGAAAATACTGGTTTACTTAATAAGAGTTCATCTTTATATGGGGAAAAAGGTACACTCGTACACTGCTGGTGGGACTGCAAATTGGTGCAACCACTCTGGAAAGCAGTATGGAGATTCCTCAAAAAACTACAAATGGAACCACCATTTTACCCTGTTATCCCATTCCTCGATATATAGGCAAAGGATTTTAAATCAGCATATTACAGTAGCCACATGGATTTTTAGAGCAGCTCAATGCACAATAGCTAAGCTATGGAATCAACCTAGGTGTCCTTTGACAGATGAATTGGTAAAGAAAATGTGGTATATGTACACAGTGGAGCATTACTCAATCATAAAGAAGAATGACTTAATGGCATTTGCCAGTAAATTGATGAAATTGGAGACTATCATGCTACATGAAATAAGACAGTTCCAAAAAGCCAGAAGTCAAATGTTTTCTCTGATATGAGGAAGCTAACCCACAATAAAGCAGAGGGAGGGGAAGGATAGAAGTTTAGTAGATTTGACAATGGGGAATGAAGGGAAGAGAAGGGGGATAGGAAAAGGAAAAACAGTGGAATGACTCTGACATAATTTTCCTATGTATATATATGAAAACATCACAATAAATGCCACCATCATGTACATCCACAAGAATGGGGGTCTTAACTAGAATAAGATATATTCCATGCTTATATAATTATATCAAAATGGATTCTACTGTCATGGATAACTAGAAAGAATCAATTTATTTTCTCTTTGGTGAGAACTAGATGATGTGCTTTTGATTGACTGGGGACCTGATCTGCCCTAATGAGTAGTATTTAGGATCATGACAGACACCGGTGCTAGGATCAAACTCCAATTCCTGGAATCATTTGCTTCATCCTTTTATAACTCTGTGGAGTTATATCCATAATTATATTGTTATATCCATATTACGGATGAAAAAAATCAAAGCACAGACAGGAAGAGTGGCTTGCTCAAGATAAATTTAAAATTAACTTGCTTAAGCTAAATTTTAAAACTAGTTATCAATGGAGCTGGCATGAGGCAGTAGCTGACCTCGGAACCAGGATTTATACGATCACTGTCAGTTGTACCTTGGATTTAGGGCAAAGGGAGGTTGATGGGAAGTGAATTGATAAGTTGAGCCTAGCTTCTGAGTTAATTCTCCTTCACATTGCAGTATTCTTGGGTGTAGACGGGCATGACTGGGCACTGCTCTGGACATGAGCTTACATCTCAATTTCTATTTCTTTGCTGAAGGGAAATGCTAACACATGTAACCATATTGGGGATGGGAATTTGATTCCAACAATAACAAAGGACACATGTGAAGGTCATCAGTTGCTTGAGCTATGGTTGCAAAGCTAAATAAATCAAGTGAGACTTATAATGTGAAAAAGTACCGGGGAAGTCGCTATGGACTGAATTGTGTTCCTTCCAAGATTCGTCTGTTGAAGCCATAACTCCAAAAATAATACTTTTTGGAGATCAGGTCTTTGGGGTTACACCCTCATGATGGGATTTGCACCCTCATAAAAAAAGAAAGGACGTGAGATTTCTTCTTCTTCCACCCTCCTGTTATGGAAGAAACAGAAAGAAGACAATACATTTGAGCCGATAATAGAGACAGTATCCAAGAACTTAATGAACTGGCACCTTGATCTCAGTCTCCCAATTCTCCAGAACTATAAGAACAAATGTCTGTTATTTAAGCACCCAGGCTAGGAGGTTTTGTTAAACAGTCTAAGCAGACTGACACAGGACTCTTTCCACAGGAGAGCAAAGAAGACAAGAAAGAATCCTTAACTGATAAGTAGGAGCCTCTAATGAAAGTCCTGCTTTAGATACCAGCAGGGGTAACATCCACCTCTCAGCTAAATGGTTTTCTTTTGTAAACTCATATATTAAGCTAAATACTCTGTGGTCTTTAAAATTTGATGTTTCTATGGTCTAACCCTAATTATACCTCATTACTATATACTTCATGTGCACTAAGAAGATATGATTTTATAAACTCGTGTGATCCTCTTCCAAAAAGGGTCTTGGCTGTGGGATTTGTTAAAACCATTAGTTGAGTTTTAATAATGGTTTTGTGGAACACTCAGTACCAAAGAAATATTCAGTTATTTTGAGGACAATTAACTATAATTTTAGACTGATATTAAAATCTAATTTAAAATTAAAGTCTCAATTTGTCTCTTAGGATCCTAACCTTCCACCCCCACACCCAAACTGCGAATACATTCTAGATAGTGTGAACCATTTCTTTGCAAGCTAATTTCTCTCTTTATTTATCTCTGATGTTCAGGTCAATTTGCTCCACTTAATGTTCTAATCACTTTTCTCTAGAGGAAATAAAGAAATGTGACTTACACAGAGAAACTTTTAAGGTAAGCAGTTACAACAAAAATTTAATGAAACTGTCTGCAACACTGGCATATCATATCCATTTTGGAATGTGCATGAGTTAGCTATGTTTATACCAAGAGCACCTACAATGGGCTATTTCTACTCTAGCCAGACTTTCTCCATAGTCTACACCCATGTTATAAAATCAAAACTGCTTCTTATGCAAGAAGTTTTACCTGTTTTTCATTCCAATGGGAAGCAGAGCCTGAAAATTATAAGTCAACATGTATGTGTAGAATAATATCACTATAAAGTTAGATGTCAAGAGACTCTCTTAGGAGTCAAAACAGGTTAAAACAGCCAGGCATGATGGCTCATGCCGGTAATCCCAGCATCTTGGGAGCCTGAGGCAGGAGGTTCAAGAGTTCAAAGCCACCCTCAGCAATTTATTGAGGTGCTAAGCAACTCAGTGAGACCCTGTCTCTAAACAGAATACATGAAAGGGCTGGGGATGTGGCTCAGTGGTTGAGTGTCCCTGAGTTCAATCCCCAGCACCAAAAAAAAAAAAAAAAAAAAAAAAAAAAAAAAAAAAAAAAAAAAAAAAAAAAAAAAGACAGGTTAAAACAAACAAAACTCAAATTCACTTAAGTAAATTTATCCTAGTGTAATTACAGCTGTATTTTTTAAATGCTATTGATTCTCCTTAGAAGCCTTAGGTAAAAATAGAACAATATATCTCATGGGAATGCTGCCAGGATTAAATGATAAAATGGACATAAAATTCTTAGAAAAGCGACTAGCATATAATAAGTAAATGACACCCATTTCATCTGCTAGGAATTTAGTTTGGTTTCATATAACATGCACACAATCACAGCTGCTTAACCAAAAGAATATGCTTTTATTAATCAACAGAAATCTGGGATAGACAGCCCAGAGCTGAATGGAAGTCCCATGAGGTCAGCAGTGTCCCAGGTTCTTCCAGCTTTTTATTCAGCATTTGTTCTAACTCTTTCAAGACGGGCTCCAACATATCCAAACCTCACAATCACATTCCAGGAAAGAAGCACAAAGTGGCCAACGGCATGACAGAGCTAAGTTCACCCTTTATTTATTTAAATCAGAAAAAAACAGTAGGATTTCCAGAAATCCACAGAGATTTCTGCTTATGTGCCACTTGCTCCAAGTTGGTCACATAAATTCACATTGTTATAAAGCAGGTTAAGAAATCAGATTTCATAACAAGGCACACTGCTACCATCTACAAATTCTACCTTGTTATTTTTTCCCTTTGTGTATACAACTAATGGTCTTTTGTTCTCAATTAATATATTGTGATCGCATTGGTAAGGGGTAGGGGATGATTAAGAAAACAAAGTTCTGCTAAAACTTCACAAAGTGCACTTACACGTCATGGAGTCTGCCTAAAGGCATCAGATAATTTTGTTTTCCAATGCTAATAGCAATTGGCTGTCTCCCTAGGACAAAATGCTCGAAGACTCAGATGCAATTAAAGAAATCTTTGGCTTTGGTCTGATGTTCCATGCACATCACCATTTCACTATTGTTTTCATGTCTCCACTCAAGTTTGTAGCACCATTTTCTGAGAATCATGTCTATTATCCTTTGAGTCATCTCACACATAATTAGCGTCACATTCATTTCTGTCTGCAGAGAAATCAATTTCCTCCTGAGGAAGGTAGAGACCTTCCTGCTCCTAGCTCAGCTCAAGTCTCTGACTGATTTCCACCTACATTTCAGACAAGAGTTTCAACAGCAACACCCTCGCTAGTTTGGGGTATATGGCTAACTGGATGGCCTAGTGTGTGCTTCAGAGATTGTGCTGTGCCAATCAGGCATGGTCAGGTTGCACCTCAGAAACACTTCTTGTGCCACCTTGGTCTTATGGAATCAGAGTGTAGGGCCCAAGGGTCTTGTACTTTAACAAATTCCATGTGATTCCCATTTACACTCAAGTTCGAGAAATATTCCCCATGCTCCCCTGGCAATTGAAACCTAAACCTAAACTGGAAAGGTTTACACACTTTGGGCTATGCACTCACCCAAGCTAAGAGCTTATTTGCCTTATCTATCAACAACCATTTACCAGCACAAAGTGCATCAAATATTTTTGTGACTTAATTCCAACTGGATAAAGTCTAGCTGACTTGGGGAAACATGGACATTAAAACCATGATAAATTGAAGTCAATTATATTGGGCTGTGTGGATTTCCTGAGGGACAATGATTGTCACCCTGTACAATTCCTTAACCCAATAATCATAGATGCCTACTCATTGTTTCATTCTCTCACTGCTGTTTGTTGGAATCTGCCAGAAGTGCTGAATTAAAATATTGTACAGTTCATCATCTCTTCATAAAAATCTATTATACCTAACATGGAGGAGTAGGCAATGTGGGCAAAAAATAAAATAAAATACAACAAATAAAAATAAAAAGTATTCTTTGGGTCACTTCAGAATTTCATGAGGAGGCTCTGGTCTCCATGATTCTTCATATTTCCCCCTGATTTCTTTCTTTAAGAATTTCTAAAGGTGTAACGTTCAATGACTTCATGTGGTTTCAGAAAGTAAACTGATTAATGGTTTCAACAAGGCAATATGATGACACCATGAAGATGTAAAATGAATAAGACAGAGAGTTTGACTAACACAATGAGAAGCAGTCCTGGGGACCTGCGTTGACATGAGTTTTCCAAAATGAGAGTCCATCAACGAAACAAGTAACAAAGAAATGAAAGAATATGGATTCAAGAGCATTTAGTGGATAACTTACTATACTACTTCACTGGTACTATTTTTTGGAAATTATGAACAGCATTCTGTTTATTGGTAGGGCCCAAGTTATGGTGGAATTCTGATGAAGGCAGGTCCATGGCACCTAATTTCTCAATAGTACAGCTTAAAAGAAATAACTAAAAAAATCATTGCAACTGAAAGTAATTGCTACCAAATTTGCACTCCACACTTTTTCCTTAGCTCTTATTCCCATAGCTCCTACAACACTACTGGGCATCCGGTACTACCTACCTCTTCTCTTGATCTTACTACAGTATGCCTCTATGAAAATCATGTCCATTAACCTTTCTCATTGGAAGAAATGGCATGAATTGATTTTTTTGTGTTAAATTTCATGTACAGATTCTTTCAGCGGTATGCATAAAGACTCTTCTAACTTGCAGTGATATTAAGTGAGCAAGTGAGATTAAGAGACATTTGAGGGTAGGGTTGTAGCTCAGTGGTAGAGTGCTTACCCAGCACCAGTGAGGCACTGGGTTCGATCCTCAGCACCACATATAAATAAACAAATACATAAAATAAATATTGTGTACATCTACAACTAAAATTTTTTAAAAATTTAAAAATAAAGAAAAAGACACTTGAGCAACTATTAAAGGGAGAGAGTAACCTATTTATTCTAAGATCCAAAGGCTGGAGACATTAAATAGAAATGTCTTAAAGAGGGAATGGCCACAAATACTCCACAAATCTGGGTTGTTGTGTATATCAACAGTGCATTTTCTTTTATTGCTGAGTTGTATTACATGGTATGGATACACCAGTTTGGTTAATGACTCTCCCACTGAAGGAAATCTAGATTGTTCCCAGTTTGAGACTAAGAATAATGCTGCTAAGTTTTTGTGAACATAGTTTTCCTCCTCTGAGAGGTACGTTCAATAATGCAACTTCTGGACCACAGTGAGTTTCTGGAAGAGCAGCATTCTATGACTTCATGGGTTTTCCAAGAAAATAAGTTTATTCTATGTCTCTATTCCTGAATATGTGAAACAGAATTCAATGTCCTTTGTTTATTCATTCCTTTATTCTCAAATACATTTATGGAAAGCCTGCAACACCAAGGCATAATGATCATACCATGGAGATATAAAACAAATACTTGATTAGTTTAATAAGAGACTGCCAAACTGTTTCTCAGAGTAGCTCTACCACTTCACATTCCTGCAGACAGGACGTAAGCATTACCATTGCCCTGCAGGCTTGCCAGCATGGGGCATTTTCTGTCTTTGTTACATTTTGATCTTTGTTTTCTGCTTGCTTTAGCATTCTAGCAGGTACATGGCATTATATCATTATAGTTTTAATTTAATTTCCCTAATGACTAATGGTGGCAAGTGCCTTCATGTCCTTGGTGAAATGTCCATTCAGATCTTTGATCCAAGTAATATTTTCTTTTAGTTAATAATTACATTGGGTAATTCTTTCTCTATTTCACCCAAATAAATTCAGTTACATTTTAATATTGTAAGCTTAAAATTCTTAGATAAAAGATGATCTCTTTGAAAATTATTTTTAAAACAAATAATTAAGAAATTTTATCCATATTTCTTTGTGACGTATATTTAAGGGCATAATATCTGTGCCAAGGATGACTCTACTAATTCTAATCTTCAATCTAAACCAATATAAATTTTATAACCTATATTTCCTACTGGGGTTGAGTTAGACAGTGGCCAACAATGTTTTATCCATATATATGCATTATCTCCAGATGTAAGTGAAAATTAAAGCAATCATCTGAAAGTTCTAGTTCTCTAAAATATGCTTTCTTTTTAATTCTAAAAGAAAACAAAAGCATACTTGAATTCTCCCCTGTGCACATTCTGCACATTTAGACATAATTTTTATTAACTGTCCCTATTAGTTACACACAGTAAAACATTTGGTAGTTAAGTAGAAAATAAAAATCTATCAAAATGTATAAATGCATTCTACTGTCATGTACAACAAATTAGAACAGATAATTATTTTAAAAAAAGTACTAATTTGGATAATTCAGACAAAAGGAACCTGAGCAGCTATTTCTTCAAAAGTGAGCAATTCTCTGCTCCTTTCTTCTATATGTAATCACAGACAGTTACTTTCTTGGTAACGGCATCTCTTTGAGGAAAGTGTACTATATTGATAGGATCATTAAGTTAAAAAAAATCAACCTTATTTGGAAAAATTTACAAAGAGTGAAATATATTCATTTCTCATACAGGTCCATGAGTTTTGAGAAAAACACACTTGGTTAATTTGCACCACAATTAAAAAATGGAGTACACTCATCATTCCAAAAAAGTGCCAGCATGCCCCTTTGATGTCAGTCCCTTCCCATCTTCACCCAGCCCATCGCTGATCTGATTTCTATCATAGTAGCTTAGACTAGATTTGTGCTAGAATTTCATATAAATGAAATCATACAATAAGCTTCTTTTGTGCCTGGCTTTGTTTGCTCTACATAAGGTTTTTGAGAATTATCCAGCTCTTTGAACTTGAATCCTAACTCTCCATTATAAGCTGAGTGACATTTAGGCCAATTACTCAACTGGTGTTTTCTTCAGTGAGAAATGGTCTTGTTAACACCTTCCCGTGGGACTTCTGTGAGAATCAATATCAAGGCACTTTGTGCAGTGTTCAATAATTATATCAGAATGGCCACAAATAATATGATTTACATCACTATAGATTTTCCCTTCATCATCTCTTCTTATCAAAGAACGGAGAAAATAACTCTGAAGCTGCAGATGACATTCAAATGCAACCTATTCTATGACAGGAATCAGCACAAAGAAAACTTTATAATCCTAGTTTTTAATTATTGAACTAAGATACTCTCCTGGGAAAATTGGTGGCAAATGCAGAAAATTGGTGGCAGTTATCTTTGCTTTCTCTGCCCTAGGTTCCATTTTGACTCTTTTAGAGAAAGATAATTTCTATGAGTTTAATAATTCCAAACAATTTCCAAGAAAAGCATACAATGTCCTCTTGCCCTCCGCCAGAAAAAGACAGAATGGGACAGCAGAACCAAAGGCCCCAAGGAGCTGTCTGGTAGAAGATCAATGGCAAAAAAAGAAAAAAAGAACTAAATTTAAAAAGCCAGCCTTTCTTCTAAAGGATATTTCACCCTTTCTGACCTGATTCCACTGAGTGAAGAAGTGAGATGTGGGAAAGGAGAAGCAGCGGAAGTGCTACCTATTTCCTTCCTGATTGTTCATCGCCTGCCAAATCTTTTTCTACTCGTGCTAGAAAATGATTGACATTCATCTTTTTGCATTTACTACAGCTCTTCCTAGTTTGCTCCCTTAGCTCTCTGTCCATCTTTTCCCCAGAAGTGCTTCCATGGTATTATAATGTGAACATACATTCAGAGGAAGCTTGGGTGAGGAGAGGTACAACAATTAGTTACTCTCAGAGTAGGATCAATGGATTGAGTACAGTAGTGCATCTGTAACATTCTCCAGGACCCCTTTCCACCGTCACTGGCAGCTCAAGCATGGCTGACACACTGGGCACAGACAGGTCACCAATTGAAAGATCTGAGGTGTCCCATCAAAGTTAAATGTTGCATCTAGGGCTTCTCCATTCACTCAGGTACAAGTCATTTGCTCAGATGGATCTTTAATGTTTTTATTATTGGAGTGGCTTGTTAGGCATGCAATGGAAAAGATGGAAAAATGTGCACAAAGAATATTTTTAAATAGCCAATGTTTGATTCCAGGAAATAACAATTCCTCTGAGTTTTTACCAAATGTTCTGCTATGGATGGGAAATTATTAACATGGACATGTATATTAGCAATGTCATGGTGAAAAAAAAGGTAGGATATGGATATGCACACGATTCCACATGATATTTTGATGAATCATTTATAACTCTTGAATTTGCTTTGAGTATAATGGTACTTACCACAGATGACAAATTTCTAAAGAAGACTTTGTGAGATATGGCTATACTTTAAGGTATACTTTAGTTTCTATGCTTTTACATGCTTACAAATATCCTATTGCTTATTTCATGAGAGAAATGAAATACTTACAATTAAGACTTTAATGGAAACTTAAAATAAGAAATGAATTTTGGGGGAGGGGGCATGGACCTTATCATGCTTATTTTTGATACTGTTCATGTTAATAAAGGTTCTCCAAATACCTCTCTGTGTCAAAGGTTGTCAGTGTTCAACTAATCTCCAGGTGCTCTACTATATCCCCCCATGCTTATGCATCCATTCTCTACAGGTCCTATAACTTCATCTTACCAATGGAATGCCAGAGAAGTAAGGTTAATTTACATCCAATCTAGGGAAGCTAAGAATAGGTGTGCTCGCTCCCTTTTCCTTGTGGTTGAAAATCGAGAAATCTAAGACACTACATTCATAAGATGCAAGTAGCTGGAGGCTTGCAGCTTCAAGTAGAACCTCACAGAAGAGCTAGTCAGCTTTCTTCACAGAAAGAAGTAACTGCAAATCACTGATTAGGATTGGTCTGTCAGGTTAGTATTAATTACACGGATAAATGTGAGCTCCTTTCCACATCTGATTATGTAATAGAATAGGACTGGTGTTAAGGTCGAAATAGAGAAGGTTTGAATTGGGCGTGGCGGTATACGCGTGTAATCCCAGTGGCTCAGGAGACTGAGACAGGAAGATCATGAGTTCAAAGCCAGCCTCAGCAAAGGCAAGGTGTAATCAACGCAGTGAGACCCTGTCTCTAAATAAAATACAAAATAGGGCTGGGGATGTGGTTCTATGGTTGAGTGCCCCTGAGTTCAATTCTTGGTAGCTCCCCCCCCCCCCCCGCAAAAAAAAATAGACAGTTTGCCTACTTTGGGGTCTTGGGAAAAAACCAACACAATACAGCATGAGGTATACATAGGATACAAGTTACTGCTCCAAGACCAGGAAACATAATGAAGATATCTTCAGATCAATTTGTGTTTTTCTCCTACCGTTATTTCCGTATGGTGTGGAGTAGTGGTGGATGGTAACAGGCATAAATGTTTCACTTCCCATGAAGGAAGTTAACCCCAGAGTAACAGTTTCAGGGACTATATAATCTCTTTTCATATTCCAGGCAAGGCATAAAAATTAGAATTCCATGTTAGAACACTAAAATATCATTACTTTACAGAGGTTTCTGATAAGATTTGTGTAGTAAGTTAGGAATATTATATTTTTTAACTGTTTATTGCATCCCAAAATAATCACTATATTAAAAATTTAAATGCAAAGCTGATAATCATGAGATCAATGCCAGTGAATTAGAACAATTTTTCAACTGCTTAAGAAAAAGCTAATTTTATTATTTCTTTTAAAGTTTAATATTGGCAAATTTTTACCACTTTTTTCTATAAGAATGCCATTAGGGAAAATGAAACTTGGATCTTCTTGGAGAATGTAGTAGACTAATTTTTCAGGTATGAGCACTAAATGTGTTTCTAAATAGTCTTGTCCACTGGAGCCTCTGGGAGGGTATAATATTTGTTCCCTAGAAAACCAATTATGTCCATTCCTTTCATTGACAAATATGAGTGATATAAGAACAGAAGACTGCTTCTTTCTTTCTCAGGCAAAGGGGAAGACATTCATATAATAAAATCCACAAAAAATTATTCACCAGTATTTGTTGAGAATTTACTATGTGATAGGCATAAATTCTCAATAGGGACCAAAGAAAATATATGTAGGGAAGGCAATACCTCATCCAGCAGGAGAGATATAATTTCAGTTCAGTATACTTATTAATTTAAAATAAGTTACCTGAAAATATAATTTGTATAATGTGCATATATGCATATACATACATATATGTATGCATACATGTACATATGTTTATCTCAAATAGCAATACTGAGATTTTTCTGTGATTATGTTATTACCAACTTTTGTGTTGTTTTGCTAATATCATAAATTGCAAAAATAGGCACAATTCTCCAAACCCCTCTGTGTGGTGCATGCTTCTTTTATGATGTCACTTTGAAGCTTCTCCCATCAAGAGGTGGCAGCCATTTTTCTACTCCATGGAATCTGGGCTGAACCTGAGGGTTGCTTTGGCCAATGGATGTGATGATGTGACAGTTTTGAGTCTAGATCTCAAGAAGCCTTGCATGTTTCTCTCTCTGTCTCTGTCTCGGTCTCTCCCTCTCTGTCTCCTCCCTCTCTCTATCCCTCTCTCAATTTGGGCAAGCATGCACATGAAAATGAATCCAGGGCAGTCTGCTGGTTGGTGAGATATACCTGGCTTAGGAGCCTCACTTCTCTACCTCATTGCCCAGCCAATAGCCAGTCAGCTCTCAGAGGTGGAGCCACCCTGCTGCTGATCAGAGATGCGTCATGATTAGAGCATTTGACTAAGACCAGAAGAGCCACCCAGCTGAGACCATTCCAAATTGCTCACCCATAGAATACAAGGCTGAATAAACAGTTGGTTAAAGTCATTAAACTATCACATGGTTTGTTAGGCAGCAAGAGATAACTGATGCAAACAGTAAAGGATATCTTGATCTTTGCATTAATCATGACATTATTTTTAGTAGGTTGCCAAATAACATCCCAAATATTTTTTAAAAGTAGTTTTTCTTTCTTCTTCCTAAAATCACAATCCTCCTTTTCTCCAATGCTCACTTAGTGAAGACAAAAGCAGAACTAAGTTTAAGTTCTGAATGTCTTACTTACTTACCCGGTAGATCTTGGGCTAGTTCCTTAGCCTCTCCAGATTTTAATCTGTCCTACTACAAGCTGGGGATAATGGTATCCCCTAGAGTTACAAAATAAGACAAAACAAAAAACAGTAATTATTCTTCCTAAACTTTTTCCTTCTACTTTTATGTGTACAATGATATCCACTAACTCCCTGTTACTAATTAGTTCTGACACTATCACTCTGAAACAAAGGACAAGTTAATTTTTATTCCAGTGACTTTTTCCTTGCATTTTAAAAGTTTTTCGTGAACCTTGCCACAAACTATGTGCATTACATTAAATAACTGCTATAATTATTGTTAAGAATAAAACTAGCAATTAGAGGATATATATATCAAGACAAAATGACAACTTACCTTCTGGCTCAAATGCAGAGGATAGGCAAGGGTTAGATGTTGTTGTTTTATGCCAAGGTGCATTCCGTGAGACCCTACCACCCTTCTTCCCCTGTCACAGAGAAAGAAATTCCAACTCCTCACTACAGCTTACAGCCAAAGGACTGGCCCCTGCCACTCCCACCTCCCCTTCTACCATTCTTCCCCTTAGAAGCTATGCTTGAACACTAGCAACCTGCTGTTCTGTGGAAACTCCAGGTTTTTTCTCACCTGGGAGCTATTGTACTTGCTGTTTTCTGATTCTCTGTATTCCTCTCCTGATCAACACACGGTGCACACCAGCATTCAGATGTCTCTCAACCATCATATTTTCCCTACGGCTCTTTCCAGACTTCTGGCCCACAGCTGCCCTCTGTCCTATTCAGGCAGTTGTGCCATTGTTTCCTTTATGATTACATGCTTATTTCACTGTTATCCACTGAATCAACTATAGAGTAAGAATAGTAAGCCAGATGCAGTGACCCATGTCTGTAATCCCAGCCTCTCAGGAGGTGGAGGCAGGATGATCTGGAAAGCCAGCTTCTGCAATATAGCAAGGCCCTAAGCAACTCAGTGAGACCGTGTCTCAACATAAAGTATTAAAAAGGACTGAGGATGTAGCTCAGTGCTTAAGAGACCCTGGGTTCAATTCCCGGTTTAAGTGAGATAAACCAATCTCAAAAAACTAAAGGACGAATGATCTCGCTGATAAGCGGATGAGGACATATAAGGGGGGGTATGAGGGGTTAGCGTTAGGGTTAGGGTTAGGTTTAGGGTTAGGGATAAGGAGGGTGGTAAGAATGGAGGAAGGAAGGATTGTATAGAGGGAAAAGAGGGGTGGGAGGGGTGGGGGGGAAGGGAAAAAAATAACAGAATGAATCAAACAATATTGCCCTCTGTAAATTTATGATTTTTAATTAAAATAAATAATTTAAAAAAATTCCCGGTTTAAAAAAAGTATTTATATATATATATATATATATATATATATATATATATATATATATACTGTGCTTTTGCCCATTTCAGCTTTATAAAGGGGCTGCATTATTTGAAGTGCAGATATTAAAAATACAACTTTATTGTGAATTATGGCCTTTAGCATTTACATTTAATTAACTTTAAAATTTAATTATTTTTATTTTTTATGGGGAAACAAAAATTGTATATATTTATGGTGTACAAAGTGATATTTGGTTATATGTACTTGTTGTAGAAAGATTGATTCAAGATAATGAACATAACACCACCTCACATAATCATCATTTTTATTCTGGTGAGAACATTTAAAATATGAATATACCACCATGAATTTCACCTTTATGTATATCTGTAAATCACTAGCTTTAAAAAAAAATTAAATAGCCCATCATGGTGGTGCACACCTGGAATCCCAGAGACTGGGGAGGCTGAAGAAGGAGAATCTTGAGTTCAAAGCCAGCCTCAGTAATTTAGTGAGGTGCTAAGCAACTCAGTGAGACACTATCTCTAAATAAAAATACAAACTAGGGCTGGAGATGTGGCTTATCAAGAGCCCCTGAATTCAAACCCCGGTACCAAAAAATATAAAAAATTAAAAAATTAAAAATTAAAAAAAAAAACCAGAAGGAATTAGAAAAGGGGTAATAAAGGGAGGAGGAAGGGGAGGGAAAGGAGAAGTAATTTGGGGACTGAAGTGGAGCAAATTATATTCTATGCATGTATGATTATGTCAAAATGAACCCCATAATTATATATACCTATGATACATTAATAAAAACACTAAAAAATCTGTTCTTTTACCAATTTTCAAATACACAACACATTATTAACTGGTTGCCATGATGTATGATAGAGGTAAAGTGTTTTCTTTATCTCAGTCATTTGGTTTAAGCCAGAATTCGACTCTGCGTGGAAACTACATGAAAATTGCTATTTTCTTCTTGTCCTATCTCTGCAGATCCCTCAGTGTGAGCCGTTCTGAATCCCTTTGTTTGGTGTGTCTCTTACAGACCACGTAAGAACTGGGTTTTACTTCATCAGCCTTTCTTTGAAACAAAATGATGTCACAATACAGCAGTGATATGACAGATATGCTTGACCTCAACTCTGTCATATTCTAGGTTATTTTATTTACTGTGTTCCATTCTCCAAATAATGTGTTTCTTAGCTCTTAAAATAAAAAGTTGTTACTTAGCAGGGTTTGCATTTCTAATTCAATCATTAGTTTTATTCTTTACCTTTCATAATGACCTTAATTCTTTCTCTTTAATTTTCCATTTAGTTTATTAAGCTTAAACTAAATCTCTGCCTCCCAATTATTACCCATATGGTAAATAGCTTATCTTAGTTTTCTCTTTCTCTATTCCTACTCTATTTCTTCCTTTTTTTGTATGTGTTGGGGTGGGTACCAGGAATTGAACTCTGGGGCATTTGACCTCTGAGTCACATCCCCAACCTTATTTTGTATATTACTTAGAGACAGGGTCTCACTGAGTTGCTTAGCAGCTCACTTTTGCAGAGGCTGGCTTTGAAATCTCGATACTCCTATCTCAGCCTCCTGAGCTATTGGGATTATAGGTATGCGCCTCCATGCTCAGCCCTTCTCTATTTCTTAAGTTTGTTATTTCTACTTTTTAAAACATACATCTTTTACATACAATTCTGCCACTCTATGCCACCTTGATTTCCAATTTATGCCCATGCTGCAAATCCTTTGGCTAAGGACACCCCACTCATTTCTTCATTGCATGAGGTTCAACTTTAGTGGTGCTACAGGAGGAAAGTTTACCTGTAGTACTCCCATAGAGTTTGTAGTTTGGTATCCTAATTATGATATAAGCTTGTGTCATATATGGTTTCATTACTCTGCATATTTTGGAAGCATGAAAGGAAAGTTTTGGTTTTAGAAAGGAACCTTGATACTATAGTTCTTTCTCTGTCCCCTTTATTCTGCTTTATTTTCTGCATAATAGCTATCACAGATGACATTATGTAGAAAGAACATGAGACACAGCATGTATATATGTTATGTGCATATATTTATATAGATAGATATATGCATGAAATTTTTATTACTATCTGAAAGCATAGGCTTATAGCTCTACATTGTATTACTTAGTATTATTTAAGATAAAAGATAAGCCCTCTAAGGCGTTTTAATACAATATCACTACCACCTGTGACAGTGCCTGGGACACAATAGGCACTCAAGAAATACAGGATGAAAGAATAAATCAACAAACCCATCTGAGTCATTACCATGAAATATATTTAAACATACTTGGAAAAATTGTTATGTATGCAAAGATTTTTCAAATGCAATTTTAGGCCATGAATGAAAGAGAGAGGAAGACAGAAAAAGAACGATATTAAGGAACTTCACTGCTGCCTGATTTATACATGGTTTGCCTGTTAGTGGGTTTTCATCGCAGTGGGCAGTTTCTGAAATAGTTTCTCATTTTGATAATTAATTATATAATTATCTTCTCAGAAGTAAAATTGTTCCTGTGACTTCAAACATGTAAATTATAATTTTTAAGGGAATAACCAGATGCATACTGTGTCAAATAACTTATTTGAAAAGTTGGCTTTAAATACTTCAGGATAAGATGAAACTTTTTAAATTCTTCTTATAAATAAAACTTTATACATTTTAAAAAATATATTCCAAATTGCTGAACTCTCCAGAAAGAACCCATGAATCCTTGATCATGAAAAGTCCTTTTTAATCTGCCTTTAAAAATGGTTTCCTTTGGTAAACTGCACTCTCCTAGCATACTTCACTACATACCTGTGGTTTGGATGTGAGATGTCCCCCAAAAGCTCATGTGTGAGACAATGTCAGAAAGTTTACAGGAGAAATGATTGAGTTAGGAGATCCTTAACCCAATCAGAGGATTAATCTCCTGATGGGATTAACAGTGGTAACTGAAGACAGGTAGGGTATGGTTAGTGTGCCTTTGGGGTATATAATTTGTATCTGGCAAATGGAGTTTCTCTCTGTTTCTGATCATCATGTAAGAGGCTACCCTCTGCCATACTCTTCTGCCATGATGTTCTTCAGCCTCATCTCGAACACTGAGGAATGGAGCTGTCCATGGACTGAGGACTCTGAAACTTGAGCCCACAAATAAAATTTTCCTCCTCTGAAATTGTTCTTGTCAGGTCTTTTAGTCACAGCTTCAAAAAAGCTGACTAAAACACTACATGACATAATATAGTCCAGCAGTAGATCTAAGAATCCTTTGGAAACCCTTAAATTATTCCAAGTTTTTAAATCAAATACTTAAACCAAATCAGCTCATCTACTAAAAGTGCAGCTGAAGAAACCAGGTCAGGAATATGATGGTGAGGGAGAAGCAAAGGAAGAAAAACCAATAAGTTATTCAGAAAGTCATAAAATGTGAATTTTATATGAATGTCTGGATTTCATTTCTGGAATTATTTAATCTATAATGCTGTGTCTATTCTTCAGGCTGCAGTTATTAATAATGAGAACTTCAAGTAGACTTCATATAAATGGAAGATTGCAGGGCTTGGTATGCACAAAACTCTATAATTTTTTTCTTTCAATGAGGATAAATTTTTATCTTTCTATGGCTGAAACTACCATCTAAAGGCCATTGAGGTGCAAATTGTTGTTCTTTGGCCTCTCCATCTCTCCTGTATTTTGATGTCATCACCAACTAAATATTTTACTAATATCTTTTCAAACTATTGTAAAACTATTAACATTTTCCTGAATTGCTTCAATGTAATAAAAATAAAATCCCAATCAATTTTTATTTCAGAAGTTTTCAGAATTGTTCTAAAGTTTATCTGGAAGGATAATAGAGGAAATAGCATTATAACAATAAATGACATGGAGAAAGAAAGTGACCTTCCAGTTATTGAAACTTATTATAAAGATGGAGTAATTAAAGCCAAAGTACTGGCACAGAATCAGAGAGATCAATGGAAGCAGGGTACAGAAATAGAGCTCTACATATAATGGAAAACAAAAATGGCATTCCAAAACAATAAGGAAAAAATAATTATTCAGTCAATAGAATGGAACAAGAAGTTACTAACTTGGGAAAAAATAAATCTATATAAATACATCATTACCCAGAATAGTTTCTATGTGAATTAAAGATTTAAATGTCAAAAGAACATTACATTACTAGAAGGAAGCATAGATGAATATATTTAAAATCATAGATGTATATTACTTTCTAAATGATTTTTCCTTTTATTGAAAATTGATTAAAGGAGATAGTTGAAAAAACTTCTGTAATTCATGTGTCAAAGAATTAAAATCCTTAATATATGTGAAATAGTTTTAACAGAAATATTATTGAGCAAATTGAAGATTCAAGAGTAATGTACAGCATGATGCTAGCTATATAAAATTGTTCATCTATGCAACCAGTGCAAAAATGTATATAAAGAAATTTAGAAGGATATGCTATAAAAAATAATATTCTTATATGCATGCAGTAAAATTTTTGATAATTTTATTTTCTTCTTTGAATATATCTATATTATTTTAAGCTTTTATAATAAATATCTATAACACTTATAAAATATAATGGTATTTAAAGCAAAATAAAATTTATATGGGAGAATACACTTAGGAAAGAGTCAAGAGAACATTGCAAAATAAAAATAAGGTAAAACTACCATATCATATATTTTTTAAGTAACAAATAATTAATATGCACATAAAGAAAGAATGTATGTGGACTGCTATTCAATTTCTAAATTCATTATTTGTGATAATTCATTCTTAAGACATCCTCTCGTCTGCTATACAAATAAAATAATCACATAATATTTACCACAATATCTGCTTATGAAATTCCTAAAACAAAATTAAAGGAACTCTATTTTAGGCACAATACAATGATTAATAACACTTTTATAATAATAATTTTAAACTAAAAATAATCTAATGTTTGAAGGATACATTTTATTAAAAACTATTTTCATTATAAATTCTAATTATTTTTATCTTAGATGTTTAATATGTAAAAGTTCATATAAACTGCCATCAATAAATTTATGTCATCTTTTCTTTTCTCTTCTTCATCAAGAAAAAAAATCTTAACTTATACACATAGATGCGGAGGTATGTAGATACCAATGCCAGAGCTTTGGACCTGCAAGTTGGAATGTACAGTTAACAGCATCTCTCCTATTATTTCCCAAGAGAATAAGGAAGCCTCTGGGCCATGCTCTACCCTGAGCTATAGTAAAACTTCTGACTTAGATTTCATGTAACAATGATTTCATCTCTACTGTAGATAATGGAGAAAAGGGCATATATAACGCATTGAGTTTTATGAGGAAAAAAAAAAACCTTCCTTTCCTTAGAGAATATAAACTGGTTATGGAAGTTATAATTTATGGGGCAATTCATTAGAGAATATTATAAAATATATTCCAATTTCGAAAGAAAACTGAGAATAATATATCAGAAGCCTTCCTTCCCTGATCCCACTCCCAGAATAGACCATTTGCTCTATTTTAAGTGAACATAACATTCATCACCCCTAGAATTATATTCCAGATAGACTGTAAGCTTTGGGTGTAAGGCTTCTGTTTCTCTAGTTTACATTTTGTTCTCAATGCCTGGCAGAGTACTTGGCACAAAAACAGGTGCTAGATGAACAACAAATTAATAAATGAATTTATTTATTATGGGATTGAAATTTAAAGTCTTCAAAATGCATGGTTTTACCTGGTTGACACATGTGATAAATTATATACAACACTACTGTACTAATATGTTAGGGAAACATACACAAAATGTATTTTAGGGGTATGAATACATTTTAAAATATTCACTGCTAATGCTTTGTGCATCCCTTAGAATGAATACCACCTCTACCATTTTCATCACCTCCACCATCCCCATCACTTTCAAGACAACCAATCCAAGGAATCACTGAGAGTCTCACAGTTCTACTCACTCTGTAGTGCCAGAAAACATGCAAGAGAGGAGGCTAGGAAAATGCAGTCATTGTCACTGATGATCAAGCAAATGATCAATGATTTTGTGCAATGGCTGGAGGAGATCAACATTTCCCTCTCACAACTCTGTAATAACTGAGACACAGTTTATGACAAAGCTCTAGGGTTGCTGCTCCTATTGATGATCATGTAGGTTTCATTCCCAGGTCAGTACATATTATAGACTCTGAATGTTAGTGCAAGCTACACAATGAAAACAATACTAGCTCATATGGAACCAAATGTCCATTTCAACTGAGGTTCAGAGGATTGAGATTCCTCTGGATCATGAGTGATCTTGCTTAACCTAAACATTCAAAGCTATTCTATATTTCAAGTTCAAGGTTCCCCTTTTCCTCTGTCTTCAAGGTTAGTTTCTTTTAGACTGGCAGGTATAAGAATATTGTGGGAGTTATTTTCCAAGTGTATCCCAGGGATCCTAGGCAATTTTCAATAATTCATAGGGAAATCATGGATGGTAATACCTGTACTCAAACCATTTGCAGAAACTCAGCTCCGAAGGACTCAGAAATAATAATAGAAGCTTAGCAAATGTGGCCATATTTACTTTACTAGAAGCAGCTTCCCTAGTTATAATTTACAACTATAATTATGAAAGTTGATGAATTATGAAAGGACTCTGTTATGCTGAATTAATATTGTTTAACACACATGCCAATTATGACATGTCAAAAACTCTCAGGGTTTCTACCTACTCAACTAGTTACTATATTACTTGCTAAATATTTCCTTCATTACTCCTCACTTTCCATTCAAAAATAGAATTTTCATTGGATTTTTACAATCTTCTTTGATTGCTAAGAGTAGCACAAGTGAACATAACATTCATTACCCCTAGAATTACTATTCCAAATAGACCATAAGCCTTTGGTGTAAGTCTTCTCAGTTATATCAGCCTTCTTTCCCTATCCCTCTCTTGCTCTCTCATTTTATTTCTCTCATGTCCCTTCTTTTGCCCTAGACTCAGTTAAACCACTAGTGCAAGATAGATCTCATGTCTTAAATATGAATGGAGATTAGATATAGAAACGACCATATCATATTTAAGAAAATGTGATCTGGTGCAAAATCACTATTTACTATGTCCATTTAAAATGTTCCTGGCCTATGTGAGTTGAGATTTTAAAATCCAGGTAATCAGTATTTCATGGACAACATTATGCAGGGCTTTTCTTTCCTTTTTTTTTTTTTTTTTTTTTTTTTGGATCATGGTGATTTGATTCTGAAAATTCTTTGCATATAAATTGTAAATTATAAACAGAAAGGCAGGAAGTCAGAAATGCAGAATAAATCAGAGCCTGTCATAGACAAGGAAGGAATTGTGTAGCTTGACACTACTGTAGTGCTTGAAAGAACATCAGAGAGTGCTGCAGAGCCTTTATCTTCAGCTGTCTCCAATTGTCAAGCAAATGTGTTGTCTGGGATGGGCAGACCATTAAAACATTAGCAGAGACATGCTCATTACTTTGGCTAATAGAGTTCAGAGTTCCTAGGAAACATAATATTGGCCAGATAGCTTTTGATGAGGTGGGAATGAAAATAATCTCTTTATTGGAAGGAGGCTGACAGGGAGATTATAAGAGAGGAAAGGCCAGGAGCCTGTGCCTGGCTTGGTGGAGTGTGACGACGAGAGACCCAGAAAGCTAATGGAGATTATGAAGTTCCTGGGGGGAGCATGTTCAACTCCTCTATTCAGTGATTAGGAGACTCAGGAAGGAGATGAGCACAGAATAAGATAGACCCTGCTAAGTGAGGGTCTAAGTAAGTCTGTATCTTGGCAAGAGATGATGGAAAATTTTAGGTAGGTACCAATTATAAAGTCCAAATGAGCCCCCTAATGGAGACTGAGATCTGAAATTAGAGATCAGTGATCACACAGCAAGTTAGAGCCAGTGAGATTGGAAAAAGGCAATTGGGAAGATATGTGGATACAGAACTTCGATACAGATACAATGCAAAATATTTAGTACTCAATAACAAACGTGACCTCACCAATCCGAAGGGATTCCAAGGCAGAGCTTTAAAATAATCTAGAGCTCACTTCTTCTTGGGTGTATAGTGCCTGGACTGTAGGGGAGGTCAGGAGCTCCCAGTGGACCAGCTGGTGGTAGATGCTTAGGGAATTTGAGAAAGCAACTAGTTAGCATAGCAGTATGGTTGAATGACAAAGACCTATGCTAGGAAGTGGCTTCCCAGCCAGAACATTTCCAGATTCCCTTTTCAGCAAAGTGGGCATGTGACTAATTCTTGCCAACTAAATGTGAAGGAAAGGAATACTTTGTTCACAGTCATAGTGATTAATCATTAAGTATAAGATCATTTTCTCACTGATTATAGGAAAATCTTGAGGCTACATGATGCTGAAGCAATAAGATGGAAGAAGCATCCTGGGATCTCGGGTAACGACTTAAAGAAATCAGAAGAACTCCCCAGGAAAATCAGAATTGGACTTTGCATGACCAAGAAATTAAATTTTATTGTATCATCTTCCTCAGGTTTGGGATGTTTATACCAGTTATCCTACTCTGATAAAAAAAAAAAACATGACATAAAATAATTTAGTATTTAATGCATTCATTTCATATTGGTGAATACGAGCAAATTCCAGATTCACTTGTCTCCTTGAGAAGTGCCAAACATTCTATAAAGACTTTTAAGTAATGATTCAAACAAAAAGTTTCTCGATCCTTTGATTACATCTTTTTAAGAAATAGAGGATTTTGTTTGTTTTTATCTTCTAGCGTTTTAGAGCATGATCTCCTTAGTGTTATAGAAAATTGAAGCAATTCCATTTGTATTGAGAAGCTCATTTTTCAAATCCAAACCCACAAGACCACATATTACATTGTGATCTCTATAAGGGAGAGAGAAAGAAGAATCTTGCTCATCTTTATATTCATAGCACAGATTCCACAGGACTCATCCAGTAAGTGTTGGTTAAGAGAATGAATAAATGAAGTCATTGCTACTAGAAAAGCAATGTGCTGAGAAAAACTAAATTAGAAGGCAATTATGAAGACAAACCTGGGGTCCTCTGATAATTCCAGTATGACGCAGAATTCTCCATGAATCACTGGGCTTCATTTCTTTAAAAGGACTTCGGTGACTTTCATTTTAATCCTCATTTCCAATGAGGGATAGCAGCTCAGGGAAGTGAAATGACCTGATCAGACCCATGGAACTATTTAGCAGCAACCTTTAGAGGAAAATTGTGGTTTTCATAATACAAGAATAGAGTTATTTTCCCCAGATTGCATCATTTATTATTTTTGACTTTTAGTTGTTCTTCATCCACAAAAAATATGGAAAATAATATTCATTTAATTTCAAATAGCTGATATAAAGAGAATATGAGGCAGTTTAAAAAGTATCATATTGCACTCTATATCAAAGGAACATGGTGACCTTCCATCTCTAGACCTATTTAGTCAATTTAGATCTATTTAGTCAATTCAGGTACATGCGAGGCTGTGTGGATAATTAAATCTGAGAGTTGGGATTATCTTCAACTTCACTGTCATTAAAAAAAAAAATCCTATGGTACTTATTTATCCTGGACTCAACACAATACCATCTGTTCTCAGATATTCTTGTGAGGTTGCCTGAAGGCATAAATTGCCAGCCAAAGTAGAGAACTCAAAGTTTGGGGGTTAAAAGCTATTATTCTGTTCATCAGAAAATAGCTGGAGAATTTTATTAACTAAGAAGTTGACATGTAGGGATTTTTGTCATCCTCAGGCCTGACTTTTCTTTTAATTAATTGGCTTACATGCTTATTCAATAGTTCTTCAAAATAGAGGGTCTGGATTTGCCCTGCGATCCAGCTTCTAAAGAGGACTATTGGATCCAGGAACACACTGCTCCTTTGCATCTGGATGCTTTCTGGGTGGACCTAGAGCTCCCAATCACAGCCTGCAACATAGGATGTTGATCATTATTCTCCTTAGCCGATTCTGCACACTTTAAAATGGTAACAGTGAGGTCCTAGCGGGCAGCTAGTGGAGAATTATTTGCATGGTTCCTAATTGAATGTGTTGGCCATGACTGATCACTGGTCTCACTATTTAATGGAGGCCCTAAAACGCAGGCTACTGGTGCTTGGGGCCTACCTTTACCACCCCCACAAGTGGTGAGGGAGGTGACTGAGGGAGGCTAGAGGCAAAATGATTTTGATCCCTTCTATTTCCACTGCATACCCTGCCCTCCTATTTACAGCACTCCCCACACAGGTTCAACAGCTTGGCACACACTAGTGAAAAGTCTTGTGCTCCCTCTTCCCCTAGGTCTCGAAGTCTGCCAGGCACCCATGAGACCATTGTATCTGCTTCACTTTATGGTTTATGTGTGAAACTTGCCCTATCCGCAGGGGTTTTCCTAGGAAACCTCACATAAAACTGCTTTTCTTAAAATTCATCAGAACAGCTAACTCATGACGAAGTGCTAACATGTGCCAGGCACCGTGCCAGGCATTAAGAACACAATGGTAATGAATAAATACATCCTTTCATGCCCCTCAAGAAACTGAGACAAAACTGAGACAAAAGCTGTTATGAAGTGCCAATTACGACACACACAGTGCTAGGTGCAATAAGAGAAGATGGCTTGAGAACAGAGGCGGGTCCCCAACCCAGCCCTGGAGAGGGATGGCTGGTGCCCTGCGGCTTCCTTTTACTCAAAGAAAAACCTAAAACAGTAATGGAGAGTAATGCACAGTGGGGAAATCAGTAGGCTCTTACCTTTCCTGTGAAACCTGTAACAAAAATGGCCTTAGTGAGATTCTAAACTGGTGGGATTTCCCATAGGCTGCAGAGACCCCATGGCCCTGCTCAAATTGCAATAGGGGAAAGTGAGGGTTGAGGAAGTTTGCTTCTGGAATCACTCTCTCCTCTCCTGGGTGGAGAGAGTAGCCTCAGTCACTCACTTCAGTCCCTCCTTGACCGCTCCCGTCCGCATTATCTGTTAAGTGGAACTCCATGCCCACCTTGACCTCCTTCTGCTCCTTTTACCTGGAATGCCCTGCCCCTCCCATGCCCTCTCACTCCCAATTAACTTTTATTTGACCTCAGAACTCAAGGAAGTTATTCATTCTTCCAGAAAATGTTCCTATACTCCTACAGAAATGCTTCCATGAAACCCCTACCTGGCTACTTCTAGTCCTTCACAAATTACACTCATAACCCTGTCTCTTATTTTCGCTCTTGACTGTTTTAAGAAAACAGATCTATTTCTTTGACCACAGTACCTGGAAATCAGTGGATGTTCATAACATAAATTGGTAGGTTGTTTGGATGGGTAGTGGGTGGGTGGGTGGATGAATGAATATTATGCCCTCATTTTGCTGACAGCCTTAAAGAGCCCCAATATGAAGAATAACTGGTGCTGTTTCTTTTTCCATGCTTCCAGCTAGTTGTATTTCATGCATCTGTGTAAATCTGAAACATATTTTTCCTATTAGAAGCGAGACACATGATTGGTCATGGAAATATATGCTCTACACATCCATTTAGGAAAGCTACAAGAGAAAATTAGAATTCAGTGATCTCTCAATTTGTATGCTGTGGTGTTAATAATCAGTCCGCAGCACTTGCTGATGTGCTGCAGACACCACAGAGGGAGACCTAATCTCACTAGAGCCCAATATGTCTACTGGCTGCCACGTCAGCACCTCCTTTCCTTTCCTGATGTGTCCACTGCTTGGGACACTCTCTTGGAAATTAAGTTCCTCAAATGACAGTTGCTTTTAATTTTCTCATGAATATTACTTGGTTCCTGACTTACTCAGTTTGGTTATCAACCAACAAATAGTTAAATCAACACTTGGTTGTCACTGTGGTTCCTGGGACAGCCTTTCTCCACACTGTGTGCTCCTATGAGCTGTTTTGATCCTTCTGCAGTGACCCACTTAGGAAGGTGAAAAAGATAGAAGGCACAGACGCCTGCAACAAGGACTCCACCTGCACAATTTGCAGCAATTTCTTTTCTTGGTGGTCAAAATATTATGCATATTTTTAATGCCAGAAATAAGACGAAAATGAAGAAATAAATGATAAGAGAAGAACCGAGAGAAACAGGCTGGAAATATTTCTTCTCAGTCCCTTGTCTTCCTTTCCATCTGGGAGCTGGATGCTCCTGGCATCTGTCTACTCCTCACTTAGCACCACTCAGAATGACTCATCTAGTTAGCGAGATGGGGACAAAACAAAAACCAGCAGACAATAAACCGTGCTGCAGGAGTTGGTCTTCTGCTCTGATCCCCAGGGCTCCAGGCTTCATGAGGAGCTGCTGCTTCAGGCTGGCCAAGAGAGGCCAATGCCTTCTCTGGGACTCATGCCTAGGCCACCATCTCTATTTAATAAAGTGGGTTTTAAAACTCCACCTTTTAAACTGTTTGGAGTTTGAGGGTTTTTTGTTTGTTATTGTTTTGTTTTCTGAAACTTACAAAAAAAAAAAAAAAGATATGGAAGAGAATCATTACCTGTTATTTACATTGTAAATTTTCTAGAATATATCTGATCCATGTTGGCTTGTGGGGAGTGTGGTCGTTAAAAGCACAGGGTCCCTAGGTTCATATCCTGGCTCTTCCATTCATCAGTTTGTGTTTTAGGGCATATGTCATAGCTTCTCTGTGTTTCAGTTCCTCTCTGGAAAATTCAGAAAGAAAGTAATGGTGCTAATAGGGTGGAAGTGAGCTGACTGCCCCTGATCTAGCCTAACACATCTTTCTACGACCCATTTTGGATTATGAAGTCACACCATTTGCTTGATGGGATCTTTGACTGCCTTCTGAATGTTGATTCTAAACATGATGAATGGTTTAACTTGAGCCATTGCTACTGAATCATAGAATACTAGAATCAAAAGGGACTTGGGAAATCTCAGCTTTAGATTCTAGTTCAATGGAAGTTGAAACTGAAGTCCAGAACACTGAAATAGCTCACATGAAGTTTCACATGGTGGTACCAAGTCTGGATATTTCTTCTGCTGGATTCTGGATCCACTGACTTTTCCTCGACCTTAGCTCCCTCTCTCATATCAATGATCTTTGTTAACTGCTCTTCTCACATTTGTTCCACAGGTCTATTCAGTGCAGTTACTAAACCTAATCACAAACTTCACTGTACCTCCCAGGATTCAATAGTAAGCAGCAGTAAAATTTTAAGCATTATAACAACAACAATAACAGATATTGCTCCCTGAGGTTCACAGTGTATTTTCCTATTAGAGAAAACTGAGATGTGACTTGCCTAGAATAATCGTGTAAAAAAAAAAAAAAAAGTGAAAAAGACTAGAAGAACAATGTTGCTGACCTACTAGTACCACAGTACTCTTTTGTTATTTGCAACCAAGAACATTTTTAAAATCAGATACTTATTTTCTAATTGTTCTCAAAACCTCACTGCTTCCTCCCTGGGGAACTCACTCTGCTGTTTGCAATATCCCCAGGGGTGAAAAGTAAATGTAGTATTCAAGTAAAATCCCTGCATGGCTAATGAACTATTTTATAGAAAGTGAGGCAGGAAGCCTTTTCAGGAGTGGTATAGAAATTAATAAGATGTAGCCACACAAAGGCATGTTTTCTGAAATAGGCAATTTACAATAGAGAATTTAGAAGGTCCCATGTAATGACTTGAAAAATAGAAAAGCATTACTTTCAATCATGAATTGACCTGGAAGCCAAATCAGACTCTTTAATGTATGTTTTCAACTGAGTACAATTTGCCTACATTTCAAAAAAGGAAAATATGATACTTTGCCAGTTGTCTGTACAGCTAATTACCGATTATATATCATTAAGAATCTGATATCTGTCGGGTTGGAATCTTAGATTTCCCCAGTATGGGGCATGTGGTTGAGCACTCTAACAGATAATCAGAATCCTAATAACTAATGGGGCATTGTCCTTTTAAAGCCCTAATATTACTTCAATATGGAATACTCCTTTTTCAGAGAATTTAAGATAAATAACACAAATAACAGTCAGCCAGCTAATTTTAAGTCATGTTTTGCTTCTGGCGTCATGCATGGCTGATTTTAGGACCCAAATAAAGGATAGCCTGCTTTCTTTCTCTGCATAACTTGAGGAGTTGCTCTTCTATTTGTTTATAGAAACAGGGAGTAAGTTAAATTGGCCACGGTGTTACCAAGTCATAAAGCTAATTGAATGCAGATTGCAAAATTAAGATAATTGTTACTAATTTTCATCTATATCGAAATGTTTAAATTATCAAAGCAATATTTTTGCTTGTATTTTTATTATACATGACAGTAGAATCCATTTTGGCATAATTATAAACGCATGGAGTATATCTTGCTCTAATTCAGTCCCTAGTACCTCCCCTTTCCTCCCCTCCCCCCACACCCTGCTCCTTTCCCTCTGATCTACTGCAATATTGTTTTCGTTTCCCACCATTTTCTGCCTTCTAAGATATGCTATACGTGGAATAATAGAACAACAAAAGATCCAGTTAGTCATTTTATGAGAAATTGAGTCAGAGTAGCCTAACGTTAAGAGTATGAGTTCTATGATGGGGATTTCAGTCCTGGCTCTGCCACTTACTGACTGGGTGACTGTAAGGCACTTGCCTTCTCTGAGCGTCAGTCGTCCCTTATAGGGACAGTGATACTGACTTCACAGAGTGCTGTGAGGATTTGATGGTATGAAGTGTGTAAGATGCTAGCCCAGTGCTTGGTAGGTAGAAGACATTTAAATCATCATTATGACCTCTGAGGACATCAGGATCAGAGAGAAAAGGTCCATCATTTTTGGCGAAACTTAGTTCCGTGTTAGAATTTAAGTTAGAGTAGCTGTGGTATAGAGCTGGAGAGGGGGCCTCTGCATGGTTCAGAGCTCATGATCAGAGTTAAGGTTTTAGAGCTATAAATAGATCAACATAGGAAAACCAAGCAAAGGCTAAAATAAAGATCAAAGGAAACCCCCAGAAAGCCCCAATATCAATAAAATGAGCCAAAAAAATAAATAAGAGAACTAGGAAAAAAAAGGGGGGGGGGGGGGCAGAGACCTGAAAGAACCAGGAAACCTTCAAGCCATGGAATCCAAAGGAGACTAAGCAGAAAATGGCTGAGAGGAGTACATGAGACTGGAACTGCTCTTTATACTGATAAGTAGGATGTAGTTTACAGCCTCAATGTGAACAGTTTCCCTGTTCAGAGGGGACAGAAGCCAAACTGAGGTGAATGCTGACTGCAAGCCCAGGAAAGGAGATGGCAGTTGCTTTCAGGCATGCTGACAGAAGGAGAGAAAGCAGTGAGGGCAGAGAGTCTGGGAGGGGAATGGTCACAGTCTACTGTGATTGACCAAAACCTGTACAGCTAGACAGTATTTCCCATCTCTTAGTATTAGCTATGGCTATTTTGCTAATTCTTGGCAAAAGAATGTAAGTTAAATATACTAGTTTTGGGTCAATATTTTTAAGGACTGAACATACCTTTTTCAAGACCTCCAAAAGAAGTACCCTCCTCCACTCTTCACCACAGGCACAGGCTCCACAAACTGCTCTTTCTTTGTCCTCAAAGCTCGAAGGCTTCATCCCATGTTGGCACTGGGAAGTATGCCCACCTTGGGAAATGCACAGCTTTGGCTGCCCATTCTGTGCTGGTATCAAGAATTGTCAAAAAGTCACAAGCTTTCTAGGGATGGGGACAGGGCTGTGGTAGAATACTCTCAAAATGAATGATAAAGATATGATGAATGAATAATGAATGATTTATATAGGCATTTGTAGCTCCACTGGGAAACTAAGAATATTCTCCGTAATATTCTTTAAGTGGGGAAATGTGTTTGAAATTCCAAATGATGTAAAAATTAACACTCTGAAGACCGTGTACATTTTTAAGCTAGAGACTGCATATAAGGAAAATGTAGAGATTGTTCTAAAAATTCTGGTGTATTATACTGTGAGGATATTGGTGTTTGGGGTTTACTGAGGTTTCTGAGAATAATATATACATACACTAAAATGGAAAATATTAGGGCACAATCTCAAAATCTCTTCTATTGCTGTGTCCAGGTGGATCCCTGTTTTTCTTAATGACTTCTCTTTCTGGGCTGATTTGCACTATAATTGGCAGGGTTGATTTTTATTTTCCTCAGATAAAAGTGAAGCATAAGATAGTTTGGGGGACAGGAAAGTGTTCAAGTGCCGCACCATCTCTGCATTCTGTTGACTACTGAGTATAGCCTGAGTCAGCAGCACACAACGCTCCATTCCTTTTGGGGTCAATTCATTTTTCTATCTATCTGTCTATCTATCTATCTATATATCTATCTATCACTTCTCTTTGATAGCAAGTTTCCAAATCATACCAAAAACTATTAAATGAAGCTGACTATAGTTGATAACAGTCAGCCAGCTAGGGAGATCAATAGCACAAACATGACTCCAGTATCCTTCATTTGATCGAATAAATCCAAATCCAAGGAAAGATCTTAGGAACAGAATCCTTATTTTCTTGTTCCCAGAACAAGAGTGCAAAATACAACTATGTAACTCAACTTAAATTTCTTTTTGGAAGCCTCCCCCTTCTCATAATTAGACATTCAGTATGATTATGATATTGCACTACAGTCCTAGTTTACATACAACAACAACAAAAAAACTCTGTCCTCATTCTTTAATATTGTGAAATGTGGTTAGCATTCTGCAAGAAAGGGCACCTTTTCTGAAAACAATGTCCCTGAAAGACATTTGAGTTTTTATTCTCTTCTATTTCAGCATCCTTTGGCTGTGCTTATGAGAGTGTTTTAGAGTCAGATATTTCAGTTACATCTTACATATTACCTGAAGCAAGGCAGCCTCAAATAAAAACAGCATTAAGCGTCATGGAAGTAATTATTATTTATAATTACTTCCTCATGGTATGTTGGCTCATAAATTTTAATGGAACCCTTTCTGCAATGGTGATTGCCAACCTTCCTGGCATTTGTGGGATAAATGTTTATCCAAGCAAGAATAATATAGTTCAAAGTGATTTCATAGCATGAATCTTCCCTTCCTAATGCTACATTAGAGGTTATTTTAAAGACATAGGATTTTGGGAAATGGGTGCAGTGTTGACTACCCTACTTTGGAAATTCTGGTGCATATGCAGTGACTCCTGATATTTTTCTTCTGGCAGAGATATAGGTCAGTGAAAAACAGCTCCAGGGCAGGCAGACAAATTTATTGCCAGCAGCTGGAGGGTCATTCATTCCAAGAGCCAGGAATGACTTGATTTCGGGAACAGACGCGAAGAATTATTCACAGTTGGTTGGGAAAGGGGTGGGGAAGAAATTGAACACTGTCAGAAGGTACAAAGAATGGACTATGTCTTTGCAAAAAGAATACTCAGAATGAGCAAACATGTACATTATACCTGCATGTATTATAGTTTCCCTTTATGTAGTGAGTTTCTTTAGTATGTTTAAAGATCATTGGTTATTTGGCAGAATGTCAGGACACAAAGATTAGAGATACTAGGAATCCCTGACAATGAAAGATTATTAGGGAAGGAAGAATTACAATTATAAAACAGATCCTTGAGAACATATGATTTTATATCATCCAAGTGCCATTAACATATAGGCTTATAAGAAGACCTTATTTGAATCTGAGACCTCCACAGATAGTCGAAGAAGAGAACTAGGAAGTAAGTGGTTTATTTAGTAGGTGATCCTGGAAAACACAAGTGAAGCAACAAGGAATATTATGTGCTGAGTGCTTTGTGCCCCCCCAGTCTACACACTGAAGCCCTAATTCCCAATGTGATTATATTTGGAGGTGGGGCCTCTGGGAGGTAATTAGATTTAGATGAGGTTATGAGGAGGTAGCGTCCATAACGAGATTAGCATCCCTCCAAGAAGAGAGACCCAAGCTTACAAGCCCTCTCTCTCCCTCTCTCTGTTATGTGAGGAGACAGCAAGAAGACCACCATTAAGGAATGCCTTCAAATGAAAATAAATCTGCCACTACCTTGATTTTGGACTTCTCAACTGGCAAAACTGTGAGAAAACTAATTCTTGTTGCTTAAACACCTGTTCTGTGGTATTTGCTATGGCAGCCCAGGCTGACTAAGACAGAGAAGTGAGACAGGAAAAGAGAAGATAACATAAGGACATATTATCCATGACCTTGATAATTTTTCATGAATATCATAGAAAACATATCTTTATGGGTTGGGTGGGGTGATGCATGCCTTTAATCCCAGTGGCTCAGGAGACTGAGGCAGGAAGACCTCGAGTTCAAAGCCAGTCTCAACAACAGCGAAACAGCGAGGTGCTAAGCAACTCAGGGAGACCCTGTCTCTAAACAGAAAACAAAAAAAGGGCTGCAGATGTGGCTTAGTGGTTGAGTGCCCCTTTACCCCCCACCCAAAAGAAATATATATATATCTTTACATTGTCATTTCCCCACTTTCTTGTCTCACTCTTTCTGCAAAAACAAGGATGTCTCATTACTGCTATAAATCCTAAAAAGCATAAGAAAGTGTTCCAGACTCGTCTACCTGTAAGACACAAGGCTAAAGGATTTGTTCACTTGTTTCTGTCCTCCATTAACTGAGGGTTATTGAAGGATGGGGGGAAGGAGACTACAGTACTGCAGTTCCAGGCCATAACTGCAAGAATAGATCTGTTCAGCTGAGCTGTCAGACAAAGCCCTGGTAGACTGCAGAAGAGCAAGTGTAGTCTACTTAAGGAAGGCCACCGAGCATGCACAGATCTGCCCAGCTGGGGTTAAACCTTAGAAGCAGGCCAAGGAACCCGAGGAGGGCCTTGAAGGCACCTGCTTGCAAACATCTACTGAATGAAGAAAAAAATCTCCAAACAATGAAACTGAGAGTTTCTAACAGTGTTCCATATTCCTCCTTTGAATTTCTCCTTTATATAATTCAGATGCCCAAGGTGATATATAAAACATATTTCATGCATTTTCAATTCTAAGTTTTGTGTCCTTGTTCTGACATTGTTGTTACACAGGTTTTTAGTCTTTGCTGAAGTTTTCATTATGCTTATATCTAACATATTTTACATAAATTGTAAAGTGGATTGGAATTTCAAAAGGATGAGCATGTATTTATTAGTTCAGGATGGTTTGGATATTAGTATTTCATCTCTTTTGAAAGCACTAATTTTTTTTTAAATTTATTTTTATTGTAAACAAATGGGATACATGTTGTTTCTGTATGTACATGGAGTAACAGCATACTATTTGCGTAATCATACATTCACATAGAGTAATGAGGTTTCATTCATTCTGTTATTTTTTCCTTCCCCCCACCCCTCCCACCCCTCTTTTCCCTCTATACAGTCCCTCCTTCCTCCATTCTTGCCCCCTCTCCCACCCCCCATTATGTGTCATCATCTGCTTATCAGTGAGATAACTCGTCTTTTGGATTTTTGAGATTGGCTTATCTCACTTAGCATGATATTCTCCAATTTCATTCATTTGCCTGCAAATGCCATAATTTTATTATTCTTTATGGCTGAGTAATATTCCATTGTATATATATATACCATGGTTTCTTTATCTATTCATCAATTGAAGGACATCTAGGTTGGTTCCACAGTCTGGCTATTGTGAATTGAGCAGCTATGAACATTGATGTGGCTGTATCTCTGTAGTATGCTGATTTTAAGTCCTTTGGGTATAGGCCAAGGAGTGGGATAGCTGGGTCAAATGGTGGTTCCATTTCAAGTTTTCTAAGAAATCTCCACACTGCTGAAAGCACTAATTTATTTAAGGAAATAATTGATAGATGTGACTTCATAACTTTTTTGAAAAAGTATGTCTAAAATGTCATAAAATCAAAGGTAAACAATTAGGAAAGCTTATTTGCAGGAAACACAAGGTTATTTGTAGGAAGGAAAACTGTGACACATCAGTAAGAAAAGTTAATAGCTTACATAAGAAAAATTATGAATGCAAAACAATGGGAAAAAGACACCCCAAAAGATGAAAGGGAAAATAAACTGTATTTGAAATTGTCAATCAAAAGAATGGTCATGGCAAAGCTTACAGGGTTCAGTGAAATGGTATCTCTTGCTCTTGTTGGAAGTATAAATTGATCCTCAGGATGTGTACTTGGCAACATAAATGTGAGAACCCCTAAATTCTCTAACTTGGAATTTATCCACACCAAGAGGTGTTCATACCATTGAAAATTCTCATTATTTATAAAGCAGCCAGGCGCGGTGGCGTACACCTGTAATCCCAGCAACTCGGGAGGTAAATTCGAGGCCAGTCACAGCAATTTAGCAAGGCCCTAAGCAACTTAGCAAGACCCCACCTCAATAAAAATAAAAAGGGTCTCTGGGCTCAATCCCCAGGACCAAAAAAAAAGAGGGCGAAGGAGCCAGGGAGTGATATGGTGGGAGGGAGGGGGAAAGAGAGAGAGAGACAGAGAGAGAGAGAGAGAGAGAGAGAGAAGCCAGAGATAAGAGATTGGTAAGATAAATGATTTCTATGTTATCACTTACAACCAGGCTTCCAAGTATATTTAAATACTATGGAAAGATTCTTAATATATATAAATAATATATATATTAATATATATTTAATATATAAATAAAAACACAGTTGGTGATATAGCCAGTATTTTATCTTTAAAATATGAAATATACATATAGAAAAAAATCACAAAGTTATATGCCAAGGTATTTATAGTTATCTTTTGTTAGTAACATTTCTTTCCGTTTGTATGTATTTGCAGATTTTCTTCAGTTAACATGTACTTTTAAAATCCTAATAAAAGTCAGTTATTTTTTAAAAATTTATTTGATAAGTCTGAGGGTATTTCCCAGTGGTTAGCATTTGTCTAGTATGCATGAAGCCTGGGGTTTGATCCCCAGGCACCCCTCCAAAATTTTACTTCAGTATTAAAGATAATTATAACTAAGTCTTTAGTGGGTGGCACTACTTTTTCTTTCTTTCTTTCTTTTTTTTTTTTTTTTTTACTTTTTCTTTGTTTCTATCATTTATTTTTTAGAATTTTTATAGTTTAAAGGAATTTTCTAATTTTGAAGTTTTTAGTATATCCAAAATTTAATTTCTCTGAACTCTGCTGCTCTTTTTCAGTTAAGTCCTATTGTAGGAAAATTCCAGAAAGAATTCAAAGGTATCAGAGATAGAAAGCTGAGATGTTTTATGGTTCTAGCACCAGAATACACAGGTATAATAAATATCTAGTCAGTTAGAGAGATACAGATCAAGAGAACAAAGAGGCAGAGGAAGACAGAATTAGAGATAAAGAAAAGCAAGCACAGAACTAATGTAGATCTTGCATATTTATTACTTGTTTTATTTTCCTTCTTGAGTCTTAAAAAAATCAGAAAGTCTAAAGATTAATAAACCTTTTGTGTTCCAAATATGGCATCTTTGCACATAATAAAATACCTGGGGTGGGAAATTGGAAGAGAAGTATTAAAATTTACTAGAACTGGAAAGTAAAAATGGAAAAATTGTTCTTTGAATTTAAAAGAAAAATATGATGGTAATGCTTTCAATGGCTACTATCCACTAGTTATGTAGTTGACAAAATAGTAACCTGATCTATTATCAAAAGTTTGTTTCCTAATATTAGTTCTGATTCCCATATGCCCCTAATATGATTTTTCAGCATTTTAAGGTGATATAGTGAATATGTAGAAAATTATGCAAAGGTATAAACTTAAGAAATACTCTAATGAAAGAACTTGACATGAACAAACATAAAAAGATTGAAAAGTTCCCTGCATTCCATTCTACCTGGTGGTCCCTCTCTGCCTTCTCAATGCAACAGGGACCCCCTGAACTGAAAGAGGACAACATCACACACGTGATCCACCAATTTGTGGATAATCCATTTTTCTTCCTGGTCTGGGACTTTTTTTCTGTTTCATTTTTCCTCACTAGGGAAAGCTAGCAACATAATTTCAAATAGACTGGAAGAAGCACGTTGGTGGCTGTGGAGTCCAAACCATGGGCTGGGGCATGGGAAGTCAAATCAGAAAACCCAGGAACATGAGTGCAAGCAGATCAATGAAGCCAAAGTAAAATAAAGGGACAGGAGCACCAAAGCATGGTGATGGTGCCTCAAGAGAATAGAGTAGGACAAGAGTCAAAAGAGTATTCAGAGTCCAAGGCATGATGATGCTTGATCAGCACCTACTGTTTGCTGAGGTTAGCAACTGGGGTAGGAGTGCACTTCTGAAAGGACATAGATGCTTACGACCCCGGGCAGGAGCACATCTACTGAAGAACTGGGATGGAGGATGAAGAAGCACAGGAATAGGATACCAGAAAGACCTACTTGAAACTGAGCAGTTGAAGAAGTATGTTTTGATTCCACATATTTGCTTCATCAAAGAAGAGCTGGTCTCCAAGTTAGAGGGTGGAGGCAAAATCAAAGTAATTATTTCAGCTGTCCCAAGTTTCCAAATTTGAGAACAATGAGCCAAATGGATAATTAATATAATGCTATGTTCTCTTTGGTCTTCTAATTTTTCTAATCTGATGACATTTCATTTTTAATGTGCTCAGAAATGTCCAATATTTTCTATTTTTATTGGTGCTTATAATTACACAAAATAGTGGGGATCATTATGCCATATTTGTTTATGCACAGAACGTAATTTGATCAACCTTGTTCCCTAGTACCTTTCCTTTCCCCCTCTTTCTCCCTCCCCTGATCTACTAGATTCGAATCTGCTGATCTGTCTTCTATTATTGTTATTATTTTAATTAGTGTGTAATAATTATATGTAATAGGATTCGTTGTGGTATATTCATACATGGACATAGTGTAATTTGGTAGATTTCACTCCCTGGTACTTCCCCAAGCTCCCTCCTACTCCCTTCCTCTCCATCCCCTTTCTCTACTCTATTCCAATGTCTTCTTTAATGCACTCCCCATACACAACTATAAGTAAGATAATCAGAATTAAATATCACATTAACATAAATGTAATTCGTGTTCCTTCCTGTTATTTCATTACCAACCCCCATACTTTAGCTGCTATCTAAAGAACTCGAGATCATTGATTGCCTTCTCAAAAGGTAACAGAGGGGTCATTTATTTCCCTTTCAGTGTTAGAAATAGAAGCAAAAGCTTGGGAATGGCTCTTCTGGAGACAAAGAATGCTCTAGAGTGTAGCTTCAAGGATTAGAAGAGGCAGCCAGGAAGAATCTGAGGATATGCAACTTCCCATCCTGACCAACTAAGTCCCAGAAGATTTCTAGGTCTAGACACAATTAGTCTGAATTTGATCCCCACGATGACAATTCTGTCTGGCTTAAAAATATTCAATTTCAATTCTCTAGAAATTTTTCCTGTAAGCTCAGGGATCTGTTCTGCATGCCAAACAACACCCACCCCCCAAAAAAGGTTTTTCTTGGAGACAAGAACCTTTATAAGTCATCAATTTACCACTGTGCTTCCTTTAAATCATTATACTCAGATTAAGATGAATTCATTTAGAGAGTTTCCACTGAGGTTCGACTGTAACCATACCATGTTTCACAAAAGACATGCTTCCTCATGCATTGAGCCATAGCTTTTTGTTACCCTACTTTAACACATCTCTTCCTACTTAATCCTCTGGGAAGAGAGAAGACTTGAACACCTGTACATACAGATGATCATTATGCACCTTTATGAGCACTCAAGCTCAGGTACCAGGGGAGAACTGGTCCAGGACCAAAGACTCTGGATACCAAACTCTGCCAGTGCTCAAGACACATGACACGGTGTCATGATTGCATATAACTTAGGCACATCCTCTCATCTACTTTAATTCTTCTCCAAATTACTTATAATACCTAAAGAGATATAAATACTATGCAAATAGTTGTATGCTCAGTAAATTATGATAAGAAAAGATCCATACATGTTTATTACAGATGCAATTTTTTTTTTAAATATTTGAGACCCAGTTAGTTGAACCAGAGGATGCAGAATCCTTGGTTACTGAGGGCTGACTGTAGTTCACTCTTATGTCTCTTAGATGGGTAGCATGTCTCATTCCTTTAACTCATTTGGAACAAGGGATAACAAACTTCCTTGTCACCTCTCAGAGTGATCTTACATCAAACATTTGCCTTATTGTGACATTCAAATTGATTGAATTAAAAAATTCACTTTTACCAAAAATTGTTGCTCTTTGTACAAATTATCTCATATTCTGTCCTCCTCACTAATGACTGGGTGATCATTATAGATCTCTGCTCTTGTAGTACAGCTGTGAGTCTTTATTTTGAAAGACTTCTTTTCTTAATGTGAATCGATAGCCTCCAACCTATTGCTACTGCAGTTTCAGCTTTTCTCCCACTACCCTGGAGCAAGGGCTAGACCCAGGTTTTATGGATCCCATAGTTTATATAACTGGAGGGTGCCCAGCATCTGGCAGAACTTGTTTTTTGTGGGTAGGGAATCAGAGCAGTATGTTCTTGGGTGGTAATTCTGGGACAATCTGACTTAGTAATCTTTTCTTAACAGGAGAAAATTTCAAAGTGACAAAGCCTAACTTTGCTGTGTTTTCATTTGGGCTAAGTCACACATAAAAACTAGTGCAGGACCAAATAAGTTTCTTGAGTCTTATTTTCTATAAAGTGCTATGCTAAGTGAACTACATGTTTTATGCTGATTATTTCTCATAATCATTTTATAAGACAGATACTCTAATTATGTCCATTTTACAGATAAAGAAACTGTATGTAAGAGAAGTGAAGAAGGCTCTAGAATGCAGCCAATTCAGGATTTGAATCCAGGCAGGTTAACTTCCAACCCATGCTCCTAAGCAGAATGCTGCCCTGGCTCTGGGGCCAGTGCAGAGTTCTGAGCATCCTCCCCTCCAGTATTTCAAAGGACCGAATAAATATCCCTCAACCTGAAAAACTGAAATAATGGAAATGAAGAATGGTGATGGTTATGAGAATAGAAACTGTGTGTGTTACGGGGTAGATCGGAGGTGTCCCGCAAAAGCTCATATGTGAGGCAGTGCAAGAGTGTTCAGAGGTGGAACGATTGGATTACAAGATCTTTAACCTAATCAATGGATTAATCCACTGGTATGGATTAACACGTGGTAACTGTAGACAGGCAGGTAGGTAACTGGGGGCTTGTGTTCTTGTCTTTGGGGTTGATACTTTGTCTCCAGCAAGCCAAGTGCGTTCTTCTCTCTCTCTCTCTCTCCTTCTCTCTCTCTCTCTCTCCCTCCCTCTCTCTCTCTCTCTCTCTCTCTCTCTCTCCTTCATGGTGAGTTACTTAACTCTGACAGGCCTTTCTGCCATGATGCTCTGCCTCATAACAGGGGTTTACTTGATGCTTTGACTATATCCCTTTTTGTTTTGAAACTGACATTTTTTTCCCATCCCTTTCCTTGACCTTCTCCCTGATCTTATTTTCCCTAAACTTCTCCCTGATCTTCTTCCTGATCTCTTCTCCCTAATCTTTTTCTCTTTAAATCACTTCCATGAAAGCCCCCTATTCCTGCTCATGGTCAGATTCACTGCCTTTGGGACAGGAGTCCTCTGTGTGTTTCTCCTTTGCTAGCAAAGCAATAAACCTTCTTTTCCCTTTTTCTCAAAACTGTGTCCTTCTTATTGGATTGAAATCAGGGACAAGGACTGAATTTTCAATAACAATCTTAGGTCCAGAGCTAGGGAGTTGATAGATCATAAACTGATCTTCTAAAAGCATGAGCCAAAATAGATTTTTTTCTCCTCTAAATTGTTTTTGTCACGGTGAAGAAAAGCTTACTAAAACAACATGAATAAAATTTAGGGGTACAACCACACAGACTTCTCAAATAATGTATATAGAATAAATGACACAATTGCAACCCTGTTAGACATAACCATGCTTATTCAGGCATTCAGGGTGTACTGATATCTCCCAGGGACGTAACCTAGTAGAAAGAAAAAAAACACATAAAAAGTCAACATCTGAAAGACAGATTGTTGAATTATCTGTGTTAGTAGGACTTCTATTCAGATATGGCAAGTATTAACTGTTGGTCTCATCTTGGTTTGTTTTCCTTCTTTATCTGGAAAGAATGTCCATGTTAAATATTTTTCCTGGCACTACTGAATCCTCATCACACAAAAACAGAAAATACCAGGGCCATGGCAGAGTCCACTGTGAGTGAAATGTCTTAAGCTTACGTTTCCACTCCACTTTCTTCCTATCACTTAACTTTAAGTGATCCTGGGGGGTCTCCATAAGATCTGTCACCTCCCAGGGGGGTTACTTCATGAAAGGAGCTAAGGATAGATGTGTCCTATGCGTCCCAGCCCACATTCTAATAGATACCATAGAACAAGGGTTTTCTAAGCTAAGCCCTCTCTGCCTTTGTCTGGGTGAGGGGTTGGGAAATAAAACTAATTGTATTCTGAGCTCCCTACCCTGCCATGCTCAAAAGAGGTCAGTTTCCTCAAGTCACTGAGACCTTGAAGACATGACTCTATGACTTAAATTTAAAGGTGGGGCGGGGGTGGGGGGCATTTGAGAATCACTTTAGCGAATGCCAGAGCTTAAGGAAACAAACCTGTCCTTGCTGGAGATAGAGATAGTTCTGGAACCTCCCTGTTTGATTCAGAACATGTTCAAAGACACAAAATTGAAAACTAAGCTGAAGAGGAATAGAAGAAAAAAATGCTTCTAGACTTCAATATCTAAAAATGTAGTGAATAGAGGAGATAAGAAGAAACCACAGAGAAAATTAGCAACCAGTGGGAGTAAAATCATATTTGGCCTTGAAGAAAAGAAAGGGTGACAGACTGGTCGGGAAAGAAGAGGAGATGAAGGAGCAAATAAACCTTTTATCAGACAGAATGTGTTGGAAGTTCTGATACTTTGATATTATTCTTCAGGTTTATGTACTCTGGGTCCCCAAAGAATAGGCCTCTGTACTCCAAAGAATAGGCCTCCAGCCAGCAGCCACATTTGGGCCAACCTAAGGCTATTCTTTGGCTTCAGAAATGAGGAGAGGTCTGCAAAGAATACCTGAGTCTGCCCTCCCCATATCCATCCTTGATCTAAAAAGACTAAAGCAGACTTACCTTCAGCTCAGCATGAGCAGACACAATGTGACAGGAGGTTATGTCAGAATACCTGGGACCTGTTCCTTAGAAGGGGAGTTATTGTTGGAAGCTTGTGAGAAATCTAGAGTCCCTGGTTCTGTTCACAGTGAGATTTAGATTCTGTAGGCCTGGGATGAGACTTAAAGTTTACATTTTTTAAAAATTCCCTAAATAATCTTACAAGAGATTTTGTTGTTGGGAGGGAGCAAGATTTCTATGCCACTGACCAGACCTTCTTCTGCGAAATAACCATGCTGATTAGCCCCAGTGCAACAAAACTGTTCACCCAGGACTCTACTTTCTACAGCCTTCTTTGGTTGCTTTCACACACTAATATACCGTACACTCTGAAATGAACCCACCTGCAAAGTTAAGTGCTTCCTAACAAGACAATCACCTTCATGCTACTCCAGTCCTGCATCAAGGTCATGCTGAAAGGTGTTATCAGGTCTTGATTTTCACCAGTCCCTGAGCAAGGAGCCTCTCTCCCTGAATCTCTGCTCACAACCTTTTGTAGCTAAGTTATTATAAAACTCAGTTTTGGATTTAACTCTCAGAACCACAGATAGGGACCTCATTATAGCATTCACAGAATCTGGCCATACAGTAAAATGCAAAAAACTGCTGTCAATTCTCACTCTCTTGTTTCCAATCGATTATAAACTTGTGATGAATTAAGGGGTAGAGATGAAATCCTTCGAGTTTTGTCTTGACCCAAAGGTTAATTGCTTTGAAAAATTGAAGGGAATGGGAGGGACCTTCAGACATTTCCTCTCCTTAAAAGGGAAGGACAAGGGCTTGTGGGTGTAGCTCATTGGTAAAGCACTTGCTTAGTATGCACAGGGCCCTAGAACTGTGAGAGAGAAGGGGAGGGCAAGAGATAGAGATAGATTCATATCAGCTTAAACAAAATGAAATTATTTTTATCAGTCCATTTCTCCCCTTCATTTATGGTAAAGTGTCAGTAATATGCCAGGAGTCTGGGTCGGCCTTCTTCCTAGGTGGTTGAATGTGAAAAGTCCAGGGAAGGTGACCCTACCATTCAACTTGCTGCTAAAGCTCATTTACTCCTTTGGTTAACAAACCACTGTTTTAAGACTTGAATACCATTAGAATACTTGAGACATTAGCCTTCTGGTTGTGCAGAACTTCATATCAATTGACATTTACTTTCTGATAAACTCTGGAAAACAAGGATTTCAAGATCTAGGAGTTTGTTCTTCCCAGCTATGTTTGTCTTTCAGAATTTTGCCAGGAAACCCAATGGCTCTTCTGCCCCAGTTCCAGTTTGCAAACTAAGTGGGGGTGGAGGGAAGGAGGATCCATCATATACATCACCTGGCTTGTTTCCTATAACTGGGGAGACACTTGCTCAGTGAGCCAGATTTGACCATGAGGGTGGGTCAAGGACCTATTTTCTAGTCTTTTCCATTGGCCATTGCCTTATAGCTTATAATTGCCAGGCATAAAGGACCTGGGCTTGTGCTTTCAATAATTCATTCTCTGGTTCAGATAGTGCTGAAAAGTAAAATACTCCTCTGGTTTTACCTCTGTCCGCAAAGCACACTCTGCCCTTAGCCTCAAACCTGGCTTCCAGGAAAGTCACTTATTGTCTTAAGATCACCTGTCTGATCTGTCAGCCTATGGGAGTTTTCTAAGCATGGACACAAAGCCTCTCTGTAAAGAAGTGTCGAGGTGACATATGCCAGCATTTCTGGGATCCTCTGCTGACATTATTAATAATTTATTTAAGCACATTCTATGGCCCGGAGCAGAGTTCCACTGGGGACTTTCAGCACCATTTTTTCTCAGAGGACTGACTGGTCAATGACTAGCACAGGAACCATGGCCTCTCCAGAAATCGAGTGTCACTTGTACAAGTCACTTGGAAAATTCGAGCACATTCTATGGCATAAGGGTTTATGGTCTGGGGGCCCTAACCCTTTCAGAGGTTCTCTGAGGTCAAAACCACTTTCCAGTGATATGAAGTTATCATTTTCCTTTTTCATTCTCAGTCTTCCACAAGCATACAATGGAGTTTTCCAGAGGTTACACAACCCATGATATAGCAACAGATCGAACAAGCAAGCAGATGTAAAAATCCACATTTTTGTTAGATTTGTAAAAATGTGTAACAGTCTTTTTTCTACTACTGTTACTGATTTTCAACCTGTAGCCATTTTTTTTGTTAAATATACCTTATTTTTATTTATATGCAATGGATTTATTGTTATTTTAAGTGAAGAAAAAATATTTTAATTTTTTCACTTTTAGTTTTTACTATAGTAATATCCATAGCTGTATCAATAGGCATAATCATGTACAAAGTCTTTGGTGTCCTCAATAATTTTTGTGGGTATAAATGGGTCCAAAAAGTGTGACAACACTATCAGAGGCACATTACAAATGTTATTTCTGAAAACAATCTTATAAGACAAATGTTATTATCTTCATTTTATAGAAAATTAAAACAAACCATAACAGATTTAAACAATTTGCCCAGAATCTAACTTTCACACTCAAAACTCATTACTTTTCCTTGTACCAACTTTCTCCCTGCTCTTAAGTTGTCCTTGTGTTTAGCTTACCCATGTGAGACTAAATATACACATGAATAATAGCCAGAAAAAATATAAAAATAGGACTTTGACCCACAATATGCAGCAAACTGCTCAGGAAACCAACCTCCTTATCTACAGTAAACAACCCACGAAGCCAGCCTGCTAGAAGTCACACTGCTCTCTTCAGTGACAATCCAGGAAGCTGAACAAAAACTTATGTAACCATCAGCACAAACAGACCAGTACTTGATGATTAACTGGCAGTCTAAGTTTTGACCCTTCTTCCAACTTAGGGTCAAAGAAAGACCAATATGCACCCCTAACCAATTTCATAGGACAGAACACAGCACTTCTAGTTGGCCCTTCACAGCTTCTCCATAACAACAGTTTCTGATCAGGGCACACCTGAAGGTCCCCTCCCCCGCCAACCCCCCAGGTACAAAGTTCTCCCACTGCACTGGCTGCCTTTAAGACTCTGCCAAATGCAAGTAATGGTAGCTGATTCTTTTGCTACAGCAGGCATATTCTTACTTGGTTGGTCTTTATATATAAATATATATTTTTTAGTTGTAGGTGTACCCAATACCTTTATTTTATTTTTAAGTGATGCTGAGGATCAAACCCTGGGCCTCAAGCATGCCAGGCAAGCAAGCTACCACTGAGCCACAAACCCAGCTCCTTGATTGGTCTTTATTTCCACACTTGTTTTTATGCTATTATCCTATAAGTCACTGGAAGGTAAGAAACTGAAATACCCTTGGATCCCTGACTCCAGAGTCTAGTACTTTGCACAGCACATAGCAATCACTCAGAAATGCCTGATGCTTTAAGAAAGCTGTACCAGTAGCTGTTTGACTACTGTGAGCTTCCTGGCTATCTTCTCTATACTGTCCGGCTCATAGGGTCAATACCACTAACCCCTCCTTGTCACTGGTTCCCAGACTTTTGGGCTTCCAAGATCAAAATAATGTTAAGAATAGATAAAAATAAATGGGTAACTGAAAGAGGATTTCCATTTATTTTTCTGTGAGAAATATTTTTTTTAAAAAATCTACCAGATTACCAAAAGGATGAGAAGAAATTAATTATAATAAGTAATATTATTTTAATTTAAAATGTTTTATAAAATGGAATAAATCTAGTTTTATGGAAAAAATAAAGGATTGCCCTACTCTTCCTTTGGGTACACACTTGTCAGAGGTCATTGAGCATGAGTAGTCGTGTTTGGGGACACTGCTCAATGGCAGGGAATGTGCTTGGCTTCACGGAGTGAAGTCTGGCCCTGAATCCCTGTCCTTACATAGCATACACAGGCTCTCCTGGTCTCTGATGAAGCCTATAAGCCTCAGGGCTTTTGTTGCTGAAGTTCTTGGGCCATTTGTTTTCTCTTTAAAAAGGCTATCGGAAAATCTCAAAGAGGGTATCTCTGAGATGAATGTATCTTTGAGGACACTCTGGTATTCTTTTCTATCAGGACATTCACCTAGTTTTGAGTAAAAATTAATTTATGAAGGAGCCATCAATGGCTATATATTTGTTCAAAGAGCCACCTAAATAGCAGTATCTTGAGAGTGTGATTGAATTATCCAGTGAATACCCTCTGGAAGTTAGAGAGGATCAGGTGGACAGTCAATGAAAAACAAAATACAAATTGTACAATTTATTGTATTTTTCAAATTATCAAGGTTATGAATATAAGAAAGTCATAATCTTATTTCCTTAAAGTGTTTTTGCCTCTATGCCTTCTTATTTAATAATTGAAATATTTATATAGAAAGTATTAACAAAGTTACCTTCTTCATTCTACTGAATATACTCCTTTGCCTTCTAGAAGTAACCTGTACTCAACCCCACCCTACTCTGTGCTAACATACAAACTGTTAAAACAGAGAGTTCCCATCCTGGCTGACTACCCTAGACTGGGATCAGCCAAGCACAGGCACAAGCAAGAGACCAGAGGGCTGGATGATGAGAGGTGAGGCATCTATTACCATGTCCCCTTCCCTGATGGCCATTAAGTGGCAGTGGCAGTGTTTGTAAAGACCAAGGCTCTCATCTAATGTCCCTTCCCTACTCTTGTAGCTACAGGTGTCTCCTGGCCCTAGTAACAGAGGCTTCTCCTTCCCTTCATTCCTAAAAGGTGGCAATGATTCTTTAATGGTAACTTTGGGGTCTACACCATCCCTTATTCCCTCAATCCTGCATAGACCTTTGCAAAATCACTAAACTCTCCTAAATTGCCCTGTGTCTGTCCCCATAATCCTGCCTGACACTTTATCCACTTCACTTCTTTTTAATTTCACGTCTTTGTACTTTCATATTTAATTTAAACCTTGTTGCTTTTCACACAATGCTTTATATTTAATTTATATCCTGCTGCTTTAAAAAATGGTCAGCTTCCTTCCATTGCTTCATAAAAATCGTTGCTTGAGCAAATTGATTGCTATCACTTGATGCTCAGGTTTGACATCTCTTTTATCTTACTGGCTCAATCACCACAATGATAATGCAGATTGGCAATATTAGTGCTATGGGAGTAAAAGCAGAAGGGGAAATATATATACTGCTATCCAACTAGGGAACTGCTCTATTTTTTTCCCTTAAATCTAAATAAATAAATATATATAATATATATAATAATATATGTAATATATAATATATTATATATAATAATATACTATATAATAAAAAATAAATATATGGAGTAATTAATGCTTAATTTGCACCATAATTTAAGCTGTGTTTACATAACACCAGGATAACTGGTCAGCTGTGTAGAACTTTAAACATATCAATAGAAAAATAATAACTAGTGACTTGATGGCAAAGGCAGAGCTCAGCTCACATGTTAGACTGGAAGCTGCCAGCATCAGTAGACAGCATTTGAGGAAATCATACCCTAGCATTTTAATAACAGCTCACTGTGGATCCAATGATTTATAATTATTTTGTTCTAGAACAGGACATCAGTTTTATGAGCTTTTAATAAACAAGCTGTATGGGTTTGCCTTCCCTGTGCAGTTGATGACTCCATTTAAATGCACAGATGGCTCCAAAATACCAGGAAAAACCTCAACAACACAGCTGATTGAACTGGGGGCGTATTAGAATTTACCAGTGGCTGATGAGAGAAAGTTGGGTTACCAGAAGATGTTTCACCTTGTCAGTACGCTTATGTATGTCATTACCGTATCAGAGTGCCGGAAATTAAAGTTCTTCACATAAATACCTGCCTGTGTTGGAACTGGAAATTTATAACCCAAGAAGTCCATTTGCAGTTCCAGAAAGTACAGAGTTAGATATGTGATGCTCATGCTGGCAAAATAAAGGACATGAGAAATAATAATGGCTTTTTAATTGAGTACTTACTTTTCTTGCCAAGTATTCTGCTGAGAACATCATGATTACCATTTTATTTAACCTTTTTTATTAAGACAGTAAGCAAACTTCCCCCAGTTTACAGAGGAAATACTGAGACATAGGAAAGTTCATTAACTTACTAAAGTTCATAGAACAAAGATTAGAACTCTGAGAGATGGGCTTTGGAGTCCATTCTTAATCACAAAACCACAGTGTGACATTACTGTTTTATGGGCACTTAGATCCAAGCAATTCCAGAATAGGCATAAGGCTAAACTCACACCAATGTGTTAGTACGGACTAAACATTTTGGTTTATATAAATGCACAGAGAGTAGCAAAAAGAGGCTTCTATGAGGCCAACTTAGACTTCCTAGTACCTATATAGCAACATCCATGCATGTCAATAAAAAAAAGATTCTCATACTTGTACTGCAAGTCACTTTTATTTCAATTTGACTAATAATGATAAGAAATTTCATTTATAAGAAATCAATATAATGGAAGTTAAAAAATTCAGAATAGAAGAGGAACACAGCTAGAGACATGATTCTAAAGAAAGCAAAGTAAAACTATATGTAGGTCTAAGAATACAGATAACATCACTGGACCACTACCAAGTGGAGAAGTCATCCCAAGTACATTTGTACTTAGTGTTCATGGGCTTCTTTTTCTTAATCTTCCTATTGTAAGTAAATGTCCAGCACATGTTAGATGAGAGGATTTTCATTCAAATATGTAATTTATTTAAAGTTGGCAATTTGAAGCTTCAATTACATGAAACTTCAGTTATGCAGAATTTCCATTCTGTGCTACCGAAGATGGTGTTCTTGGAGTTGTTAGAAGGTTAGAGAGTTGCTTAGTGGTAGTGCCATAAAAGTACTGTAAGAACTCAGCTGAGCATCATGAAGGATATTGATCTGGATAGAATATAATGTCCTGATTTCTTTATTTTTATCACATACATTTCTGGAAATATTATTTCTCCATGGATTTTTGCCACTTCAGATTTTTTATTTTAATTAAAGTTATAAAGTTTAACACTATTCTAAAGGCAGTCAAAAGAGTTATGAAACCAAGAGGAGATTACTAATCTTTCTGAGTTTTAGTTTCCTCATATCTTTCAAAAGAGCAGTACGAATAATGACATTTCCTGTCTGTTGCAAGCAGCATGTAGTCTGGTCCAGAGCAAGAGTGTAGCAGAATGTGTTAAGGGGAAAGCCCCACCACTAGGGGCTCACCCTCAGCTCTGCTGGCTGCTTGTTAGCTGTATGACTTGGGCAAGGTATTCATTCTCTGTGCCTCGTTTCCTCATCTGCAAATTGAAAGTAAGAGTAGAAGCTATCTCGTAGGATTCTTCCTTACTACCTATAAAGCATAAAGAACTCTACCTGGCTCAGAAGGGACCATTGAATGCCAGTTTTGGTTTCTGTTGTGTTTTCATTTAATTCATCCCTTTCATTTTACAGACTGGATAGCTGGTACCTAGAGAGATGAGGTCATTTCCCCACTGATACACAGAGTCTTGGAGTCTAGTTTCCTGCCACAGCCCCTCCTTTTCCAACTGTATTGACACCTTTGTCCGCACACTCCCACTGTATATTCCTCTTTAGTGTTCACTAATTAAAGTGCTTCTCAGCACCCACACACGTCCTTCAGCTCCCATAGACATGCAAGCATTTTCCACAAAAGTAAAGATGAATTACCAAGAAGCTGAGTGAAGACGGGGATTGAGGCTCCTTCTACGAGGGCCCCAGCAATGTGTTCACATGGTCATCTGCTTCCCGTCACTTTTACCAAAGATATTTTTGTGTCTTTTTCCTCAAAATGAATCATCAAACTGTAAAAGCTTCAGGTCCTGGTAATTTTAAATTTACCCATGCTCAAAAGGATGGAAATATGGGAGGAAAGCCAGGAATTGATAAGCAAGAGGTAGGCAATAAAAGCTCCATAGGTGACTCTCACAGACAAAAACAAAACCTCTTCCTCTCGGTTCAAGAGGACAGCTCACCCCCATTCTATAAATGCCTCACTCTTTATCTCCCAGGTCTCTGATCAAATATCACTTTGTATATACCCCCTTGATCATCTAAGACAGCTCCTCCTTCCTCAACTGTTGTTTTTCAATTATGAAAGTTCTCAGATTATTTCTCCATGGCACTTAGACACTCTGTATGTTTTCGTTTATTTACTTTGTGTGTGTGTTTTATAACTTTATTTATTTTTATGTGGTGCCAAGGATCAAACCCAGTGCATCACACATGCTAGGCAAGCACTCTGCCACTGAGCCACAACCCCAGCCCTGTTTTCTGTTTGTTTGTTTTAATTTACTTTCTTTTTTAAAAACTGTTTTCTTTAGTTGTCAATGGATCTCTTTTTAATTTTATTTCTATGGGGTGCTGAGAATCAAACCCAGAGCCTCACACATGCCAGGCAAGTGCTCTACCACCGAGCCACAACCCAGCCCTTAATTTATTTTCAATCCCAAATTCCTTCATAGGGTCTGACACACAGTGAAAACTGAATAAATGTTGATTAAGTGACTGAATGACCAAATAATTCCTTTTCACTGGTCAGTTCTTGGCTTAGGTATTGATGCCCTGGGAAACAAGCCCGGCGTCAAGACTGGGTTGAGCATCTTTTCCTGTGTACCCTGTGCTCAGGCACTCTGGGTCATTTACAACAGCAGCTGGAATTCTATTTCCCCACTGGACGGTGAGCTCCTATAGCAGACCCAGCACATTCATTGTTGTATCCCCAACACCTACCACATAGTAGGCACCTGACAAGTATTTGATTCAATTTAACTGCTAAACAGTACAAAAGATTGAACATTGGGATACTATTTTGAGAAAAGAAGAAAAATAACATTTGTTGAGTTCCCATCTTGTGACTAGTATTGTACTAAGTGTAATTATTTATAATAGCAAATACTTAGCAGCTGTGGGGTAGGTGTTATTTCCTCCCTATTTCACAAATCAGTAAATAGAAGTATGGAGGAGTTAGGGCTTGAGGTCACCCAGCTAGCAAGAACCAGGGGCAACGTTTGGACCCTGAACCACGAGACTGCAAAGGCTCTGCTCTTGCAGCTGGGCCACTCTATTCCTTGATGGAATAAGGTCACTGATCCACTGGGTGATCCTTTGTATCACATTTGTTTTGCTGTCTTCTCACGTAGTTAGTAAGCTCGATTCGGCCCACAACACAGCCCGCACCACCCTCTGTATTCTGTCGGTGCTGAGAAGAGTGGTTTAAACACAATGGGGTGCAGGGGCTGCTGCATTCAGCCGCCGGGCAGAGTGAGCAGTTTCACGCATCTTGACATTCTGCACACCGTATCGGCTTCTTTTCAGAAGGGAAAAGAAATCTTGCCTTTCTCGATCTCTCAGGAGAAGCAGATGTTAAGTCAGAGGAAGAGTGATGGCAAACAGAGCATACAAATGACAGCACTGAGAATGGCCCTGGCAGCTGTCACTGGCTTCGCTGGTTGTCTTGAAGAGCTTGACTGGACAGAGCATGTTGGTTCCTCATGAACAGCCTAGATGATTTGAACCCCACCCTGAAATCAGTGGACAGGTAACTGAGCTAAAAGAGCTCAGAATACCAAGGTCACGAGCAAGAATATCTTCCCACCTGCACCTACTCCAGTCTCTCGGTTGTACTGCAAGTTCCCCAACCGTGGAAACAGGCATTTCAGAACATACAGAAAGAAGTCAGATGAATGTTTTCCAGGTCATCCTACTGGGCTTATCTATGTGTTTGAAACACAAAACAGTTAATGCACAAAGTGCTCCTGCTGGCGCAGAGTAAGTTCCAACTTACTTTGTTTCTCAAGCTATAAATAATTTCTTGGAACAGGTAATAAGGGAATACTGAAAGCTAATGAGCAATTATATAGTGTGGAAAAAGCATTTGCTCAGGATTAAGTTATGCAGGATTTCATATCGGATCCCCTGAAGAGTCCAACAAATCTTGGCCTCCCTGGACTTCATTTGTACTGTGATCAAGTACAGAAGCTTTGCATATAGCACCAGGGTTGGGATCCTGCTGCTGACATCTTGAGGGTGACCTTGGACAACATTTGTACCCTTTCTTATTCTCTTTTTCTTCATGTATAAAATAGACCTACAATACCACCTTTACTCATTGGGTTGTTCTAAAAAATAAATTATTAAAAAAATGCATATAAAGTACATTCTTTATGGGTCAGCACTAGCTCAATAAACACTGCTGGTATTAGTGATATTATTGGTATCATTGATACTCAATGACAGCTGGGCCAGCAAATTTGTGAGATCTTTTCCTAACCAAATACTAAGACACAGAAATATACAGACCTATGGTGACAGTGTTTAGAATTATAGCATCTTCCAGGGCAGAATCAGTGACAGAGGCTGACCATAGGGCTCTGCAAACCTCTTTTCTGTATTAATATTCTATTTATTTACTTCTTATTCTGATGCTTTGACATCTAAGGCCTCACTGATCCTAGGTAAACTGCTCTCTCTGGGTTAGTCATTTCTAAAGACAGTAAACAATTCATTAGTGTGTGCTTTTCCAAGGCAAACCAACCAAACCATCTCCCTTACAGGACTCCCATACTCTGAGCTACTACTGACGTGCCCTATCACCCCAGAACCATGAACCAGACAACTAGGGACAGCCAAATTAGCCAATCCTAAGCCTGCTTTCCTGTTCTTTCCTGCACAAATCATGAATGAGATTATTATAGCTTAGGTATGTGGTATCCTGCAAAAGCTAATGTGTGAGACAGTACCAGAATTTTCAAAGGTGAAATGATTAGATTATGAGAGGTAGAACCTAACCAATGGATTAATCTACTCATGTGGCTAAACTGAGTAGTAACTGTTAGACAAGTAGCGTGTGGCTGGAGGAGGTAGGTCACTGGGTGTGTGTCTTTGGTGTGTATATTTAGTCCCCTGTGTGTGTCTCTCTCTCTCTCTCTCTCTCTCTCTCTCTCTCTCTCTCTCTCTCTCTCTCTCTCCCCCTCCCTCCCTCTCCCCTTCTCTCCCCTTCCTGTTGTCATGTCCTGAGCGGATTTCCTCTGTCATGCTCTTTCACCAGGATGTTCTTGGGCCCAGGTGTATGGAATCAGGTGTATGGACTGAATTTCTGAAAGCATGAGCCTAAACAAACTTTTTCTCTTCTATGTTGTTCCTGTCAGGTCTTTTGGCCACAGCAACAAAAAAAAATCTGACTAAAACAGAGGCTCTTTTCCACAGTTCCCACCCCTGACCATCATGGGGTTTCTGATCACCTGTGTGCACCCTAATCATGCACCTTTCTTTTGCAACTCTTTCCAATGAAATTTATCTCCTGATCTGTTTGGTTTGCCATACCTAAAGAGAAATAAAACATATTTTAAAATACCCTCTTTCTTTAGGCCTCCACTAGGGAAACAGAGCTGTTATTCTCTGCTGGGTAAGTTTATACCATCTCTTTTATTAGATTCTAACACAGTTACTGCTCTCATTTGTAGTTGCTCCATGAATCACAATGCACTAGGGAAGAACTGAGTTACTTTAGGGAGAGGGGATTAGAGGGAGGGGAAGGGGTATGGAGGTAGGAAGGATAATAGAGTGAAACAGATTATTAACTCATGTGCATACATGATTGCATGACTGATGTGATCCTACAATATGTACCTTTAGAAAAATGAGAAATTATACTCCATTTATGTATGATTTATCAAAAAGCTTAAATGTATTCTACTGTCATGTATAACTAATTAGAACAAATAAAATTTTTTAAAAAATCACCTTTGGTTGCACACAGCGGAGTCAGAACATAACTAATGAGCAGATAGCACCTTTATGAAAAGGAAAAGGCACCCCTTCCTGGAGATAGGCTCAGTTCTAAACAAAAGCAGGAGGCTCAGCAGGTGAAGTTCTGACTGGAGAGCTGCCCCAGTGGACTCCTTGGTTGGTGCTGTTGTCCTGTGCACAGTGTGAACATCTCTATGAGGTGGCCCTGACCTCTGAACACCCTGAGGATGAGTTTCCCTTTAACTCAGACTGATCAGAGCTCAGAAATGAGGGGGAGAAGTGGGAAGAGGGAAAGAGGAAGACAAAAGACAAGAAGTCATGAAGAGTGCGAATGGGAAAAAGAGAAAGCAAAAGTAATAAAAGCCTGTTCTCATTTTGAAGGAAATAGTAATCCCCTCTGCTGATCTACCCCTGCATATTTTAAACCTAGATCCTCTAACTGAGCTATGTATTTTGCAGGTTAAGCTTTCCATTAGTTAGAGTTAACCCTGAGTTTTGGACTTGAAGAGTGTAAACACAATGAAACAGGGAAAAAAAAAAAAAAAAAGCAAAGGAAATTGTCATTCACTCAAGGGAACCATAGTGTCACATTTGGCCATCTAGAAAGTCAAATTTCAGTAATTGCCATAGTTTGCAAGCATTTTTCTAAGCCTCAATGTTCTTGTACTACTGATCTAGACATTGAAAATAAATACAGGTGATATTCTTAGCAATGGATACTGTTTTTCAATCTTTGAGAAGAAATCGACTCTACGTAGCCTTTATTAAAATAAACCATTTCCTAAACCACAAGCAAAATATTATAGATCCCAGCTGTGAAATATTTTCTATAATTAAAGTGAAAAGTCATCATAAATTTCTCTCTAATGCATTCCTAGTAGCAATAAGCAGACACACACACACACACACACACACACACACACACACACACACACACAAAACAACCCAAACATTTGAACCTGAAATTTAAAAAATGTTTGCTCTGAGAATCATAAAAATGATAACAAGATGAAAGTGTAATAAGAAATGTTAAGATGGCAAAGGACAGAGAGATCCATAAACACATATGGGATGCAATGTATTTATAACTAAGTACAAATGAAGAATGACTTTCTCTAAACAAGTTTATTCCACAGTGGTAATTAACTTCCATAAAGAGGAGACATAACATGTCCAGGAAGAGATGTAAATATTTCTAGCAGCAGTTAAAATGCTTTAGTAGGATGGTGGACTGGTGAAAATCCAGTAATACAGTTTGTGGAATCAGAAAATTCTCTATGCAGCACATGACAAGCCATCGTGGCAGAAAAACGGAGGAGTATTGTCATTGAGGCTCTCCCTCCTTGACATGTTAAAAATACTATGTGAAATCTGGCTTCAAGTTTAATTTTTCAATGCCTAGCAGATTCCACTGGCTACTGGATGTGAGATTTATTACAATTCTCAGGAACAACATTTACCTTGAGTGTCATCTTGGTATGGTAGAAATGAGACTGGCCCACTTATCAAAAAGTCTAATGCTCTGGCACTAATTATAAGATCAAATCACTAAACCTCTCTGGATCTTGGTTTCCTAGCTTGGTTCTATTTATGGGCAATTAAACATTAATAGAATTATCAGAATCATATCACTATCTGCGACCTATCTTGGTAAAGGTAATATAGTACAGTGGATTAGTCCAAGATGGTTTTCATCTTGGATTGAAATGAAACTATTTCATACCATCTTGGATGGTATGAAACTATTTTGCTTCTTTGACTTAGAAATATATAATAAGCTAAGATGATGTGAACATCCTAACAGCTTAGTTGCAAAATAAATATAAGTGCATAAAAATACTATGGGCTTGGAAGAGCAGTTAATTGGTTCTTAAAACAATGAGATGACAAACCATCAGTATTAAACATATTCCCAACTAAATGATTTGTCAACACTGTTAAACAATAAGAATTATACTCAACTAAGGATTTTCAGCACAAATACATTATAGCATAAAGCAAGTAATTATAGGAACCCCTATTCTTAAGTATATCACTGTGTTAACTCCTTATTATGTTTCCCCTTTGGATGCTGCAATTCATTGAGATGGTCAAACTCTTTCAAAAACATTTTCAATATTCCAGGATGTACTGACCAAGTGATCTTCACAAAACTCCACCATATTCAAGACTTCTTAATCGTATCTGCACAGTGGTGAAGCGGCACATACCCAGCATTGGAATCTGATGGATCTATCCTAGAATCCCCTTTTACCATTCACTGGATATGACCCTGAACAAGTTATTTAACTTGTTCCACCTTCAGATTTCTCAGGTAAAAGAGGAGTTATAATAAATACAAAGTTGGGTTATCGTGGGAATTAAAAGATAAGGCATAGAGAATGCTTATTCAATAATTGTTAGCTGTGTACACTGTTTCTGCTTGTAGAAATTATAATTGTTATATAAACATAATTTTTTCCCACTAACTACACTTACTTGGTCAGCAAGCCCAAAATCTTTGCATACTACTTCTTTTGAAAAGTATTTAATAATCCAGTAGACCAGATGATATACAGTACTGTATAATAGATGTAAGTCTACATCCCTAAACTTCTGTGCATTAGAAGCTGTGTGCATGACTGACCCTGAGTGGGGTGTGGGTGTCCCCAGAGGAAGGTAAAGGAGCCCTGGAATGAAGTTCCAGGTTATGAAGAAGCCTAGAGGTTTTAGATAAAGTGGTAGATTATAGAGGATTAGAGACAAATGAGAAGAGAATTCTGTGTCAGAGGCATTGTGTTAAGTTATAGAAACTGGGAAGCATGAAAAAGTAACAGAATGAAAGCAACTGGAGGGTCCCAGTTGGGCTTTGGTTTGCTCAGAGAAGAGCAGTATTCATTTAGAAGGAAGACACTGATAGAAATCACTGAAACTCAATGTCATGAATAGTGAAAAGAAGTAGCCCTGGCCTGGCATCAACATTGTATTTTAAATAAACTATTTTCTTAAGTATGATAAATAATTTATATTATTCAAAATATATCTGCTTTACATTAACGATAGGTGATCTTGTATCACAACAAAGAATTTCTGTCAAAAATCTAGATGAAAAAATCGCTAACAATTTTAAGACTGGCTGAACACATCATGTTGGTGTTTTGTCTAAATGATTACAGCAAACATTTTTTAAATATTTCTAAGACAAAGAAGAGAGGTGAAACAAGGAACTTTCAGCCAGATGAATGATTGTTCTTTCATATGAGCAGAAAAAACACTGTTATGGATTTAAGAGATGTGTGGCTACCAAATTAATTTTCAACACACCAAAGATGCTGAGAGTATAGGGGCCTTTCTTAAACCTGATCATAAAATTTATCATATGATGGTTGGTTGCCTGAAGCTCAAAAGAGGAGGAACCAGGTCCCAAATGTGAAAGCACCTGATGTGGCTCTTGCCGTCTCCATACATGTGAGTGTAGGACTGGTGTCTACGTTGACTGAAGTCAAGCTCCTAACCACACACCCTCCCAAACAAAATGACTTCAGGAGATAGTGGAGCAATGAAAATGCTCTAAGACCTAACTGTCCAAGTTCTTATGAGTTCCTATGAGTTGCAAGACACCTGAGCCCGAATAAATGAAACACTAACAACCCGTTGTAAACTGGGTAAGAGGACACCTGTCTATGTATACACATGTTTAAATTTGAAGGTCATTCTGTTTATATAAATATTTTCATACATGACTCTTTCATTAAAAAAAAGTTTTTTGTTTTTTTTTTTAATTTTATTTTTACAGACTGCATTTTGATTCATTGTGCACAAGTGTGGTACAACTTTTCACTTCTGTGGTTGTACACGATGTGGATTCACACCAATCATGTAATCATACATGTACATAGGGTAATGATAAAGTTTGAGTCATGCTCTGGGATTTGTCGTTCATTCAGCTTTCCATATTTAAGAAAGAGGTCATACCATCAGTCCTACATCCTGGCACCAGCTGTTAGAAGTATCTTGGAAGGAGGGAGAAAACTCCTCTTGGGACATGCCTGTTAATAGTGGGAATCAATGTGAGTGGTAGAGGGACAAGTGAACAGGAAAAGGGAGCCAAAATTGACTGCAGAAACATTCTGCCTAAGTACTTATTTTGGTGTCCATAAAATATTTACTACTTAAATCCCTCGTGGTGTCACTGATCTTCTTGATACTTCCTCTCATTATTACCTTGGACTTATAACCCACATACATTTTTCTTCTTTTCTTGTTTTTTGCTCACGTCTCCTAAATTTATTTCAACAATTTAATTAAGAAACGTCTGATCTTCAGGTAGTGGGAGGAGGCAGAAAGCTAGCCAAATTGTTCAAAACTTGTGGGATATTTTCTACCTGGAGATGACTCTGTTTCAAGTAAACACTTTGTTTCATTTGAAGGTGTAAGCAAAGCTTTTAGAGTTGAAGACACAAAGTTTGTGAACTATCAATAGACCATGTACAAAGTCAGAGCTGGGACTTTGTGAAGGAATTAACCCCAGCCTTTCCTGTAATTTGGTTGTTAACCTTCTCTTTTAGAATGCCCAGGGCAGGCTACTTCATGGAACCTAAAAGGCCAGATCCACATTGCCTATTTTATAGACCATAGAAATGTCACAGAAAAACAGACTTGATTGAGGTCATACAGCTCATAAAAGAGTTGGACTTCTCACTGACTGTTCCTTCTGCCACAAGACAACAGAAGTTTAGCGTTTTTCTCCTTCTAAAGACTGTTAAGAAGCATCACTTGACAACAAGGCATAATTTGGTTTCCACGCCTTCAAAAGGTGTCACCCTACTATCTTTGAAACAGAATGTTCTACCACAAAGCAACTGGAAATCAAAGCTCACTCAGACCCCATGGAGACAGAAAAAGGCAGAAATTTTTCCCTGACACACTTATATGTCCAACAGCCCAGAATGAAGAACACTGTCAGTTCAAAGTCACTTACCCAAATCTGGAGCTTGATTCTCTTTTCATTTTTGAATACAGTTTTTACTTTGAAATCGATCCCAACTGTGCTGACGAATGCAGATGTAAAGGAGTCATCCGCATAACGGAACAGAAAAGATGTTTTCCCCACACTGCTATTGCCAATGATCAGCAATTTGAACATGTAGTCAAAGTTCTGGTCAGAGGAGTCTTTCTGGCCATACCTGGCATCTTGGGTAGAGGCCATCTGTGGGGGGAAAAACAGGTGTGCATCAGTCTCCCATTTGATATAAACTACTAGCACATTCATTATTGGTCTTGCCAGAAACAGATGTCAGACACTCAGGAGGCAAGTGGATAGTGCTCCCCAGTCTTTCTCTGATGCTGGTATCCATGGCAATAATTCCTTGCTGGAAGACAGAACTGCAAATCTTACAGCTCTTTCCAGCTGTGTTGGTGCTTGTCACTGCTCAACATTCAGAACCATTCAAAGACACCAAAGGAGACATCTCTAAGGGTAACATGAAAAGCAAAGATGTGAGGAATCGGTCAGACCATCAGAGCTCTGAAACTCGCAATCTCAGCGATGAAGACACCAAAATGACTAAACAGCAGGGTGTTTCTTTTTGAATTATCTAAATTATTAGTCTCTCTTATTTCTTTGGAAAATACACCCAAAGTATTTCACCTATTAATGTCACATCAAATCAGTATCCTTACAAATGACAGTCTGTTTCAAATTAAAAATAATGATGGCTAAGTCTGATGGCTTAAACAATGTGCCAGATATTGTTAACTTACTTCACCCTCACTATGACCCAGTGAGGTGGATGCCTTTCTTATTTCCATATTAAAATGAGAAAATTTGAGACTCAGAGATAAGAAGCCACTTGCTCAAGTTTGTACAGGTGGCCAGTGGTAGTAGCAGGATTCAAATCAGGCAGTTGGTGCCAGAATTCATGTTTCTGACTCTGCCCAATTTCCTAATGAACACCACACTCCACCACACCAACTGGGAATGTTCATGGAGCAAAGCATCATGATGAACCCTCCCTGGACTCCAGTCATTGGCTCTACCTCTTACTGGCTGGACGGTCTTGGCTTTGTTATTAAACTGGCATACTAGTTTCCTCTCCTGCATGAAATGGAAAAAAAAAATCTTACTTTAAGTGCTTAGGAAACTCATAGATGACAGATCTGTAAAACAGATTTTTAAATCAGCATATATAAGAGAGAATCATCTCTTATTAACTATAAATACTTTAGTTGATTTTTCTTCATTAATAATTTTAACATCTAGCAAAACTGATATAATATTATTTCTGAGTTTCGTTCAGCTAAATGTAGAAAAGTTTCAAAATGGCAAATCACACTGAGTAACGCTTTTACTCAGTACATTTTCTGATGCTGTTAATTCTTCAATGATGCTATATTGTTCAGTATGGTAGCTACTAGTCACATATGGCTATTTAAATTATATTAAAATTAAATGAAATTTAAAATTTACTTCCTCAATCACCTTAGCCATGTTTTAACTACACAATAGCCATATCAGATACTTTAAGTACAAAATGTTGGCATAGTCGCAGGTAATTCTATTGAATAATGCCAGGCTAGATAGTCTATTTTTCATTTCTTTAAAAGTTAATTAAAAATTAAGTCCTTCTGTTAGGGAGAGCTATGGATTGGATATGATTTGAGTGTTTACGCAAAGCTCATGGGCTGGAAACTTGGTCCCCCATGTGGCAGTGCTAAAGTGGTAAAATCTTTAAGAGGTGGGACCCAGTAGAAGGTGGTTGGGTCACTGGGATTGCTACCCTCAGAAAGGAATAATGTGGTTCTCAAGGGACCTTGATTAGCTCCCAGGACAGAAAATTAGACCACTAAATCACTCTGGCCTCCTGTTTCACCATGTAATTTCTCATTCTAGCATGCACTCCCACTATTGGTGGTACCATCCACCATGTTTGGATATAGCCAAAATGCCCTCCCCAGAGCCAAGCTGATGCTGACACTTTGCTCTTGGACCTCCAAACTGCGAGTATACATAAACCACTTTGTAAATAAAGTATCCTAAATCAGGAATTTTATTATAGCAACAGAAAATGGACTAATAGAGGCTGGGGTTGTGGCTCAGTGGTAGAGCACTTGCCTTAGCACACGTGAGGCACTGGCTTGGATCCTCAGCACCACATAATGAATAAACAAACAAATAAATAAATAAATAAATAAAGTTCTGTGTCCATCTACAACTAAAAAAAAAATTTTTTTAATGAACTAATACAGGGAGTAGGATGGAAAAAGAAGCTCAAGCAGATGGTGGAATGCTAGAAACAGTTAACAGTGCTCAGGCAGGCTCATGTAAGATAACGGTAATTACCTGAAATAAGGTGTGTGTGTGTGTGTGTGTGTGTGTGTGTGTGTGTGTGTAAGAGAGAATACAATCTGATTGACCTACATTTTCTTATTAAATATAAGCTTAAGTATTTCTCTTTTAAAATCCACACAATCATGAGTATATCTAATAATTCTGACAATTTGTGAGGAATGTTTGCTAGTGGGCACAACTGGCATCTAAACCAGGCAGATATTATCCCCTTTCTAGCCAGCATAGCAGTCCACATGCTAAGGTAACCTCCCCCAGCACGGGCAGCCAACCAAGAGCAAACAGAGCTACAATTGTTAACTATCAGTTCGAACAATGAATTTTACTCTGATGACTTCGATGCCCAGAAAACCAGGTAATTGTTTTGTCTGCCACTGTCATTCCTGAAGATATATCCATTTTACCAATTAATAAGCACTGTATGAGAAAGTAACAATATCCACAGTCCTGCAAATGGACTTCATTAAGAAGGCCCTTTTGCATTTTTTTCCATCCTAAATTCCAGGTTCTGGATTCAGAATGTTCAGTTAAGCTGCAGTCAGACAAGACAAAGTTTGAATTTCTTAGGGCTGCTCACGTCCTCAGCCTGCCAGAGGCTGCACTCTAGGGCCCTGAGGTGATATTCCATCTGAGGCCTGTGGATTTCCGGGTTGCTTTAAAAGAAAATGTGACAAAGATGGCTGCTCTTAATCCAGGTTCTGTTCCAAAATTAGATTCATTCCAGAACTGAAGACATACAGGCATCATCAGTGTGTAGACTTTAAAATATATAATTGTGGGGCTATAGATGGAGAGGAACATACTGGAAAAGCAAAATCTGCAATTTTGAGAGCTAATATACCTTGCTGTACTGGTAGATTCTAACGTGATGGGAGCAAAAGAAGGTGTTCACGATGAGGAAGACAGGGCAGCGGGAGATGTGTAGCCAGAGGAATTCTCATTAGGGAAGAGCCTCGGAAGAAATGATCAGAAGAATGTACTAACCCACTCATTCCTGAAGACTGTTTGTGTTGGTTTGTGTGTTCACTATTTCCCGATTTGAATCCCTATGATGCACAAATGACCAAAAGTGTGCATTGGGAATGCAAATATGCATTTTGTCAACTTCAGAATAGTGAAACAAATCCTCACGCAGAAAATGTAGAGACGGTCATGATCTTGCCGAGAATAGAAATGAAGCAATTTAACAGCACACAGATGTCAAAGGGGCTGACAGACAGTCACAATGCAGACTGATTGAAACCTCTAAATATTAAGTTATGTGAATATTATCAAATTTGTATGGGAACATATAGCTGAAATTTGAAAACATGAAGAGGCATAAAGTTATCTCACAGGCAGCAAATCACATTTCATGAAAGATCAATAAAAGTAAATCTTGAAACAGCATTGATTTTGAATTTCAAAAAAGAAAATACAATGGAGTTTGATCTGTGAAAGATTTTCAGGGCAGTGCAATGTCTCACCTATACCGAGAGGCCCTTTCACATCATCTTAGCATCTCAGGTGAGAATCCTAACCTACCCTCCAAGCTGAGTGACTAGAGCTTCACCATGCTGTGAAGTGGCCTGTTGTGCTGCTGAGGAACTACCACTATAGCAAAGTTCTTTCTTATAGTGAAGATAGACCTTTCTGTGTCCTACACCAGTGTGTTGTAGATTCTGCCTTCTGAACCAAGAGATCAATTCCCTTGACTCCTAGAGACCATCAGGGATCTGATGGAAGCAATCATGGCTCCATAAGCTTTCCTCCTCCTGCTTAGATGATCCCAAGTGTGTTAGCCCTTTTCTCCACACAGGGCAAAAGGGCTGAAAACTATCATACATTCTGTCAGGTTAAAACTGACATCCCTCCAGATTGTCCAACTCCCCTGTGTGGCACCCACGACTGGTCACAATATTCCAGGTATTTCTGGTCAACACAGTACAATGAGACTACCCACCACCCTTGAGTTGACTGTATAGTCTCCTAAAATGACAGCTCTTTTCTCACATTACCTGCTAGGAACACAGGACTCCCCATTTCCCATCCTACACTTGGAAAGTTACTTTTTCCTAAGGAAGTGTTGACCTTATAGAACTTATTAACATTTATATTTGCTTTTTTCATTTAAAATTCAATTCTGATTTGATAATTTCATGCCATTTCATCAAAAATATTATTTAGCTCTTTCAGGTTTGTATCATTCTTAAATTTCATCAGTATGCATTTTACATTTTCATCTAAGACCCTCATCAAAATGGTAATCACAATCAACTTTTTAACCTTTTGAATATAAAAATCTATAGATGAGATTTCCACAATATGTTACTGAAGAATTCAGAATGTTTGCAGTTCATCCTTGACTTGTGAGAGTCACTGCCTTGGAAAGCAATTATGCAGTTGTTCTAAGTTCATTAACAGGTTATAGATTTAACTGAAGTGCCATTTTAAATCTCGATTCAAATTTCCCCAAAGGTCCTACTGAACAAGTTCTAGTAACCAGAGATTATCTCTGACTAACATACGCAACCAAAGTCTACTTTAGAATTTTTGACATTTGTTTCTCAAACTAAGGAGGAATGATTAATTTAATGAATTCACTTGGGTACTTAAAAATCTAAAGTACTGGGCTAGGGATATAGCTCAGGGGTAGAGCGCTTACCTAGCACATGTGAGGTCCTGGGTTCCATCCTCAGTATGGGGGCCAAGGTGGGGGAAGGGAATCTAAACTTTACTAAGCCATTTTGTGAATCTAATAAGAAAAAGAAGTCAGGGCTGGGGTTGTGGCTCAGTGGTAGAGCACTTGCCTAGCATGTGTGAGGCACTGAGTGGATTCTCAGCATCACACATAAATAAGTAAATAAAATAAAGATCCGTCAAAACTAATAAAAATAGTTTCCAAAAAAGAAAAAGAAGTCATTTGGAAGTTACTATGTTCAGTGATGACTACTGACAACAGCCTAAGGGTGAATGGAAGGAGGAACAAGGATAAATTATCCAAAGGTAGAAAAAAAATATGAAAAAATGTAACTCTTTGAACTTAGAAGGGTCTAAGAAAGAATAAGATATACACATTGGAAGTTTAGAAACATGGTAGTTTCAATCTCAATCATTATTATCTGGGGAAAAAGAAAAATAATAATCATTCCTGAGAGATTCAAAGACTAAAGTTTTAGAGCCAAGAAGGAAAATATTAACAGTAGGACTTCCAAACATCTGTTATCTGGACCCCAGGCTACTTCTTCTGGCAAAGACCTCATGCACACAGGTTCACCTGCCTCCTTGTGTCTCTGAGAATGGATTGAGATTGTGGTGCTCTCTGCCGTGCAATGTCTGGCCAGCAATGTCTCCATGTGTCTGCTTCTGTCTGCTCTGACAGGAGCCAGCTGAGAAACAATAAGACTCTACTTAGGTCACAGCTGACAAGTCACCATCCAGCTGAGAAGATGCATTCCCAGGAAGGGGGTGTGGCCAAGACACAGATCTAAACTATAACCCCGTCTTCTGAAGTAAATGGACTGAAGAAGTAGGGCAGCCTTCAGAAATCATCTTTGCCTTTTTAGCAGAGAATGAATAAGCATCTCACAAGACTCACAGGACAGTATGATAGTGTGCCAAATTATGTTAGTTCTTGCAACATGCAAATCATGTATTTTAAAAGTATTCCTGAAGCTCTCCTTTCATAGTGTCCTTTAAGCCTCTCTGTGGACCTCTTATGCACACCTCTTTAGCAGATGTGGATAAGGTACAGCTTATGTACAAGAAAACAGTTACATTATAACAGCAACACAGCTCGTACAGGCACTATGCTTTGTATGCATGTCACCCCCAATCCCTTCACTACCCTGGCAGGTCTAACGAATGGGACTCACATTTTTGAAACAGTACCCTAGCATATTTCAAACAGGCTACTTTTCCTTCTCCCCCTGCTGAAACCATAAAATGTGCCTCTGGTCTTTACCCTGAGGACCTGATAAGGCTCCTAAAGGCAAAATTCATAAAAGTGTAAAGGGGCCCCTAAGACTGGAACACCTTTGGAATTTTTCCTTCTCAGATTTGCCTATCATCATCACCAAGGAATTCATCAACTATAGTTTAAGCTTTCCTAACCTAAGAATTATCCACATGGAAGTTTCAGCTCTGTTCAATTGTGATTCTCTGTACCTTGTCTTTCCATTGTTTGGGGGGAGAAGGGGCAGCAACTTTTAGCTCAGAGACTTCAGGCTCTAAGAATTTTACTTTTCAGTTTGCTCAGCTTTTTTCTTACATGAAGACAGAAGTGATGACTTTCAAGCTCCTTATATACAAACCCAGGAGTCATCATCCCCACTTTAAAGATGAAGTTAAAGGAATTTTAGAGGGCACAAAGGAAAATGGTCCTTGTTTTCAATAGATTATCTTCACTCCTCGCAGCCTGTGTACTGAACCTTCATTGCCAGGACTAAGCATGTTCTGCAAAAGTTAGTGACACACAGGCTCAGCTAGTCCATTCTGCCCTTCAACTGATGAACAAGTCAGAAACTCAGAGCACAGAGGAGAATATTGGAAGAGGCAAGAGAACTTCTCTTTGTTTCTAGAAAGCCTTCATTTTTTTTGTTGAAGAGATATGATCTAAATTGTATGTCTGTGTGCATACATGTGCACAGGCATAAGTATGTGTGTATAGAGAGAGGGCAAGAGATGCTGCTCAACTTAATATGTCCTGATAAACCTGAAAATGCATTTAGTACATGGAACCCACTTGGAATTGCAGTGTAATGTCAGGTATCAGTTGTTTACCCTCGTGACTGTGGGGCTGATGGGATCAGGGTTACTGATGCTGCTGTCCAGCATTGTGAGCCACTGGCCCAGGAAAAGATCAAAAGTCAAATTCTGAATTACAGTTACTACTAAACGTATGTTGTTTTTGTACTATCATAAAGTTAAAAATTGTAAATCACACCATTATAAATTAGGGACTGTGTGTGTGAGTGTGTGCCTGTGTGTGTGTGTCTGTGTGTGTATGTGTTTTAATGTATTATAATTGTTACTGACCTGCTTTGAAATCTGTAGATATATACAGCAAGAATGTCAAGAAAAAATTAAAGTTTAGCAAACCATGTAAAAACTCTTCCTATTAATATCATGTCTAGTCTTCTCTCAGCACATACTATAGCTCACTTCTGGTCCGGATCTAGAGAGTTCTCAGACAGGGAAAATGTCTGCAATGGGGCTGAGCAGCAACGGGGTAAAAGGACACCCAGACCACAGAGAGAAGACAGCAAGGAGAGGGGCGTGCAGTGGTTAGAAGAACCCTGGGACTGTGATCCTGATGACAGTGATGACGTATGGCCCTCATTCTAGCAGCTTCTGCACATGCTCAGATACTAAAGCCAGAGGGTCAGTCCTAGGATGCTGGTGAGCACCACCTAGGCCTTATAAATCAGTATGAAGAGAAGAAAAAAACAAACAACAAATATTCCATCTGTTGTCTAGCAGTTCTGAAATGATATGCATGCAGACACATCTGTGATACAGAGCACACCATATTCTCATGTGATGTGAGCATGGGTAAAGAGCGCACACTCTGCACTCAGGCTGCTGAGAAGGAATCCCAGTTCTGATATTTGCTACCATGCTACTTGTGTAAACCCTGGCATATTCATTGATGTTGTCTTCTGAGCTGCAGGTTTCTGCAGGTCATCAAAATAAAATAGTTTGTGTTAAATACTCCATTAAAGGTCTCATCATCCTCTTTGATATCCCTTTCTTACACTGAAATGATGCACATGACATATCCTTTTTTTCTAACTCCCACCAATGCTGTTCTCTAAAATGGAAATGGTCAGCTTTGCAGAATATAGTTCTCCTCATCTCCTAATTTCAGAGGACAAGGGGTTTTGACATCCAATATGTCCATTCTGTCATCGGTTTTTGTAATTACTAAAATTAACACTTTAAATTGTATCTCTAATTTCAAATATTATGACAGAGAACATTCATCAATATGCTTCCCAGGGCAGAAGCTGAGAGACTGAAAGGTCAGACAGACATGTTCTGTGATCTGTGATCAAAGGAGGCTGAGGGAAGGAGAACATGGCAAAGGCCAGAGAGGTGTAATGGACCCTCTCCTATGGCACTGCCTGCACTCAGTATTAAAACCTATTGCTTTAGTCAGTTGGCCATTGCTGTGACCAAAATACCAGACAAGAACAATTAGAGGAGAAAAGTTTATGTGGCTCACAGTTTTAGAGATCTCAGTCCATAGACAGCCAACTCCATTGCTTTGGGCCCAACGTGAGGCAGACCATCATGGCAGAAGAGTTTGGGGGAGGAAAGCAGCTCAGGACGTGGCAAAAAGGAAGCAGAGAGAGCATTCTGCTCATCAGGGATAAGATATAGATCCCCAAATCATGCCCTCAAGTGATCAATATCCTCTAGCCCCACCCTACCTGCCTATGGTTACTGCCCAGTTAATCCCTATCAGGAGATCAATGTACTGATTAGGTTTAGGCTATCATAGCCCAATCATTTCATATCTGAGCTTTCCTGCACTGTCTCACACAGGAACTTTGGCAGTATACCTCATATCTAAAACACAACACCTACTAAACTCAGGAAATCCATGAGTGTAAGTGGAATTTTGTAAAAATTGAGAAAGACCTGAGTTTTATGTTTAAAGTAATAAGGGAAAGAATCCAAGTAATATATGATGAGAAAAGGACTCCCAGAAACTCCAGTAGTGGGGACACTGTCCTCTCATATAGCCATGGAGTTCCTTTTAGGTAAAGTTTAACCCAACCTCTGATAATTCAGCAAATCACCAAAATCTACTATATCACCATTTCAAAATTATAAGCCATATATATGATTTTACATGCATATGTATATATGTATGTGTATAAATGTGTGTGTGTGTGTGTGTGTATAAATCTTACATACATGGTGGTTATCTTCATCTTTTCTCCAAACTCCTCAAAAATAATGATTTTTTAAATATATAGTTGTAGATGGACACAAAGTCTTTATTTTGTTTATTCATTTTTATGTGATGCTGAGTATCAAACCGAGTAACTCACATATGCTAAGCAACTCACTAAGCTGTAACAACCCCAGCCCTGATAAATGGTTTTCACAAAAGAAGATATCCTTGTGGACAAATACTAGATAGGAGATAAGAGTAGAAAAGAGAGGTCAACGGGAATTTGGGATCTGGAACTGAATGAATTAGAAAAAGTGGAATCCTAAGTTTGTTGCAGAAGCCCACAGGAACTCTGATTCTGCAGAAACTTGAATGGTTCTGGAACTGGAGACAATAAGTGCCTTGACAATGGGGTGTGGCTAAGATGGCCAAGTATCCTAGTTTTCCTGGGGGTTTCACATCATGTCTTCCAGTGTTAAAACTAACTAGCTAGATTGCATGCTTGGTCATCCCAGCTGTGTCTGCAGCAGGCATACTGGAGATTGATTGAAAGTCCAACTCCCACATCCATTAGCCAAGCAACCATTTCCTCCATATGTGACTTTGAAAAAACAAAATTAATTTTAAAACACAAGAAAAACCATCAAACATTTTTGACATTCACACTTTCTTTATGCATATGCCAATTTATAAAATGAAAGGGCCTCTCAGCAACAAAATGGAAAAAATCCCTCCAAACTTTTCCTGTGGATAAGGATAAAGTATACATAAGCTTCCTCACCATTTCTTGGCAGCAAGAAATATCACACATCATTTTCCCAAGTACCTGTTTCTGTAGTTGGATATATTTTTTTCAGGAATACAAAACTACATGCCTTTAGGGGATACTTGATCCAAGATTCCCAAACATGGAAAATGCTACCCAAATTCTGCAGAATTGAAATATTTAGAGTGGGGCCAAGAATCAGTAATCATCAAAGCTCCTCATATGGTTCTTCTGAACAGTCAGACTTGGAATTCACTGGATCCACATGTCAGCCAGGGTAGGTCAATGCTCAGGGATCTATATGTGAGGAGAGTGAGTAATCTGACATTTAAACCAAGATCCTGGGGTACTGGAAATGGGATCCTCAGGTACTGCATTCATCAGACACCCTCCTGCCTGCACAGAGACAGCAGAGCTCACCATCATGATGTGGACTCTAGCAAGCAAGTGCCACACCGTACAAAGACCCCCTGCCAGGGGAGCTGAATTCTGGAAAACGTATTTCATCAATTACCAATACTGTGGTGAGAGACAACTTTCTGAGGATCAGTGCTCAAGCTCATTGTAGCAGCTTATCAGACTAGGAGAAGATATGACCAAGAAAGACACAGTCATCATGTTCTCAAAGCATATGTAACTCTGCTCTGCTTAACTCTGCAGAAAGTGGCCTTGAATTCTCAGTAGTTTACTTTTTCTGATAACAAAATTGTACTTAACTTCCCCTTACTCCATTAGAAAGCACCACAGCTGAAGGAGACCACACTGAGACCAAAAAATGATGGAAATTTCTTATAAGAATATCTTTGAGAAGAAAATACATGGGCTGGGGCTATAGCTCAGTGGCAGAGACTTGACTTGCCTAGCATGTGTGAGGTACTGGGCTTGATCCTCAGCACCACATAAAAATAAATAAATAAAATAATTATTTAAAAAAAATACAATGTCAACAATGGGTGTACCCAGTACTATGGGTAGAAAAACCCCTTCTAAAAATAGGTAATGAGCAGGGCGAGGTGGCACTTGCCTGTAATCCCAGCACTTGAGAGGTTGAGGCAGGAGGTTCTCAAGTTCAAACCCAGCCTCAGCAACTTAGTGAGACCCTGTCTCAAAAATTTTAAAAAATAAATAAAAAGGACTGGAGATGTGACATAGTGGTTAATCACCCCTAGGCTCAAACTCTGGTACAACAAAAACAACAACAAAGAAACCACAAAAGACAACAAAACAAAATAAACAAAAAAAATCCTACAAGTTCCTACTAAGGGGGAAATAACCCTAAATTCCATTACTGATATGTTTCCGAATAAATTTTTATCTTTAGATGTTTTCAAAACATTAAACTTTAATACTTTAAGACATTTTAAAAACATGTGAATCTCTGAAAACTACCTCTAAGAATTTTCTATGAACACTCCTCCTGGACCCTGATAACTCTCCTCCTTTTTCTATTTACCAGGACAAGACCTAGTTGTCCATGCATTATGAGACAAGGAGCTATCTAGACCACTTATAGGAACTTGGTGCCTCTGTAGTCCATGTATCTGCATTTGTGTCTCCAGACTGTATGACTCTACCAATTAGACAGACTTTCAGAGCCAATTTTCTAGTTATAATCATCCCTGCTTTTCATTTAAAAGCTACTGCTACTATTATTTACTACAAAGAACAAACCCATCCACGCACATTTATAAAAGAACATTCAGATCCACAGGTGTTCTGAGTTTCTATTATTCCTTTTCATCAGTCCTGCCACACAGACAGGTGTTCAATGAATCAAACATTCAAAAGAACAGCCATCTTTTATTTCTAGTGCAACAGATGAATGTCACAGAAGAATCATGGTCTGCCAGTTGGTGCTTAATGAAACCTTTCTTCCAGCTCTGTAAGGCTCCTTGGGCTATGACCACATAAGCAGAAATTACTCATCAGTGTTGGTTTACAGGTTTCTCGAGTTGAAGACCAAGTATGCATCTGAGCCACTGAGTGACCAACAAATAACAGACATGAATCTACACCGTGCTAGAGTTAAACCAAGCAGCAAAGAAATGATGCGAACCACATGGCCTTACCTCTTAAAGTTAGAGTACAATTTTTGTTTCCCGACATAAAAAGCTGAGACTGTAGGAGCTAAGTGTCTATCATTTCAGACTTTTCTCAGAAGCCCAAATAGACACTGAATGAGGCTTGGCCTAAATTCCTAATGCTGTATCAAACCAACCAGCTTATTGGAAAGTGAATCAGTAAACTACTGATCTAGTCTTTTTATCATTCTTTAGAGGCCAGAACACTTAGATTATTCCATCCTATGACTTCAAGTTTAGTGGCTAGAAAAATACTTCATTAATTCATTAAACTGGTATGATACTTCAAACTAATCTGAAATGCACTGATGTTGGATAAGGCATTTGAATTCTGCACAATTGAAGCTATTGAGGAAGATATAATTTGGCAAGAGAAAGTAATTATTAAAATTATTTTATTTTTAAAATTTTGCAACTTGCTCAAATTTCAAAAAGGGTCATGAAATTCACAATCTTTTTTTATTTGTTTTTATTTGTTCTTTTTAGGTACATATGACAGTAGAATGTATTTTTTTTCTTTGAACAGGACAGTCTCTTTTTTATTAGATATAACTCATACCATAAGATTCAACCTAATTCACAATAAGGGGAGGACACTAGGGAAGACTAGTTACAATAGAATGTATTTTGAGGTATTATACATACATGGAGTATAACTTCCCATTCTTGTGGTTGTAAACGATGTGGAGTTAAACTAGTTGTGTATTCAAATATGAACATAGGAAAGTTATGTGTGATTCATTCTACTGCCTTTCCTTTTCCCATCTTTCTCCCTTTCGCTTCATTTCCCCTTTGCCTAACCCAAACTACTTCTATTCTTCCCTACCCCCACCCCTTATTTCGAATTAGCATCTGCATATCAGAGAGAGCATTCAGTCTTTGGTTTGTTGGGATTGGCTTACTTCACTTAGCATGATAGTTGCCAGTTCCATCCATTTACCAGCCAATTACATAATTTAATTCTTATTTACAGCTGAGTAATAGTCCATTGTGTATAGACACCACGGTTTCTTTACCCATTCATCTGTTGAAGGGCACCTAGATTGCTTCCATAGCTTAGCTACTGTGAGTTGAGCTGCTATAAAAAAAGTCACATCTGACTGTGCCATAGTATGCTTACTTTAAGTCCTCTGGGTATAGACTGAGGAATGGGGATAACTGGGTCAAATGGTGGTTCCCTTGCAAGTTTTCTAAGGAATCTGCATACCACATACTGCTTTCCAGAGTTGTTGCACCAATTTGCAGTTCCACCAGCAATGTATGAGTGTACCTTTTCCCCCACATCCTTGCCAACATTTACTGTTACTTGTATTCTTAAAAATTGCTGTTCTGACTAGAGCAAGATGAAATCTCAGTGTAGTTTTAATTTAAATTTCTCTAATTGCTAGAGATGTTGAACATTTTTCATTTATTTGTCAACTGATAATATTTCTTCTTTTGTGAAGTGCCTGTTCAGTTCCTTTGCCCATTTGTTGATTAGGTTATTTGTTATTTTGGTGTTAAGTCTTTTGAGTTCTTTATATAGCCTGGAGATAAATGGTTTATCTGAGGTGCGGGTGGCAAAGATTTTCTCACACTCTAGGTTTTCTCTTCACGTTCTTGATTGTTTCCTTTGAAGCTCACAATTTTTATTTTAAAGGCACAAAATTATAGTATCACATAAAAAATCATCAACAGAAATATAATTAAATGATAGAGATTAAAATGGTAACATAAACATTTCCCCAAAAAACCTACAAGGAATATCCAAAGCACTAGAATTAATATTTACATTTCTATATTACCTTTCCTATAAGAAGCTTAGTTAATCGTTTGTCTTCTTGGTTTCTGCACAATACTATAAATGGGTATCATTAAACTCTCCTAATACTCAAATCTCTCATTCCAAGAGCTAGCATTTATCATTACTTGGCAACATGTTTCTACTGTAAACAGAGTTAATAATGAGTCTAAAAGGAAAGTAAAATAACTGAAATGAACAATCCCTGGTAGCCTTAATGAAAGACTGCAGAAGGCAAAAGATGCACTGAACTTAAAAACAAATCAATGGAAATCACACAATGTGACAGAAAGAAAAACCTAGAGGAAATTATCAAAGCCTCAATATCTTGTGGAACAGCATCAGAACTCAAATATATATGCAGTTGGAGTTTCTGAAGAATAAGAAGGGAATAATGGGATGAAAAATCACTTGAAGAAGTAATATTAAATGTGCTTCAAAGAGTTGGCAAAAAAAGATAAACTTACATGTCTAAGAAGCTCATTCAACCCCTAAAGGTGGCTAAATATAAATAAAACTATATGTAGCCACATCACAGTTCAATGACTAAAATTCAAAGTTAGAAAATCTTAAACAGAGAAAAAAAAAGTGACACTATTACAAAAATACAATAATAAGAAGAGCAGCAGCCTTTGCAAGATAATGGAGGTTTGCAGACAATGCAATTATGTATTTAAAGTACTGGAAAAAAAATCATGAGACGTTTTATATGCAGTAACACTCTCATTCAAAATCAAAGGTAAAATTTAAAAAATCAGATAAACAAAAACTGAGAGATGATGTTGGCAACGGATACGTTCTATGGGAAAACCTAAAGAAAGTAGGTTGGGCTGAAAGAAAATGACATCATACAGAAACTCAGATTAACAGGAAGAGCAACAGAAATGGCAAATAGGAAAACAGGAAGGAGGTAGATATAATATCATAGCAAAGTCACTTTATTTTATATGAATATTATAACATTAAGTCTAACTAGACAGCATAACAACTTGAAGATGCATATAATAATCCTTTGAATAAATGCTTAAAATGCAAAGGTACATATTCAAAACTGCCAACAGAAACTGAAATATTCGAAAATATTCAATTAAGCAAAATGAAGAGGCAAAAGAAATAGCAGACGGAAAATATCACATAAAATAAATTTAAAACAAATAGCAAAATGGTAGATTTTAAATTCAACCTCAATGACTATTGTAATATATGAAAATGAATAAAAATTTCAATTAAAAGACTGAACTTCTCTAGGCTGGATTTAAAATGCAAGGTTCAAATATGCACTGATCACAAGACTTATATACTTTACACCTGAAGACACAAGTTAAAAGTAAAAATATGAAAATTCATGTATACCATGAAAACACTATTATGAAAGCAAGGGTATCTGTATCAATGTCAGACCAAATAGACTTAAAGATGGGGATAAAGAAGGGAGTCCAGGGATAAAGAAGGACATTTCACAATAACAAAAAAGGAAAATCCTTCTGGAAGACAGAACAACTACAAATGTGTGTACACCTGCTAACAGAGCTTCAAAATAGATGAAGAAAAAATTAAAAGAATCAATAGGAGAAACAGAAAAATTGATATAGTTGAAAATTTGAAAACCTCTTCCTCAGTAATAGAATAGATAGACTAAAAATCAGTCAGGATACAGAGGATCTTAGCAACAGCACACAACAGCATGACCTAATTGACATTTACAGGCCACTGTACCTTACAACTGTGGCCCACGTGAGTGCACAGAGTGCTCATGACATGAGACCACATGCTGGCTGAAAAACAAGCCTAAAATTTTCAAAAGATTGAAATCCTGCAGAGTATGTTCTCTAGCAATAAAATTCAATTAAACATCAATATCAATAAAATTGGAAATATTCAAGTATTTTGAAATTAACCACAGGTATAAACCCATGGATTAAACAAAAAAATTCCCAAGAAAATGAGCATATAATTCAAAATGGTATATAATCAAATACTATATTCAGACATTTATGAGTCAAATAAAGTAGTATGCAGAGGAAGACTGATCATTCTTACATTTATTAGAAGAAAAGAAATATTTAAAATCAGTGGTCTAAACTTTTACTTGAAAAGCTAAATAAAGTTTCTAGCAAAGTAAGAATCAATTATTAAAAAAAAACAATTACAAAATAAGCAACAGAAAAGTTAAAGGCAAAAGGTTGTTATTTGAAAATGTTAATTTTGATAAACATCTAGAAAGACTAACAATTGAAAGAGGGAGAAAATTGAAATTAGCAGTAACAAGAAGGAAAAAGAAGATTTCATTACAGATACTAGAGAAATCAAAAGGATAATAAAAATACTGTGAATAACTTAATTGGAAAGTCAAGTGAAAAGATGACCTTCAAAACCAACACATGATAAAATAGAAAACTTTATAAATGCATATTTAGTATTCTATTGCTGCCATAAAGGCTGTTTAAAACCACATCCACTTATTATTTTTTGAACCAGACCTCTGGACGTGGAGCGTCTTTGCTGGGTCCAGCGCTCACTCTTTTAAGACCTTACAAGGCCTCAGCTGAGGTATTGGCTGGGCTGGGTTTTCATCTGGAGGCTGTAGGGAAGATTCCACTTCCAAACTAAGTTGTCAGCATAACTCAGTCACTTGTGGTTATAGGACTGAGGTCCTACCTAGATTCTTGATAAAACTTTTCTTCATCTTCAAGTCAACTATATTTCCCATGTCTTGAAACTATTTCTGTGACATCTCTCTGACTCCAACCAAAAAAGTACTCTGCTTTTAAGAGCTCATGTGATTACATTGGACCTATTTGATAAACTGGGTTAATCTCCCTATTTTAATTACATCTGCTAAGAGCTTTTTGGTATATAACATAGTTTTTCACATGTTCCAGTGTTAGACTCTGGATTCCTTTGTGGGACTAATTCAGTCTAATATTATACACTAAAGGAAAGTAGAAAGATAAAGATAGATGAATAATGATAGATATAGAGATGCTACTATATCCAAGAAATTGAATCTGTCATTAAAATTCCTACAAAGAAAACTATAGGCTCCAATGCCTTATTAAATAAGAAACAAAACACACCAGTCTTACAATGAAAGTCATTTGGAAAACTGAGGAGAAAAGAAGTGATTCTTAGCTTGCTTTATAAAGTCAGCCTAACTCCATGAGTACACATGAAGATAGACAAAAGGGATCAAATCAAACTAAAAAGCTGCTACACAACAAAGGAAACAAGTAACAGAATGAAGTGAAACCTATGAATTTGGAGAAAATATTTGCAAACCATATATCTGATAAGGGTCTACTATATGAAGCATATAAGTAATTCAAGGAACCCAATACCATAAAAAAGAGTAACCCAATTTTAAAAAATGGACAATGGATCTAAACAGATATTTCTCAAAAGAAGAAATCTGAATGCCAAAGAGTATGTGAAAAAATTCTCAGCATCTCTAATCATTAGGGAAATGCAAATTAAAACTACAATGAGTTATCACCTTACACTTGTTAGAATGTCTATGATCAGAAATATCAATGACAACAAATATTGCTAAGGATATGGAGAAAAGGGAACTCTCGCACAATGTTGGTGGAAAAGTAATTTAGTATGGTCATTTTGGAAATATTTATAAATCCATTTTGAAAAGTAATACGGAATTTCATCAAAAAAACTTTATAATTCAGTAATTCTTTTGGGTTGTATTAGTCCGTTTTCCATTACTATAACAAACACCTGACATAAATTAACTTACAAGGAAAAAGGGCATATTTTGACGTACAGTTTGGGAGGCTTCAGTCCATGATCTAGTTCCCCTGTTGCAGCACATCACCGAGGTAGTATGACAAAGCAGAATCATTCACCTCTTAACCAGGAAGTGAAAGAGAGGAAGAGGAAGGGGTCAGGGTCCCACCAAGCTCTTCAAGGACACTTCTCTGATGACTGGAAGACCTGCCACTAAGCCCTACTTCTCAAAGGTTCCACCAACTCCAAATAGTAGCATACTGGGTACCATGCCTTTAACACATGGGCCTTTGAGGGACATTGCAGATCCAAACTTCAGCATGAATGCACATCCAAAGGAATTAAAATTGGTATGTCAAAGAGCTATCTGCATTCTCATGAGGATGAGCATTTAATAGTCTTTGGGGAATAGTCCAGATCCAAACTGTAGCATGGGTATACATACAAAGGAACTGAAACTGGAATGTTAAAGACATTATCTGTACTCCAGTGTTCAATTCAGCATTATTCACAATAGCTAAGATGTAGAGATGTCCTTCAGCAGAGCAAGAGATAAAGAAAATGTGGTAGGTAAGCACAATGGAATACTACATAGCTTCAACAAAGAAGAAAATTCTGTCATTTGTGATATGGCTAGAACTATAGGACATTATTTACACATATAATAAGCCAGGCACAGAAAGACAAACACTGTATAAGCTCATTTATATGGGAAGTCTAAAAGGTCAAACTCCTAGAAATAGTAGAAACGTGGTTACCAGAGGTTAGTGGGGAAGGAGAGAAGTAGGGAAGAGGAAACTGTTGAGCAAGGGTACAAAGTTTAAATTGTATGGCAGGAATGTTCTGGTGATCTGTTACATGGTGACCACAGTTAATAATGATAAGCTGTTTAATTCAAATGTAATAAAATAGATCTTAAACACTGTCAGCACAAAACAACAAACTGCTGAGGTAAGAAATATGCTAATTAGTTTGATGAATTTTTCTGTAATGTATACAAATATCAGTATATCACATTGTAGCCCACATACACAACTATTATTTGTCAACTAAAAATACTTTAAAATTTTTGCACCTAATTTATATAAGTATTATCTCAAAATAAAACTATAAATCAATTAGCAAAAATACTGACAATATTTAAATTCCAAATAACAAAGATTTAATCTTCACAGGCCATGCTGTCCTTAGTAATGGAGTAACCTATTAAGATTGGTCACCTGAACTAAAATAATAAAAAAAAAAAAAGGGAAATGGGTGGACAACCTTTAATATATACAAGAACACTTTTTAAATTCAGTGAATTGTGTAAGAGCAGTCCCAAGGAAACTCATTCCTCAACATAAAAATATATTTCCTTCCTGGAATTCTATGATCAAGAGAAAATTTCCTATTCCAATACAAGCTTAGAAAGTGGTGGGAAACTATAATAAATTCTTTACTTCTTGGACTAAAAAAAGTGGAAATGAAAACATTTTTTTTTTTCTTATAGATACTGAAGATCGAACCCAGGTCACTTTACCACTGAGTTACACTCCCACTTTTTTATATACCTTTTTTTATTTTGAGACAGGATGTCACCAAGTTGCTGAGCTGATCTTCCCGCCTCAGCCTCCCAGGGGCTGGGATTACAGTCACACACCACCATGTCCAGTGGAAATCCATTCTTATACCATAAAAGTTAATTTGTACTATGGGTTAACTGACCTCTTACTTTCCTTTTCAGAAGTGAGGTGAAATCTTGAAGAATTGACCTAGATAAAGAAGGGAAGAATTTCTTGTTTCTCCAATGTCAGCTAGGGACTTCCTGTTTCTGTAAGGAATGAGAACTAAATTTCCATTTCACATTAATATAGTAGGATAGATGGCCAGGAATTCAACAATAATGAAATGTAAAAAGGTCATAAGTCTTCCACAGCCAAATGAAACAGTGATATTTAAACATTAATTCATTGTAATTTGGTTTGGTGTACAACAGGTCGTATTTAATATCTATCTGTGTTCACCTAAACTTCATTTTCATTCTGCTCTACAGTCTTTCCTCAATCTGCCCCCATCTTGGGATAAACAATCTTTATTGTCACTCTACACCATGCTTTAGGAAGATACTGTTCTTTGAAGTTTCCTAAATAGACAACTGGGCATCCGTGAGATGATCCAGAAAGCCTGTGTTAACAGAGCTGAAGAGTAAGCATGTAGGCAGAGACAACAGATTCCAATTTGATCCTGCAAGAGAGTAAGCCAGCCTACAAAAGAGTATAAATTCAGGAGATGGAAAGCAAGCCATCTTTAAAACACTGGCCCTTCTCAAGCATTTAGTTTAGTTTACAGCGGATTATTTTATAACTGAAGATAGTGACAATATAGTTCTCTCTTCTAAGCCAAGTGAATGAATCATACTTACCACTAGGGACTTTATTCATAACACAACCAACCCATTTATGTCTTCTTGGGAACCCAAAATAATAGAGGAAAAAACATGGGCATTTTGGACAAGAGAGATCAGGCAGAATTTTGATTCTCCAATGTTGGAAAATGTTAGAAAAGTTATTTAATCCTAATAAGCCCCAGTTGTCTTGCTTGTAATTGGGGTAATGATAACACATAAGATTTTAAATATATATATAAATAGTTTAATATAAATGTAATCATATATATGATTGTTTTATGCATACACACAAATAGAATATGATACCAACCACAATGGCTGGTACAGACAAGGCACTAGATAAACTGGGATTTGTTCAATCTGGCTTCTGAATAAGGGACACTTTGTTTGCCAAAGCCTTGCCTTCAAGTCATGGGCACTCCTATTTCCCCTTTTACTTGGCCCTCAGGATTTATGTACACACTGCATGAGAAGATGCAAAGGACCATCTCCTGCATTAAAATACTAAACTCATCAACTGGAACACTTACGACATGCTATTTCTAGTTATTTAGTTACAAAGGAAATACAGACATCTCAGACTATCATTACCTATTATTTTAGTAGTCACCATTAAAACACAATATTATTTCCCCTTTTCTGTCAATTTAGAGGAAAATATTCCTCACAAAATATGCATATATCAAAGGCAACTACTTTGAACCAAACACCAAGCTATTTATATAGGCACAATAAATGATTTTAAAAGGACATTATATAGTTTAAGCCCATCTTTGATTTAAGAAGAATATAATAATTAGGAACTTAACCTATGAAAAAACTAATTTTGTTTCACATGAACAAATACACTAAATATTTTAAAAGAAAAAGATCTCGGGATAATTGAATTATAAAATACGGTCTTGCTTGTGACTCATCTGTTAGTGAAAAATGTTTGGGGCCTGTATTTTAAATGATATTGTTCAATGTTTACATGAAAAATAAAAGAGTCAACTATTTGTCTTCTTGTATTTTCATACTTCAAGTCACCTGAAATGTGATTATGATTTAGAAGTACAGATGCTGAGGCATTACTTGCTTTTTTAAAAAAAATTAAATCATGCTTATACTTTTTATTCTTCCTATCATATTTTTAAAAATCTGTTAATTATTATGAAGAGAGTTCACCATCACAACAATAAACTGAATCAATGTATGTGCTTTAATTAAATGTACTTTAAAAAGTTATTTCTTAAAATATACATGTTTTTCATGATGACATTTGGGATTTTAAACTTTCAAATTTTTAAGAATCTAGTCCAATGAATAAAAATGCACCATAAATTTGGGAAATAATTCTATACATGGGCAAATTAATTCTATCAAACCTAATTTTTATATTAATTCCTCATTTAAGTCCTAAAACAGGACATTACAATGCCTACTACATAGTGATAGACACATGAAATAATTTCAAATATTTTCTAAGGCACCAATTTTGTACAGTTCTGTAACATTCAATGACCCCTCTGAACACTCTAAGCAACACTTAAAAGAAAATAAAAATCAATATACGATTTGGTTATTTGTTTAGTAATTTATTTTGATAGAGTTTACTACAAGTACTAATGAGTTACCTTATTTTAAATTTTGGAAAAGTTCTTACTGTATAAATTTAAGATGTACAACACGATGTTTTGATACACAAATAAATGGCCAAGTGTAACAACCGGCTTTTAAAATCTACTGCCAATGTTTACTTATAATCAAATATGATTAATTTAGCCTGTTGGCTTTTGGCAATAACTCCAGGAATGGAAAATTATCATAAGCCAACATGTCTTGATTGCAACAGCCTGCACCCTTATTGTCTGCCTAGATTCTTTTCACATCAGGTCTATAATGAAAAGCTAAGTCACAAACAGAGGTATCAGGACATGGACAATGGGGTCAATGTTCCCCGGAACATACCAAACTTTCAATAACTCTTCAGGTAATTTGAGGGTTTCCATTATATAACCCTTCAACCAACAATTAAATTCTATAATTTTTTTTTTTATTGAACAGTCCAGTGAGTGTATCTTAATATACACAACCCATAAAATAAATCAAAAGTAAATCAAAGTATATGTTTAAAGTCCTGGATTCATGATGAAACCATGAGAAATGTTTAAGACTGGATTAATGTCAAATATTTAAGTTGTTGGGTTTGGCGGCAAAGGAGGGTTCTCAAGAGAGAACACATTCCAAATGGTGTGTTCTATTCTCCTCTCAACCCCATTCATAAAACGCTTTGCTGTTATGCAATGGGATCACTCTGCGTGGGTAATGAACGCACGGGCTCATGTTTAGCGTTAACTGGTTGCACACAGACCTGGGAAACATCACTTATCTTTTACCTGAAAACAAAACTTAAGCGAAGATGTTTAGGCAGAAACACTTTTGCACGGAGTCGTTTGCATTTCTCAAGGAAACAAACCCAAGAATGTGATTGAAATGGGGACCCAAATGCACAGCAGATGAGCACCTCACACAGGAAAGCTCAGAACCGGGTTATCACAAAAGGAGTAAACCAGTTGTGTAGACATAGATAAAGGGCAGACATAGCTCTGGGAGAAGCCAACTCTGAACGTGTTTGCTATTTTCCGCTGATATTGAAGAAAAGGGACTTTGAGAACCCTAACATTGGCTTCCCTTTTCTTAATGCAACTGTAACCAAGCAGAATTCTCTCTATCCCAACTCAGGTAGAGAGCTCTCAACCCCTAATCTAAACTAACTCATCGGCTTTAAATCTCCGAGTTTACACCGCAATCACAAACCTGGGAAACCAAGAGGGATGATCAATGCCAATATGAGACTGCATGTTCCCTTGACTTTTGTTTGCAAGGGTTTTCATTTTCGATAGATATCCTCACTCTCCCTACAGAGCTGGGAAAGATAATGAACACCCATATCCCTCATTAAGACAGCCCCAATTACAGTCACACGAAACCCACAGAACCCAAATCTGTCCCCAGGACCGAATCACAGAGTCGCCTCTCCACGGATGGCTACCTAGACCGTCCCTTAGGTCGAGCACAGTTTGTGCCCTGAACGAGGGGAATGCATCTCTCTTAAATCCTCCCAAGACCACTCTTTCTGTACAGACCCACCTGCATGGGCGCTTCGTGTCTCATTGTAGGCAAATGTTCTTTCTCTCCTGCTGGGGCTGCGCTGGCCCGGACTCCCAGCGAAGCGTGCACAGCCAGCGCGTTCCACGCTCCACACTGCACTCTTGGGGTTCGCTAACCGGTTCCAATATCAGCACCGGAGCTGTCCTCTCCTGGTGCCGCACACGCGTACTGGCCAGGAACCCCGAGTACTCCTGGGAGCTGTAGTCTCGTCCTTCAGGTCTTTCATGCAAACCGGCCAGCGGTGAACTACACCTCCCGGCAAGCAAGCAAGACTTTAAATAGGCTCGCTCCTCCCGTAGCACTCGGCCGCGAATCCTCCCTTCTTATCCTTTTGGGTCGCTCCTGGCTATTATCGCTCTTATCCTCCCCTGCCCATTTCTTTGCAACGCTCCGGCGAAAACTAACCCCAGTCCTCTCGGATGGAGATTTTTTCTTTGCTAACTATCCCCTTTGGAAGCCAGACTGTGATTCCTTGGTTGGGAAGCACAGTCTCGATGATAATTTCCAATACAAACGAAGCGTTCTAGGACTCTCTGCCTTACCTCTCCCCATCCCAGATCGGAAAAGTTTATACATTTCCATAGGCTGGGTGGGGTGGTTTTACAATTTTATTCAACAAACACGGGAAAGAAAGGAAGGCTCACATATACAGAATAAATGCATAAATGCATTGAGAAGACTCGCGGACGCGCGCGCGCACACAAACACAGAGACAGACACACATCCCAAAGTCCGTGAAAGCGAGATTTCTCCCTGAATACACTGAGGAACTCCCTTCTGCTTACCTTTCCATAGAGCTCCATTGCAACTGGAGGTTCGGAAACTATGGAGTAAATCTCCCTGCAGCAAAGGAGGTGAAAGTCTTACGCAGCAAGCGGGGCTAAACTGAAAAGACACAACACAATGGAAGAGCTAGGGGTAAGCGGCTCTCGGAGAGAGAAACGCGGGACGTGGATAGGACAGCTGATTTAGATGGATGGCTGCTTTCCTCCGGTGGGGGAAGCGTGGAGTCTTCAAGTGGCAGCTGCAGAGAAAGGACTGAGTCTCTTAGGAAGTGTCAGGGGCGATCGCGCTGGGCAGCCCCTCCCCAATCCCTCCCCCAGGCACCTTCCACCGTCATTAGTGCGCACACACACCCACCGCTGGCCGCTAGCTGGAGAGCTGATAGGGCATTGGGTTATTTATCCAAAGCAAGTCACATAAAATGAACACATTCATCACCAGAGCCCAGGAGCACCGCCAGGGAATGAGATGGGAGACCTCTATTAAGTTATTCTGTCCTTTCTTTAGCACAGAGCCATTCCTTATATTACAATCGCACTCCTTCTAGACTAGTTCATAGCATGATTTTCAAATCTCTGAACTGTACTTTTGTTACACTTATCCTTTCCCATTAAATGACTACCCTATATGACTATTTATGTCCTCTGTACCTATCAGAAGACTGCCCCTCTCTCCCCGTAAGAGTGAAACGTTGATCATCCAGCAATGATGCCTATCTTGGCATGAGGTCAAATTTATTGTATTGGTGGTGGAGCGGGAAAGGAAACGATCATTATGTTTGCATGGAGTCATGGAAGGAATAACTCAAATCAGCTTTAAACTTCACGGCATTAGACAAAGCAGTTGAAGGGAGGGCCTGTAACTTAAATGCAATTGAGAATCTCTTGGGAGGGAGGGTTGAAATTCATATTTTCAAACTATATGTAGAGATTTTGATTGACTATTTCTGATAAGAGGTCTGGGAGTTTTAAACAAACACCCCAGCAATTCTGATGCAAGTGGCTCCTTTACCTTAACTTGAGAAACTCTACCTTAAAAGATGCATATGAAAGAATTTTTCAACCACATTTTAAGATGCAAACCTCGAAAATTTCACTGTATGGCCTACTACTGCAACAACACTGTGTGGGGAAACAATTATATTCAAAACATTTGGTTAATTAAAGTTTGTTTGTTTTTTTAAAGAAATCTAAGATCTGTCTGCTAACTTGCAATTAATGAGAATGTAATGTGACATCATCCAGGCAAAGAATTTTTATAACTACTCAGAAAATACATTTCAAAATGCTCACTGCTTAGTGGAGGATTATGTAATGATTAGAAAAAATTAATTTTAAATAGCCAATAACAAAATGAAAAGTGAAAGGGAATTCTATATCAATATGTTTGATGGTAGAAGCTTACTGAAAGTAAGACTCGTGGAAATTTTTTATTAAGACATATCTAAGAGTGTATCTCCTTTGTTTTTTTAAAGAGTGTATCTCTTTATGAGTTTTTTTCCAAGAAAAATACCAATTAAATAGTACTGACACTTAAATGCATAGAATTACCATTTAATATTTGCACAACTACAGACAACCTTTCTTCAGAACAATTTCCTGTAGTTTTTCTGCTATCAAGAAAATTCTTGGAATTTAGAGTCTAACATAAAACATATTTAAATATTATGAAAATTCAACTTAAAAAATTTACTTTTCTTTGAGAAATTTATCCCTTCTTAACATTTTACTAAAATGACATACATCCTTAATTTTGTAATGTATCTTTTGTTTGTGGAGGGATCCATGAAAATTAAGTTTAAAAAACTAAATTTGCAAATGGACTTTGGGAACTTAGATCTGTCTTATGCATAAAACTTTACTTGAACATTTAAGTGGATAGGAAAAAATAAATAAATTTTAGTCAGAAGTCTGCTAAAGAAACAAAATCAAACCAGAACTGAATGTCTCCTGAAAGTCAGCAGCATAAGAATATTTCAGTTTTGCTTGATAGGAGGCCACCATGAATCTCATTCCCAGGGGTACCAAATGACTGCCACAGCTCCAGCTCTCATGTTTACATTCCACTCAACACAAAGGAAGAAAGATAAAGAAGGGCAATACGTCATCCCTTTAAGTTTGCACCACTGCTCTTCCGTTCCAATGCCTAGAATGTGGTCTTATGACCATACCTGCTTCGTGGGAGTCTAGGAAATGTCTTCATTCTGGGTGAACATGTACCCAGCTGAAAATCAGGAATTCTGTTACAAAGGAAGAAGGGAAGAACAAGCTTCTGGGAGGCAGCTGGTCATCTACTACAGGACATCAGTGTGACTATAAGATAAAAGTTACTGCTTCCTCCCCTTTGCAGTTGTACTGAAATATAACCATCTGATTTTAAAATGTACTTGCTCCCAGTATCTCTCTTTTAATTTAATTGCAATCAATCCTTAAAATCAAGGGATTACCCAAAAGTTAGAATATCATGGCTCCTATTGAGGAAACACGGTAAGAGGTAAACATTCTTCACTTACATTTGAATCTGGGACTAGGAGTTGATAGTAAAAGGAGTTAATATCAGAATTAACTTAATAGAAGGAAAGGTGGCCACCAGTGAACCTCGCAGAATGTGTGACAGGAACACCTCACCATCTCAGGATGTAGAGCAGGTCCAAAGGTCCTGAGGCCCAGAAGGCGTAGGTGACCTCCTCAGAGTCATGCAGACAATCAGAAGGACAGCTGGATTGAGCACTCTATCTCTGCCTTCAGGTTCACTTTTCTTCGCCACGTCCCTGTTCAGACACTGGCTTTTTGCTTCCCCTGTATTTACCGACTATTCTCTTTGTTGTTGATTTACTAGTATTCATGTTGCATTTCTGCCTATATTAGGACTCAAGCAGAAAAATGAAACTAGTGAGGTTTAGTGTAAGGATTAAGGACATCCTCTGGGAATTCACTACCTGCCTCACAGTTCACTACCTGACTCAAATTCACAGTTTGAAAAAAAAAAATCCACAGTTCATGGACATGAGTCTAATCTTAAATATTTCTGCAGGAGTATTCTGGTCTGAGCCCTATTACCTTTGTCTGACTCACCATATTTGAGGTTGGTTTTGATTTTAACTTTATGTAGCATCCATACCAAGAAATGCTATTGATTGTTTCAGGTTCCCTTTAGAAGAAATTAAGTATTCCCATGGCAGTATTGATTTTTTTTTAAATTAAAAGGAAAAATTATTTTAACTCATTCCTACTCATGAGGTTTTCAACATTATAAATAACCATTATTAGTAAGGTACTTTGTAAAAAAAAATTCAATGCATTACAACCAAGTGTAAAGAAACTGATACTTTCTATAGCATAAATTTGGTACTATTAATAATAGCCACCCTTTTAAACACCTGTTCAGTTGTAGGCACTTGTATATATTATTCTATTTAATCCTTAATAATATTTCAAGGTGATATAATTAACCTTATTTTACAGAGAACAAATCTAATAATGAGGCTAAGGACAAGTATTTTGGTTAAGGACAAGTATTTTGCTTAAGGCCAGGAACTGAAAACCAGGGTTATCTGATTTCAAAATCTAGACACTTAACCATGATTTTTTTCATAAAAGGTAATGTTGCTTAAAAATAATATATTTTATAATCTCTTAGAAGTTTTACTGGACTTTGTTTCTGTTGACCTCATGTGAGAATGAGGATACAGCTATAGGTCTCTGATGGAATTATAGGATTACTTATATATTTAAAGCAATACTTTCTAATTTGAAAACTGCCCACATTTTCAGAAAAAATATCCATCCATTTGGTTTAGTACAATGAAAAATACATGAAAAGCCCTTAGCACTGGGTTCAAGTGATGACTATAGACTGAACCCTCTAAAACCATGAGCCCAAACATATCTTTCCTCTTTTAAATGTTTTTTTTTTCCTCTGAGAAAAACAACTTAAAGTCCACAGTCATTTGTCCCCCTCCCTGTGAGCTTGTGGTGAAACAGAACGTCATGGCAGGGAGGGTGTGGTGGAGGAGAGCCGGGTAGGGCAGAAGTGGAGAGAGGGGGGCGAGAGAGAAGGGTCAGGGATAGGATGTGTCTTTCCAGGGCAGACCCCTATTGACTCACCTCTTACAACCAGGCCCCGCTTTCTGCATTTTCCACCTCCCCAATATTCCATTCAATTAAGAATCCATCAACAGATTAATCCACTGATGAGATTAGTACCCTCAAGACCTAATCACTTCCAAACACACTCCACCTCTAAACATTGCTACTGGGGAACCCAAACCTTCAACACACAAAACTTGGGGGACATTCCCTATCCAAGACATAACCTCTGCTAAACAATAATCCCTACCCTTCATGCAAAATGCTTATTGAACTATTGGTTTCAAATTGGTAAGTATTATGTGCCCTACATCTTTAATAAATGTGGGGCTACCTCCAAAGAGACAATTCTCATTATCTTTACAAAAAGTCATTACTCTTACAATACTAGTATAAATTTTGATAACAATTGTATAAGTAAGCCCTAACTTAACCATGTGCAGTTTAGATGTTAGGCTCTCCAACAGGCTTTTGACCTGGTAAAAGAGAAACAATTCAATAAGCTGACTCTGAGGACAGAGAATAGCCCTGGGTAGCATATTTCAGATGTCTCACACTGGTACAGAGTTGATGCGTTCAGACTGGAGAGCATGCTGCTGGCACCCAGCTTAAGTACCCAGGTCAGTAGTCAGCATGCCTTCAGCAGCATGTGTGCCTGGAGCTGCCTCAGTACGGCTCTAAGCCAAGCTTCCCTCTCAGAGCCAAACCCAGCTAAGAATGAGATTCCTAAGAAGCAGCCACGTCCTGAATTTCAACAGAATTTTTAAAAGAACAGTATACTAGGAAGGGATCTTATAGATACTGAGCTAAACCATTTTATTCATGGATAAGAAATTAGTGCCAGAATAATGCAAAAACCTGCTAAAACTCTGTAGTTCACCTGATGTCATCATAAATACTGGGGAAAAGACAACTATTCTGAAAGTACATTGTAGTTTATTAATATGCTCAAATTTTATGTGTGTCAACAATTTTCATTAAAATATTTTTAGGTTTGCCTCTTATAATTTAAAGAGGAGAGTCAAAAAGGTTTCCATCCTCATCCTCAAGGAGGGTCCGAGTTAGTCTAAGAGACCAAGCATGTATTTGGGTGAAAGATAACTAAACAAAACCTTAGTGGCAGAGGTTAGGTGCATGGTTAGGTGCCTGACTGCTCTTATCATCAGTAACTGCTTTAAACTTTTATAGGAGAGAGTAGTCAGTTTAAAGATATGTTATGGAAGAGTCAATATCTCAAGATATATGTGTTTGGGAAGATCATCGATTGTAAATATAGAATGTGAGACATAGCTAGACTTGGTGGCACATACCTTTAATCCCAGCAGCTTGGAAGACTGAGGCAGGAGAATCACAAGTTCAAAGCCAGCCTCAGCAACTTAGCAAAACTCTGTCTCTAAACAAAAAACAAAAGAGCTGGGGATGTGGCTGAGTGGTTAAGTGTACCTGGGTTCAATCCCTGGTATTATTATAATAATAATAATAATAATATAATAATAATAATAATAATAGAAGAATGAGAGACATAGAATTTCAAAGGAACTTAAAGATTATTTAGTACTTCTTTGTTAGTTTGAAGACAAAGAAACAAAGAGCTTAAGATGAGTAATGAGTCCTATAATATCATTCTAATTAGCAAGAGCCAGAACTAATTATAACTCATGTGACTTCAAGTCCAGTGTTCTTTCTAAATGTACAACATTTCAACCATTACTACTTTGAACTTAAACACTTATTTGCTACCTCATAACTTGACCATATTTTATCTCAAAAATTGGGAAATTACTCCACATTAAATCAGAAATCAACATCCTCATCCAGAAAGGTGTGATCTGATGATTATCTTTCACTGACGTAGAAACAGGGTATAAGGTCTAAGGAGGATTGAAATATAAGGCTTTTTCCTTCACATAAGGGGTTGGGAAATATTTTAAATTTTATTTTTTAAAATGTTACATATTAAGCTACAGAACCCCACATCTTCCTAATTAAAATTATATTTCATCCGAGTCCGTACATGTTAAGATGGCCATAAAGTTCATTATCAACTGATTTGGCAGGAGCAAAGATGGGGGAGCTGCTTCTTCCTCCTCCTTGGATTTCACAAGAACCATGGAGCAGAGGCTGGACAGAATATGGTGGATGCTGGGCATCTCCCTCATCTGCAATGGTTCCTGACACTGCTCCTCTTCAGATCAACGTGGCCTAATTGCACACAGGTAGCTTTATTATCACATGCCAAGCAGAGTCAGAGATCCATAAGGACTTGGATGCAGAGAAATATGGAGAATGGAATCAGTGTTGCAACCTACCACACACAGGCCAGCATAGCTAGGGAATCTCCACCTCTTTAGGGGCTCTGCATTCTGGTAAGCCTCTGTCCATGTGCTGCTTTGGACCAAAAATCCCACTATCTTCCTCATTTTGAAGACTCTAGCAAGCTCCAGAAGGCTTGCCTTAATCCTCCATCACAGTACCTTTTCTTATTGATTTTCTCTTTGAGAAATCCAATTTTATATTTACATAGGCCTAAGCTTTTAATAACAAAGACAAGATGTGTTCAGGAAAATTCCTCCAGCACACCCTCAACAGCTGATTACTTTTCCTTCTGGCTGTTAACTACCCCTGGAAGTTGAGGGCAATAAGAATTCCTAGACAGGACTCACGGGCCTAGTCATTCCTACTGCAAAGAGACAGCATCTTTCGTTCTTCCATGATCAACCTACAGAGCAAAAAGAGACCTATGCATTTCTCAGTAGCTAATCTGTCACATTAAATTCTCAGGTCATCTCCCTTGTCACAAAATTTCAAAGAGACTTAAGCTCAAAATAGCATTTCCAAAACAAAATTTTGCAAGAAATATTTCGTCCACAAAAATGTTATCTATGTCAAAAAAAAAAAAGCTGAATTCTCACAACTTATGTATGTTTTTCTTCTATCTGTTCCTTTATATTTTTTGTAGTCTGAGCAGGTAAGTATAAACAAGAGGAGGAAGAGAATAACATTATAAAGCTCACATTCAACTCTAGTTGCAGTTTCAATTATAGCTGAAGTACACTTTTCTTTGTATTTGTATGGGTTTTGGAAAGTACAATTTCTTGATTTTATTTGCAGATGACTTTTATGTAAGCAGTAGCTTTTCTTTATAATTATAAAGCCCTCTTTAAGGAGAATCATATTAAACTACTAAAAGTCACATTAAGCAAAAATCCTCTAATAATTGAATAGAAGAAGGAGCACAACATAGCTGCATTTATCCAAGACTTCCGCAGGACTGTGCTAGGCACTACATATAATTTAAGAGCATTTACAATGACAGGTGGCACAAACTAGGTAATTTGTAGAGAATTTAGTAAAGGAGCTATTTACAGAAACATGGGTAGGGTTAATGGTAACCAATGGAAGGAGAATGTGGTGCCCCGGGACCAGGAGCAGCAGGGAACCCGTACAAAGTTCCAGCGAGGATGGCCATCGCGCAGGAAAAGCATTACTTGGAACCAGGAAAAGCTGATGTTAAGTATAGAGTCTGCAGGGGAAGGAAATAACCAATCCTCCCACCCTGTTAACTCCTGCTAACTCCCAGCTGGCTGAACCCCATCAGTATCCAGAGCCACCCACCTACTGACACAGCCCAAGGAATCAGTCTCCTAAGGTAGAGCAGTAGGGAGAAGGGTGGAGAAGGAGATAAAGTAGGAGACACTGGAGTATATTTACCCATTACATGAGTAAACTGAAAGTCAAAATGAAATAATTTTTGTAGGTATCAGAGGTAAAATGATGTTAACTTAGGTCTTCCTCATGTCAACTACCTTTTGTAACTTTCACCACAGGTTTGTTTTCCAACTCCATTTCCCCATTTTAACTTTCACATTCGTATTCTGCTCAGGACTGCACAGTAAGGATGGTTACTTGTATCATCGAATTTTAACTACACCCTCGAGTAACTTCTATATATATCATCTCCCTTTCCTCTGCTTTGATTATTGATTTCCAATGTAAACAATTCCACCACCAATGTTTTCATTAATCAAGTTAACAAAAGTTTATTAACTGCCTAATATGTACCACTACTGTTTTTGATACTGTAGAAGATACAAGTGGAATATATAACACTGTCTGGCCCTTTATTTTTTTGTTTGTTTGCTTTTAGATTGCTAGGGATTTGTACTCAGGGCCTTGTGAATGCTTGGTAAGTGACCACTGAGCTAAACTCCAAGCCCCACATGGTCTGTATATTTGAATATTTATACTCTTGGTAGGTCACATGAGATTCAGGAAAACCCATCTCTCTGGCCCAGACCCCAGAACAAGGCTTGATTTGGTGGCTTCTAGCCACCAAAGAACTGAACGGTCGTGGTTATTTTAAGATCTCAGTTTAGCTGTCTCTACTCAAGAGATGTTTTTCTCTACCTCCAGACTCCAGGTATTTTCTCCTCTGTGCTGCTACAGATCTCAGAGCTGCCACATCACAGCTCTTACTGGGATGTTTAGAAGTGGTTTGGATTTCAACCTCTCTTCCCACAGTAAGTGGCAAGAGATCTGGCACTGTCTGGCTGTTGCCGAATGATGTATAAAGATCAATGTCACCAATAAGCCACGGAAGGATTTAAAGTCATTTTATGGATATAACTATACTTCTTTCTTCTCAAGTACTATTCTTCAAGTTGATAAAGATGCTGCTGATTTTTTTAAATGTAGGAGTTTTTGGAATCCTGAAAATTACATTGTATACATAGCTAGGAGTAGAACTAACTTGCTCTGGGAAATAGAAAAACCAACCATTCTGTTTTATACGTGTCTGGGGATTGGGACCTGGGCTTTTCAGTGCCAAATCCAGGAAAGTCCCAGGTAAACCCGAGAGAGTCGGTCACACTCTATTGGGAAATGGAAACAAACAGTAAACTTCCTCTATGCACTGTCCTATGCCTCTAAATCCTGGCCAAGGTTATGTTCATGCTCTGCAATGTTATTTCTGGTGTCGATTTTTCATCTCTTGACTAATGGATCATTATATCTTGGTAGGAAAGCACTCACTGAATAGTAGCCAGGCTGAAGATTCTTAAACTGTCAATTTATGTGGCTTTTAGCATGCCACAATAATTGGTCAGTCACCCTTTTTGCCTTGTGATATAATTGACTATAAGAATTTTCAAGTAGGGAGTTTTCCCTTTAGATATTTTGTTGTAGATGCATGCATTTACAGGAAGTATTTTTGTGGTTGTTTATTTGTTGTTCTTTCTTTTTAATATTTTTTTAGTTATAGATGAACACACTACCTTTATTTTATTTATTTATTTTTGTGTGATGCTGAGGATTGAACCCTGTGTCTCACATGTGCTAGGCAAGTGCTTTGCCACTGAGTTACAACCTCGGTCCTTGGTTTGCTGTTATTAACTCTGAATTCTCTTGAGGAAGAATTATGTTCATCTCAGGAAGAGCTGAGCTGAACTGGAATATCACATTCAGACCTAAGAACTTCAACACTATTTGAATTGAACCAAAGAAAATTAAATTTTGGTTCAATTCACTCCATTATATCCTTTTTGAGTTTCTTGTTTTTGTCTGCAGCAAAAGAGGTTGATGGACAGGATAACAAAGATGAAAAATTATACAAGAGTTTGAAGAATTGATTTTCATATTCAGAACATGAGGGAGATGAAATAATATCATGTTGGAAGTACTCAACAGCCTAAGACTCGAAGTCAGGTGAGTGGAAGCTATTTGGTACTTTCGATAGCATGGAATCCACAAAATGATAATAATTTGACTCATGTAGTTCAAATGACCTTAGGAATAAGGATAGACAAGACAGTCTTGCCCCCCCCACCATGAACTTTATGCTTTATACACTTGTGGATGATTGATGCTGAGATTGCTAGTTTAATTGTGGACTCATGCTTATGATTCACAGACACTTTCAGACAAAGCTTAAGTTTATTTTATTTTTTTAGGTAGAAGTCTAGCAATACATTTAATAAGTGGGAGGGCTTACTCAGCATTTAATATATGTTATCATTTTCATCTCATAAAAATCACAAGGGAGATATTAAGATAATTTTGCTTGTAGATGAGAAAATCAATTGCAGCACAGGAAATTTAAGAAGATTGTTTTTTCATAAGCAGTGGTGTTCTGACTCAAGAACTACATGCTCATTCACCCTGCCACCACCCTGTCATGGGGGTGAGCTAGGATCCCTGCACTTTTGTAGAGATTATGGGTAGAATGATACCTGAAACTCTTGGATCTTCCCTGTAACTTGACAGAAGTAGGTTTGGTACTTCATTTTGCAACTTCAGAATTTTTCAGTTTCTGAATTAAAATAAAAATTACAAGCCAGCACACAAATTTCCAATTGCCCTAATTTGATGCATAATATGAATAAAATCTAGTAGAGCCTTCCTGCCAAGAATCTCAATCTTAACTTCCACAATCTGAGTTAAGAAAATGATCAGTGAAAAAAGTAGGAAAGTTGAAATGTCATATTAGATAAGAATTTTAAAAGAGGAAATATATTCTTACTTATTAAAAAGTAAGAGTATTTTCTGGGATTCACTAGGTTCATGGTCATACATAAAGCTCACGTGTTGCCTTTTTTAACATTATGTTTCTTAGGTCCAAACAAAATGTTTTCCTTTTAATAATTCTATAACATTGTATTCAAGTCATTTAAAGTGAGATTATCAAACAATTGAGAGATAAAAGTAAAGTTATAAAGTAACAATTTCTTATATTTTTGTAGTAACTGCAATAAAAGCATTATTATCATAGCTCCCATTACATAGATGAAGAAACAACATCAAAGGCAAAACATACTGGCTCACATATACAACAAATGGAAAACCCAAAATGGAATGCGGTTTTATTAAAGAAGCCATAATTTACATGGAGCTTAATAACCGTCTAAGAAAATACAAGTTTATTCCTGGGTCATCATTTCAGCACTCTGGTTGCTATGGGAACCGAGCAGTTAGAACCTTGGGGACAGGAATGTCACCACTAAAAGGAGTCACTCATGTTACCATGAGCATTCACCAAGACCTAAGGCTCCTTCCCTGGTGACATTCCTTCTGTATCCACACCTAAATCTGTGTTCTGTTTTCATTGATGCTGGAACTCTTCTGGACTGATTGAATTTATCTGGATTAAAAAAATATATTGTTCATGAGGAATTTTTTTTTTAAGCAGGGTTATAACATTGTGGCAGGATGGCCCTGCCTGACAAAAAACTCTGATCAATAAAATAACGAGAATATTCTCTTATTAAGGGGGCTATTTGACATTTACAAATCACTTTAATATTGATTTCATAATTAATTCTCAAGACAAACTTTTGGTTGAAAATATGTTGTTAATACTATTTTGAACTTTCATGGTTGGGGATGGGAAAATAGAATATTTATAGGTGAACCCTTTCTGTAATGATTCATAAATTTATATGTAACAACTTCAAGGGTATTTCAGTAATGTTTTGTTAACTTCTGAATAATACTGTTGCTTCTTACAGAATTCCCTTGTAACTCATTGTTAGAATTCTGGTGACAAGATTTAGTAGCTTAAAGGTTCTAAAATAACACCCCTATATTTTAACTTTATGGCAGAAGGAGTCTGGAACTAAGGAAGGAAAAAAAAATCCCACTAGGGTTAATGTTTATTTATTACTTTATTTTCAGAAGGAACTGTATACCCTCTGGCAAAAAGTTATCGTGTTCCAAGAAACATCACAATGTTTGATCTGCATAATCAGAGGCCTATTTATGCTGAGACAAATAATAAAAAGAAAATAAGTCATTAAGTCATGGACCACACAAATTTGCTAAACTGTTATTTACTCTGGGTCTGCAGGCATTGAAAATTGATTCTACTGCATCCAAGGACAAGAATGCAAGTTCAGCTACTTCATTCTCAAAGAAAGTAAATCTCTCATTCTTCAAATCCAATCAATCAACAAGTAAATCTCTCTCATTCCTCAAATCCAATCAATCAACAAGTATTGTCCATGCTGCTATCTAAATAAATCCCCAATTAAATCCTCTTTGTGTCTACTACTTCCACCTAGGCTAGACCATCGCCAGTCACTGGTATCATTTCTTCTCAACCTTCACTTTTTCCCTATCCATTGTGCACATTGTGATTTTTTTTTTTTTTTAATCCTAAGTACCGGGAATTGAACTCAGGGGCACTAGACCACTGTCTCTCAGTAAAATACAGACCTATTCTGTATTTATTTACAGTGTCTCACTGAGTTGCTTAGCACCTCACTGTTGCTGAGGCTGGCCTTGAACTCTTGATCCTCCTGCTTCAGCCTCCAGAGCCACTGGGATACAGGCATGTGCCAATGTGCCCAGCCCACATTGTGATCTTAACGATCTTTCTAAAATCTAAAGTTGATAAAATTTTCCCTGTTCTTTAAACTCTCTAATGCTTTATCCATGCCTAACCACTGAACATGATTTACAGGACATTTTATGATGTATCTCCCACTTATTCCCTAGTCTTCCTTTCTCACCCAACACATTCACTCTGCACCAGTTTTATGGAGTCTCTTTCATTCTTTCATAGTTCCAAGTGCCTCTTGCCTCTAGACTTTTAGCACAGGGGAGGTTTTCTGCTTGGAACACTGTACCACTGTCCTTGTAACACATACATACTTTGCTTTCTTGATTCATACTTGATTTTTAGCTATCAAATTAATCTAACCTCCGGGAAACTTTCCTTACCCTTTCCACTCTGAAATCTAGGCCACATGTCCTCCCAACACATTCTACTTTTACCATCATGAAACTGCTCAGCAATAGGTACTCCCATGACGATTCCACCAAACCATACAATTGGTACAAAATCTGTTCCTGTCTTTTGTGTCCTTCTCTCTTCGTGTATGTAGCATTCAGAGTTCAACCAGAATACCAGAATCAACAGGAAATACATATTATAAGATCTGTTTTAAGAATTGACTTATGTGATCGTGGGAACTGGCTGAGTCCCTCTGAAATCGGTAGGGCTGGCAATCAGGAGGTCAGATTGGAACTCTTGGATGTGAGTACTGAATTGCAGTCTGCAGAATTGCTTCTTCAGGGAAGCCTCAGCTTCACTCTTTAGGCTTTCCAACTCCTTGAGTTAGGTCCACCCAGATTATTTAGGATAATCTTTCTTAATTAAAATCCACTGATTAGGAATTTAATCATACTTACAGAATACCTTTACAGCAAGGTGCAGATTTTTGTTTGATTGTAATCTGGCCAGAGGACAAGACTGACATCCCATAAAACCTTGGTACCTACTACAGGGTAGGTGCTCAATAAATATTTGTGAAATGAGTGAATACATGAATTATTTTGTTCTGTAAGGACATCCCTGGTGTACATCTGAGATATCCACTTTCTGCTACTTGAATCAACATTGTCATATCACTTGTGGTTTTTTTCATGTAACAAAGTTTGTTTTCTTTTTCTTTTTTGGGCACATTTGAAAGGAAAAATATATACTCTGCTCATGTACATATAATATGTCAAAATATACTCTGTCATGTATATGTAAAAAGAAAAAAATTAAAAATTAAAAAAAATGTAAAAACATATATGCTCTGCACTGTTTATGAGCTCTCAGATTTCCTCAGGGAATCAATTCACATTGGATGTGACAGACTTTGAATTTCTCTAGGCACAACTGTGTTGTAAGTTGTGTGCTCTTTCGGCTCTTCCACATATCAGGTACACAATAACTATTCAATTCAAATCCATTGAAAAGATGAAATTAACTTGCTTGGATTTATAAAAAAAGAGTTCTCAGCATTTGCTATTACACTTATAAGTATTTTCAATTGATCTTCATCTTATAGCAAATACCTTAAAAGAAGCAAGAATATACATTTGTGAATACAGATTTTCCTACAATATCAATGCAATACAGGATTCTACAGTACATTTTTAATAATTGGGAGATAATTCTTAATGTTATCACGACATTATCTAAAAAGCACTCAAAATTCAATAACTTCCATTATGTCTATTACAATACTGCAAATATGATTTGTTGACCAAAAAAAAAAAAAAAAAAAAAAAAAAAACCAAGAATAAAAAGCAGTTTAAACAGTCCATATTCTTTGATGATGGTGAGGGGAACAGGTTAGCATATTTCATCAATTCTAAGATGCCATCAATTGCAAGAAACACCATTATTTCATTAGTATTAAGAAGAAAAGAAAAAAAAAAAACTCTGCCAATCAACCCTTACTCATTATCAACTATAAATTGCATCTCAATTACAGATATGTTAAAATGTAAAAACTAAAAAAATCTATAAAATCACACATCCCAGAAAGGTGATCAAAGGTGATGTGTGATCCTGTCAGTTCCAAGCACATCATCATTGTGATGCCCAGGTACGTGTTCCATGTTGTCCTAAGTGCAACATGAAAAGCAGTCAGGTATCACATATATATATATATATATATGTTCATCACTCAACACAAATAATAAATGGTATTATTTCTTCTATGTCAGTGGTGGAGAAGGACCCATGTTTAATTAGCTTCCAGGTGACCTATCATTCTGTCTTTAGAGAAGATAGAATTGTTGCTAAGCCATAAATACACCCATAACCCTGAAGATAGTTTGCTTCACACATTAACATGCACTTCCCCTTCCCCCCTTTAGGGGGCTGTAAAGAATAGTGGACTAGCATGTGTATCATAAAACCAGACCAATGAAAATGGATTTTCCCCTCTTTAGATATAAATTAAGGAGTCTTTTGGTGCCCTGGTTTCCTTATCTGGAACACAGAGGGGAAATCATACTAGCAACATTATGTGGTGATGCAATGAGTTTACATGGGTTCTGTGCTTAGAAAGTGTCTGATACATAGTCAGACTCCACAAATGCCAGCTCTTTTTTAGGTCCATCATTGATTCTCAACAATATTAAAGAACTTTAAGAATTTTTTTTTCTTTTCATGTTGCTACTGTAACATCCAAATACACAGACTAATGAGGAAAAAACTGGTTTCCTCAGCAAATAAAACATCTCATTGCAGCTGGGGGCTCCAGTGCTATTTCCTGCTAGGAACTCAGAAGATGAATTCATTGAACAAGCCAATACTGATAAGAACAGATGTCTTCGTCTCCTGCTTGGCTCCTAAAATCTCGATATTTCTGTGGCATTTTCCCAGTGTTGGCTGACCTGCTTTCATTAGAACTGTTATGTGAACTATGTATAGAATTCTTCTTTGTTGTATACTCCCTGGTAGCGAAACTTGAGGTGCAGAGATGGACTATTGGGCTAATTGTGTGTAGCAGTACGATTCAGTTGAAAGGGTGTGATATTTGAAGTCAGACCAGCCAGAATTGAGATTCTGCTTGTAACCATGTACTAGATTTGTGACCTTTTGTAAATTACTTAACTTCCCTGAATACTGATGTGGGAGATACATGCTTTTTAATTAGATATAACTTCAAACTTATGGAAAAACTGCAAGATGAATACAAAGAAATCTCAATTCACTGATTACTAAACGCTTTCACAGTTGCTTTATCATTCCAAGTGTGTGTGAATATATGTGTGTACATATATCTGTGTGTGTACATATAAACACATACATAGTGAGAAGTTTGTTTTGCTAAATCATCTCAGAGAAAGGTAAGGGTATTGTTACATAACAGTATATTCATCAAATTTAGAAAACCTTGCATGAATATAATTGAAAGACCATATTCAAAATTCACCAGTTTTCCCAATAATATCCTTTATTGCTCTTTTTTCCAGGCACAAATCCAATCACAAAGATCACACATTTTATTCAATTGTCCTGTCTCTTTCATCTTCCTGGATCATATTTTCATTAACTTTCTTGAACTTGACATTTTCAAAGAGTTCGGGCTGGTTATTTTATGAAATGTCCCTCAGTTGTGTCTTGTTTGAGGTTTCCTCTTAATTAGAATCAGAGTGTGCGTTTTGGACAGGACTGCACCAAGCCAAATATACCCACAATACCACGTCAGGGGGTGTGCAAAGCCAGTATGTCTCACTGTTAGCAGTGTTAGCCATGGTTATTGGTTAAGGTTTTTATATCTGTATATTCACTGTCTTCCCTTAATAAGTGCTCTGTGGAAACACACTTTTTTGATGTATGTTGAGATAGTCTGGTTTCCATAAACATTCACCAGTAAGGTTTAGAATCCATTGATGATTCTTGTCGGATCAGTTACAACCATGATAGCAAAAAAGTTAGGATTATTCTCCCCGAATGATGGTTCTCAAAATCTCTGTCATTGCATCAACATTTATTAATTGGACTCTAGTGTAAGGAACAACTTTCTCTTCTCCCTCATTTAGGTATTTATTTATTTAATATCACTATGGTCTTAGTATTTTTATTTAAATCAGTGGGTTATAATCCATAATTATCATTATTTACTTTCTACCCCTTAATTTAGAACCAATTTTTAAGCCCACAGTTGCAAAGCATATTCCCAACTAATGCAATGTCAATCATGAACAGGACTGTGTACAGAGAGAGAACACTACATCTAACCGCAGTACTTACTGAATGCCAAATGAGTGGAGCAGTATTTTTGAAGCTATTCTCTGTCTTGTGGATCTTGTATATTTGAACATCGAGGTATTATATAGATACAGTAAAATTTACCCTTTTTAGCATACACTTCTTTTTAAAATATTTTTTAGATGCTGATAGTCCTTTAGTCTATTCATTTATTTGTATGTGATAAAGAATTGAACCCAGTGCCTTACACGTGCTAGGCAAGCGCTCTGCCACTGAGCCACAGCCCCAGTCCTAGAGTGTACACTTCTGAGAGTTCTGCACTCTCCCCCAAAACTCCTTGACAGACTTTTCTAATCATACTCACTCCCAGCTTCAGCCCTGACAACCAGTGGTTTCCATTCCCAGGCTTTGCTTTTACCAGACTGTCATGTAAATGGAATCACACAGAATGCAGCCATTTGTGTCTGGCTTCTCTTGCTGGTCATGATGCATGGGAGATTTCACCCACGTGGCAGGGTCGCATATTAGCTGCTTTTCCTTGCCAAGTTGCATCTACTGTGTGGGTTTATTGTAATTTGTTTCTCCACTGTGGCCATGCTTCTCATGACTGAGCCCTTCACTTCTCTCTTCATTATTCTTCAATCCTTTTTTAATCCCTGCTCCTCTTCATCTTCACCCTACCAGAAGTCAAGTATTGTTCTGTTTAGTCAGATTTGGGAACACTTGTCCCTATTTTTTCTTTTTAGATATACATGACAGTAGAGTGTATTTTGACACATATTATACATACATGGAGTATGCCTTCCATTCTTGTGGTTGTACACGATACAGGATTACACTGGTCGTGTAATCACGTGTGAACATAGGAAAGTTCTACTGTCTTTCCCATTCCCTTCTCCTCTCCCTTCCCTTCATTCCCTTTTGCCTAATCCAGTGAACTTCTTTTCTTCCCTCCCTCACACATCAGAGAGAACATTTGGCCTTTGGATTTTGGGGGACTGGCTTATTTTATTTGGCATGATATTCTCCAGTTCCACCCATTTATCAGTCAATTTCATTCTTATTTATGGCTGAGTAATATTCCATTTTAAATATTCCATTGAGTAATATTCACATTTTCTTTAGCCATTCATCTGTTGAAGGGCAGCTAGGTTCCATAGCTTAGCAATTGAGCATTGGTGTCGCAGCATATTGACCTTATTTTAGAGGTTAGAGCCTTGTAAATAGCAATAAGCATATACTAAGCCATTTTACTCTCTCAAAACACAGTGACAGTTAAAAGAGAAGGCCTTGTCTCTTAGTATCCCAACTTTCCAGTTGTGTGATCTTGATCAAGTTATCCCATTTCTCTGTGGCTGTGCTTCCTTACATGTGAATGGAAATGATAAAAGTAACTACTGCCTGGGATTTTGAGCGATGAATGTTCGTAACTGTGAATGACTTACAGTAGTGTGAGCATATTGTAAACATAACTGTTGGCTCTCCTTATTTGGAGCAATTCTGACCTATGGGAGAGTCTTCAGTTTGAATAAAGATATAGCATACACAAAACTTAACTAGAAGATGGGTCTTGCTCTAGGAGAATGGTCCTGCAGTCCTGGGAAGGGATCTTGAGCTGAGACACAGCAGCTGGTGGCTGATGTCAGCTACAAGCCATGAGCGCCCTAGAGGTGGTTGTGGGTAAGTTCTGTATTTCTCCATCTTATTTTTGCCATGGAAGCTGCCTAATGTGTCCTCATGCATTCCTCCCATCATCCCTGCTCTGAGATAATTGGGTTGACTTCGCTGGTGTAAAAGCGGTGTCTAGGTGAATTATGGGTTTGGCATTTATCTGATTCTCTGTGCTTCTCTTAGCAGTAGAAGCACAGACTTGCTAGAACACAGGGCTGCTTTAATCCTTGTGTGGGCTGTCAGGTCACGCCAGCCCTGTGTGCTCCTCCACCAGCCTCGGTGTTATTCCACGCACATTTCCAATCTTCGCTGGATGGTTCCTAGAAAAGGACAGAAATAATTACTGGCAAAAAAACAACTTTATTTTCCATGTAGTCTGACCTCTTTGAACATGAAATGTTAATAATAAGTTCTTCCAACCTAACTTGTGGTTCCCATGCCTGATGAAAATTAGGTGAGTTTCACCAACTGTGTCTACTCTACTGGAAAACAATTCCCTTGCTCATATTATTCTATAAACTAGAATTTATGTCATTTATTCAATATTTTTGAGATTTTAGGGACTCATCTTTTTAGATACAGATATATATTCCTTGGTCTTCTATTTTATAAGCAGTTTAAGCTCCTTCAAACCCTGCAGTAATAATAAAATTGTGTCAAAAAAGAAAATTAGAACTGTGTTACAAACTTCCAGGATGAAACACTTTTCATCTTTGCCTTTTTAAACGATAAAGTATTTTTATGCAAATTATAAGTATAACTTAGATACTAACTATTCTAAGTATTTAAGGACAAAGTAAATATTATCTCTGATACTATCCCCCTAGAGACAACCTCTTTTCCTCACTCAGTTTTTCCATAGTTATTTATATGTCTATCACTTTGTCAAATAAAAGCATCATACTTCAACTTCCATGTCAATGAGAATATTTTCACCTGATTTTTTTGTGGGGAGGTGTGTACCAGGGATTGAATTCAGGGTCACTAGACCACGGAGCCATATCCCCAGTCCTATTTTGTATTTTATTTACAGACAGGATCTCACTGAGTTGCTTAGCACCCAGGCTGACTTTGAACTCAAGAGCATCCTGATTCAGCCTCCCAAGCCACTGGGATTACAGGCATGCTCCACCACGCCTGGCTCTACCTTATTTTTTAAAAATTGTTCGTTCTATTTAGTTACACCTGACAGCAGAATGCATTTTGATTCATTGTACGCAAATGGAGTATAAGTTTTCATTTCTACAGTTGTACACCATGTAGATTCACACCATTCATATAATTATTCATGTACATAGGGTACTGATGTTTGTCTCATTCCACCATCTTTCCTTTCGTCCCCCTCTACAGAATCCAAAGCTCCTCCATTCTTCCCTTACTCTCTCCACCATCCCTCCCCCCATTATGTATCATCATCCACTTATCAGAGAAAACATTTGACCTTTGGTTTTTTGGTGTGGGCTTATTTCCCTTAGCATGATATTATCCAACTCCATCCATTTACCGGCAAATGCCATAATTTATTCTTCTTTAAGACTGAGTAATATTCCATTGTGTATGACTTTGTAATTTTAAGTCATCTTTATCATCAACTACACAATACAATATATACACATAGGTACATGAATACAAATATGTGCATATATTTGAAATTTTAATTTTTATTTCTTAATCTCATTGTATATTCGAATGTTACTGCTATAGTTCTTTACCTTTTTTAACTTTATAGTGCTTTTTAATATTTGAATGTTTCTCCTCATTCCTCCTTTTTAAAATTTCAAAGTGATTATTATTTGTATGATAAGTACCTAATCATAGAAGAGAGTGATCACCTTAAATAATATTTCCCTGCTTTATTACACATATTTCACAAGCACATACTTGCACACGTGCACACACATATTCACACACACACACACACACACACACACACGTGCACTTTAAAACAGAGTTTTTACAGGAAAATGGTGAAGTAAAATGTGCTGGTTTTCAGCATTCTCACTCCTTGCTGTACATGGGCTTCTCCTCATTTGGGGGATTCTTGGAAATGCCCAGTGTTTTCAGTTCTCTCTGCCAAACCTGCATCAGGTCTTCTCCGTTTTTGGTCCACCTGCTAGGAAGGAAAGGTAATCCTACATAAAACCTCCCTTTTATGAAGATTTGCCTTCTAATAATATCCACTTCTTGAACCCAAAGAAATAAAGTATTGTTGCTGGAATTTCAGTTTTATAGTCATGAACCACCAACTGTGGAATTTTTCATCCCAAATAAGTAAACACATATTTTCCAACCTATGGTCCTGTCTCTGACACTGCAAATCTAGACTTCTTATGTATTATGCTATGTATCAATTTTTAAGATTCATTAAAATATTTCCCCAGCATTAAAATTAATAATAAGAGCTTACTATTGTGCATAATGGAACTTTTTGCACTTGTGGAAGATATTCTGTGAACAACTGACAATGGTCCAGTAATGAGGAGCAAGGGAAGGAACTGGAGGAAGAGGTGATATGTTTTGGACCTGGAAGGTCCATCAAAGGCTTGGTGGTTGAAGGCTTGGCCACAGTGCAGCAGTGTGCAGAGGTGGGGCTTTGTGGAAGTGTTTGGATTATCTGACCTCATTGATGGATGCACCCATTTGTAGCTGAATGGACTACTAGAAACTGGTAGAAACTGCAGGCAGATGGGGTTAGAGGAAGTAGGTCTTTGTCCTATATCTTTTCACTGGCCTTTTTCCCCTACCTCCTTTCTCTGCTTTCTGTTGCCATGAGCTAAGAAACTTTCCTTCACCGTGCCCGTTTTTAAAAAATATGTTTTTTATTTGTTCTAATTAGTTATACATTACAGTAGAATGTATTTTGACACATCATACATAAATGGAGTATAACTTCTCATTTGTCTGGTTGTACATTATGTACAGATACAGAGGTCATAATTATATATGCACATAGGGTAATAATGTCCAATTTATTCTACTATCATTCTCACCTTCATGCCCACTCCCCTCCCTTCACTCCCCTCTGTTTAGTCCAAAATGCCTCTATTCTTCCCAACCTCATTACGAATTAGCATCCAAATGTCAGAGAAAATATTCAGCCTTTGGTTCTTTGGGACTGGTTCATTTCATTTAGCATAATATTCTCCAGTGCCAACCATTTACCGGCACATGCCATAATTTCATGCTTCTTTAAGGTTGAGTAATATCCAATTGTGTATTTATATATACCACAGTTTGCTTATCCATTCATCTGTTGAAGGGCATCTAGGTTGCATCCATAGTTTAGCTATTGCAGATTGAGCTGCTATAAACATTCATGTGGCTGCATCATTATAGAATGCTGATTTTAAGTCCTTTGGGTATAAACTGAGGAGTGGGATAGTTGGGTGAAATGGTGGTTCCATTCCAAGTTTTCTGAGGAATCTCCATACTGCTTTACAGAGTTGTTGCACCAATCTGCAGTCCCACCAGCAATGTATGAGTGTTCCTTTTCCCCACATCCTTGCCAACATTTATGATTGTTTGTATTCTTGATAATGGCCTTTCTGACTGGAGTGAGATGGAGTCTCAGTGTAGTTTTGATTTGCATTTCTCTAATTGCTAGAGATATTGAACATTTTTTCATATATTTGTTGATCAACTGTATTTCTTCTTGTGTGATATGTCTGTTCAGTTACTTTGGCCAGTTATTGATTGGGTTATTTGTTATTTTGGTGTTAATTTTTTTTGAGTTCTTTATATATCCTCGAGATGAATGCTGTATGTGAAGCACATGTGGTAAAGATTTTTTTCCCATTCTGTGGGTTCTCTCTTCATGTTATTGATTGTTTTCTTTGCTGTGAAGAAGCCCGTAGTTTGGTTTTGTCCCATTTACTGATTCTTGATTTTACTTCTTGAACTTTGGGAGTCTTGTTAAGGAAGTCAGTTCCTAAGCCAACATGGTGGAGATTTGGGTCTACCTTTTCTTCTATTAGGTGCAGGGTCTCTTGTCTCCTGCCTAAGCTTTTGATCCACTTTGAGTTGAGTTTTGTGCAGGGTGAGAGATAGGGGTTTAATTTCATATTGCTACATATGGAATTCCAGTTTTCCCAGCACCATTTGTTGAAGAGGCTATCTTTTCTCCAATGTATGTTTTTGGCACCTTTGTCTAGTATGAGGTAACTGTATTTATGTGTATTCTATTCTGTACCATCACCATGCCCTTTTATCATGATGTTCTGCTTCACCTTGGGCCCAGAACAATAGAACCAGCTGATCATGTGAAACCATAAGACAAAACAAATATTTCCTTGTTTAAGTTGTTCATGGCAGGTATTTTGGTCACAGAGATGAAAGGCTGACTCACACAGGAGGGCTGGAATGAAACAGAGTTTGGGGCTTTAGTACAACATCAGTGGGCTGGACAACTTGCAAGGGAAAGTGACTGCCAGAGAAGGGAATCATCTGGGTGAGGGGTTAGTAACCTGGAGGCAGACCAGAATCATCTGCAGAACATTTAGTAGCTGGCTGTACCTCCCACACAGGAGCCACTAAACCACATCTCCTGGAGGTAAGGTTGGGCGTTCATGTTTTGTTTGCTTTGATACTTTCCAGGTGATTTTAAAACTTGTTTTTTATTGTTTATATATTGTTTTACATACAGCTATATATATATTTGTATATTTATGTGAGATATTTTTATCTCATATAATATATGCGTACATACATACACATATATATCACATAAATTTTATCACTTTAGCCACTTTCTCATGTATGATTTCCAGGTGTCCATTTAGGCTCTACCTGAGTTCTAGTTATGGAGAGGGGTAAAGGTATGTGTCTTGGGGAGGTGGAAAACTTTCGAAACAATACAGCTTATCCTCGCAAGTAAATCAATGTCACAGCTGTGATGTTTGGCTGATGACTTGATAAGTTTAAGGTGACTGCTATGGTTTGAGAGTGTCCCCCAGTTTCATATGCTGGAAGCATTGCTCCAGGTTTGGTATTGAAGTGCTAGAACCTTTAGGAGGTGGGACTTCGTGCAACGTGATTAGGTCATGGGGCATCGCCTTAGAAGAGGATTAGTGCTAATCTCAAAAAGTGAGATAGTTCTCATAAAAATGGGATACCATAAAAGGAGCAAGCCTGACCCCTGAATTTCTCTGGCTTCCTGTCTTGCCATGTGATCTCTCCCTTTCTCACATGGTCCCACCATGATGCTACCTGCCATGTTGTGATGCAACCAGGGGGCTCCTCACCAGAGACCAAACAGACAGGGATGCCTGATCTTAGACTTTAAGCCACCAAATAAATTTATCTTCTTTATACATTATCCAGCATCAGGTGTTTTGTAATAGCAACAGAAAATGGACTAATAAAGAGCTTTCATTAAATAACAAAAAAACAGACCTAAAGAAGGAATGAATTAGAGTAAACCACATACATAGGCAAAAGCTGTTTCTTTTTTGTATAATTTTTAGTTGTCTATGGACCTTTATTTTATTTATTTATGTATATGTGATACTCAGGATTGAACCCAGGTTCTCACACATGCCAGGCAAGCACTCTACCACTGAGCCACAACCCCAGCCCCAAAAGCAAACTTTTATATAAATTATTTGCCCACTTCAGGACTTCTCTGGCTTAGAAGTGCATTCCAATTTTAGTAATGAGGGCCTTTCAGACTGGGTAGCCAACGTTTGAAGTCTGCATCATTTTGCTGAGCTATAGTCCTGCATTCTGGCAAATGCTACATGGTTTAGATCTCACAGTGTGTGTGTGTGTGTGTGTGTGTGTGTGTGTGTGTGTGTGTGTGTGTTTCTCTAAATAATTCCTCTGATTATCAGTTCTAAATATAAATCCTCACCTAAAATAACACTAAATATTGCTACTATTGTTAAAAGCTAGTAATTCACAAGCATTTTTGTCTCACAATGATCTAAATTAAATCAAGTTAAATCAAATTGAAACCTTGAAATAAGTTTTCCCTCAACATACGTTAAATTTGTAAATGTAAAAAACTTAATTCTTCTTTCATTCCCTTCCATTTTATTTCCCAGCTATAGCAACTACTACCTTACAAAAACAGCATCCAGTATGAATCCTTGTAAATTTCGTACTCAGGTTTTCACAGTTCTGTCAGTGTGCAGCATCAGTATGTATTCAAGACAAGCAAACTACCATGATCTGGTAAAAGTATCCATGTTGGGATGTGGGAGGGAATAGCTTGTTTTAACTGTTGCCTTCCAGAATTAAAATAGGGCAACAGTGTCATAAAGCAAGTGGTCAGTGGCCCACTGAATCAAGGTACAATGAATCAAGTAAGGGAGCAAATCATCAGAGTTAACGTGCAAGATGTTTTCTTTAAGATTTAGAAAGTCATAATGGCTGTATCAAATTCTGTATAAACCAAGTCCAACTTCTGAAAACAACTGCTTCTCTTTGAACTTCAAAGGTATTGTTTAACCTGGGAATGGTCGGGCAGCCTGTATCCCAGTGATTTGGGAGGCTGAGCCAGAAGGATTCCAAGTTCAATGCCAGCTTCAGTAACTTAGGGAGGCCCTAAGCAACTTAGTGAGATCTTGACTCAAGATTTTAAAAAATAAATAAAAAAGGACTGGGATGTGGCTCAGTGGTTAAGGGCTCCAGAGTTCAATTCCCCAGTACAAAAACAAAAAAGGCATTTGCGTCAGAAACAGAAGATTAAGAATTAAGATCTACAAAAAGCTGAACTAGGTATTCCCAAATTTTCCCTGGATGAAGTATAGATAAAGAAAACAGTCTTGATATTTTCATATCGTGTCATGACCCAGACTAACCTGATCAAAAATCTAAAGACCTTCTCCCACAGCACTTTGGACATATTATTCTCTGAAGTGACTTAGACAACTGGGCAAATCTAAAATACAACATAAACAATGTATTCAGTCATAGAATCAATATCTGTATTCAGTCATAGAGTCAATATCTGTAATGTCAGAGAAGCAGTAATCTACCAGTGCTCTCTTAAAATAATCACAATTGTATATCTTTTTAGAGAAATATTTAAATAAACTGCTAACAATGGAATTTCTCACCACTAAAGTTTACGTGACTTGCTTCTCAGAACCACTGGGATAGGACAAGGTGAAATGTCTCAAAGCTCTTGGGTATCTTAAACAACTGACTAAAAGCGAAAACCTTAGGCACTACAACACAAACATATTTGCTGTATTTGGGGACTCTCAGAGCCTCATTAGAGAAGCCTGTTAAGGACAGAATCACTCTCAAAGACCAGAATTTTTCATTGTTGGTTTGGGTGCTCTCCCCATCCAAGGCAGAAATAGAGAACTTCTTTAATACTGAGCTTCCATGACTGACTAGAGTCCTGGTTACAGAAACTACAGGAGAATTTCAAGTAGGCGCACTATATTGCAAAGATGAGCTTTGGAATGAAAGAATGATTTAAAAGTAGAAAATAGGGCTGGGGTTGTGGCTTAGTGGTAGAAACACTTGCTTAGCACCAGTGAGGCACTGGGTTTTATCCTCAGCACCACATAAAAACAAATAAATAAATAAATAAAAGGTATTGTGCCCATCTAGAACTAAAAGTATTTTTTGAAAAATAATAAAAATAAAACTAGAAAATACACTAGAAATGTTTTGACTAGAGAAAAAATAATGGAGAACCTTTGAACAGGATGGTAAGAATGTTAGACTTAGCCAAATGATAATGAGGAGTCATTGAAGTATTTGGGGTCAAAGATTGATGTGATAATGTTGTTTTAAGGAGGACGATATGGTGTCATGATGAAGATGGATTAAAGAGAAATTGACTCCCAGCCTTGAGACCTGTTAGCTGTAAGGCATTGTGGAAATGGAATGAACTTCAGTGAGGAGTAAACTGTCTCTGCAATTGCTCAGTGTTGAGTGAATCATTAGTAGGGAAATCCCCAGTGCTCCTTATTCCTAACCTGGAAGATTTGAGGTGAAGATGTTCCTCTTGTCCATGGTTATAACACATTGATACATTCAGCAGTTCACTTGGTTCCCAGCCTGGGAAAGATTAAACTATACACAATTGTATCCATCTGCTTTTGGAGCCTGTGTGGAGAACAAGATAGTTAAGTCTGTCCATAGTTAGACCTCTGGGTACCTGAGCACTGGTGAGATAGACTGTGGAGGTGTGGCCCAGCCCTCCCAGCCTGGACCACCCACCTGACTCAGAATCCAGGGCTCAGCATTACTATTCATGGGACAGAGTGAAAACATCTTAGGCTGATCCTTTACTGAATAAGAATGAGTATTATTAACACTAGGGAAGCAGAGTCATTTTTGCCAGTATGCCATCTCCCTCACAAGAGACTAGGGCTTGGAGAGTTTGTTTTGAAGCAGAATATTAGGAAAAAAGAAATAGAAAAGGGATAAAAAGTGAACAGATGAACCCAGAAATGATGGTTAGTTTTGGACAGTACACTATAGGAAAGAAGCTTATATAGACTATGTAACAGACTGCGGGTGTTTAATATGCTAGATGTGGACATGACTGGCAAATACACACTTCCAGAATGATTAATCACCCCCACACTTGGCCCTGGGCTTATTACACTGCTGAGAGCTGTTTAGCATTCCAGTGCCATTGCTGAGTTCTGGACTCCGGGGGCCTCTAGCGGCTGCCGGCCTCCTAGAAAATAAAGGAAGAAATGCTATGTCATCTCAAAAGTGTTTTATGCCCAGAATTTAAAATGGAACAGTTATGAGGTTGCCTTCTTTTTGCGACAGCTAGGGAACTTTGGAGTGATTAAAAAGTTGAGCAGAGTCTGTGATAATGAACAGCAGCTTGGTACTTTGACTTCATTTGTATGTGACAAGAATCAACCACAAGAGGTTCCCTAACAAAAACAAGAGATGGTCGGAATGCACAGTTAAGGGAAGGGTAATTCAAACTTTCTCTCAATGCCCACCATGAGTTGCTGGTGGATGTTAGAAAAGAACTTTTAAGTACATTTATTCCAGTTGGTGACACACTCTGCTCATCAGTTGCCCACTCAGAGTCCCTAGGAGTAGAGAGAGTGAACAACAGCTCTTCATGGAGCAACAAAATGCCACTGAGCTCTCTCCTGTGTGACACCTACTGGCACATTTTCCTTTTTAATAAAAGGTGGGACTCCAAGTGCATTCTGCTGAAAGATGCTCAAGTCAGAGAGGCTGATAAGAACTAGGTGAGCCTAACCGGAATCCTAGAGAATGAAGCTATGCGATGGGAGGGACAATGTCTATCCTGTTCTGCACCACATCTCATATTCCTCATGCGTAGGACGCCTTCATCACATTTTTTTTTTTCCAAGATGAGACTGACAAAATGTCAGGTCAGTTTCCACCAGCTAGTTAGCTCTATTCCATACTGCATGAAATGGTACTTCTAAAAAGCTATCTAGATCCTATCAATCAACTTAAGAAACTAGATAGGACTTTGGGAAGGGAGAGGAGATATGTGAGTTACCAATAGAAAATGTGCATACTGCCAATATCCCTGGAACTATACCTTCTTGGTGCTACTTTAATAATGAAGAGGAGACTAGATATGGCATGAAGCCAACAAGGGAAAGCTTCCTGGCACTCAGAAAGCCAAGCTATGAGATATCAGGAGGAAGGAGCCACTGCGCTCTAACATTTCAAAAACGCCTTTACCCTTGAACATTCTACTTCCTTGTAATGTTTTATAACTGAAAATGATGTATAACTAAGCCTAAGACTGAGGGGGTCTAAGTGAGGCTGAGGAAAACGAAGGGATACTTCTAAATACATTTCTAGCATGGCTTACTAAAGATGGCAGATTAGCCACCTGTATTTATCTCCTCTGCCTCTTAAGTCTTCATTAAATATGTAGGAAAGAAATAAAAAGTGTATCCACCCATCACAACAGAATGGGAGAGAGACTATAAGTTGAAAAGAGATTTTGATAAGTTTCTGGAAAGCACAAAGAAACAGGTGATTCTAGCTCTGGAGGATAAGTGTGGGGAAGCTGCACCCTAGAATTCAGGCTGTGTGTGCTGCTTCCCAAAGAACCAGTATCACACCGGGTGGAGCGCTAGCAAGGATTTAGACTCAAGACTCAATGGAGGGAGTGAGAATGGGGACCAATGGAAGGGATGAAAACAGAGTGGTCAATTTACCAACCAATAGATTAAGAAAACCAGGAGACAGGCATTTATCCCAGAAGGGAGACGTGAGGGTTCCTTCCTAAAGAAACTGAACAGAAACTATTTGAGAAGATTTGGGCATCCAGTGTGAATATTTTTATACCAAAGCAAAGTCCATTGTGTCCTCTAATTTGGGGGGAATACCAACCTCCATGATCAGCTATTTACTCCCCTTAAAGTAATAGTAACCATAAACATGAACCCCAAGATAGCCTGATCCTGTTCTGAAATACAAAATCAAAAATGAAAACTAACCAGGTCTTTAAAGATAGACTTCTAAATGAAAGTCAAAGTAGGCAATGTACAAGTTTTAAGAATTTCTCAGAAAGAAACACATTCTGGAAAGAGAATATAAAATTTGTCTCTTCAGAGAAATTCGAGACAATAGTGTATCCACTAAATATAAACAGAATTCTATGAAAGAGGAACTAACAGAGAATATGAAAGAGATCTTGAAAATTAAAAATAAGATTGAAAAAATATAAGTCATTATTAGATTTAAAAAACAAAGTCAAAGAACTTTTCCAAATAACTTAAATTTTCTACCTAGCCTGAAATTGTTCTAAGCACTTCATCAAACAGCAAGCGGATCATGCAAATAATGGTATGGTGGACTTTAAAATATATATATATATATATATATATATATATATACATACATATGAAGTATAGAGAGATTAAGCAATTTTCCTAAAGTCACTTAATTAAGGAGTTACAATTAAAACCCACTTGAGTCTCTGAGCCTAACTGCTGTTGCACTATTTCAAGTAATAACTACCATTTATTATGTGCTTACTCTGTCAATATTTTACCTCATTTAGTCCTCAGAACAATCCTGTGAGTTAACATTGCTAATCCATTCTGTAGTTAGGGATATCTAAGCAAGAAATGGGTCACACAGAGAAGTGGGGAGGTAAGGTTTTATCCATGCCATCTTGTTCCAGAACTTATTTTTTTCTCTCAAACTCAAGAGGGTAAAAATATGAAAAAAAAAACAAGGGCTACCACCAAGCAATTAATACCCAACTTAGATTAGGTTCGAAAAATCTATAAAAAAAAGAAGTGAAGAAATCATCAAATAAATTTTAAAAGGGAAGTTTCCAAGCTCAAGTAAGACACAAAATGTTATGTGGAAAAGTCTCACTAGAATACCATGAAGGGTGATTTTCAGGAGAACAGCACCTAGATAATAACCCTGTGAAATTTTAGAGCAGTAAAGGAAAAGAGAACATGCTCAAATTTCTATTTGTATAGAGGCATTATGATGGAACAAGGCTAGAAAAAACAAATGAGATTTTACTAATAATACACATCTCATCTCCTGTACTGGTACAAGAAGACAGTGGGGCCATGACTGGAAATTCTAAGAAGAGAAGTGTTTTCTCTAGAATTCTGCTCACAGTTAAATTAACAAGGAAATTTCATGACAAAGAGGAGACAGTTTAGATGTGTAGTAAGTAGGAAACATCATCTCCTTTTGTCAGTAGTTACGTGAGGCTCTGCTCCAGCCTTGCAAAACCAGACAGGGTAGGGAGGAGACACGAGATTCAGGAACTAAGGGCTTCAGCTCAAGTAAACAATTTGGAAAATTCCCACATGCAGCAAGTGCCAAGGTCAATTAGTCTAGCTTGAAGCAACAGCCTAGATGGCTCCAAGTGAGGAGAGGAGGAGAAAGGTCAAGAAAAATGAAGTGAAAAATGGCAATTTCAGGGAAACAAGAAGCTACACAATAGAAAAGAAATGTAAATACTAACTTTTCTACAGTGAAAAAGCATTGGTGTAGTAATACAAATACTTTACACCAACATTCAACCTGTGAATAAAGTACAGATGTTTGGGACCACAAAGCAGCACTGTAAAGGTTAAAAAGTACAATTGATAATAGTGGGAAATGGAGAGAGGGGGGAAGGAAGGGTGACATCAGGACTCTGTGTATGACTGCAGAGTTGGTACTGCAAAAAGGTGATACAATGAGGGCTAAAAGCTGACACCAGGGAGAAGAGGCATGCTCTCCTGCCCATATGGATTGAGTCCACCTGGAAGAGTATATTTTCCTAATTGATGCAAATATGCTATGTGCACTCACAGGTGGCCTTAGGTGAAAATAATGATATGAGCAGTTAACTTAAAAATGTTGAGATGCTATTTACAGGTGATATAACAAAGGGAAAAGGCATGCTATTTAATGTTCCAATGGTAATAGAAAACACATCTAAATATGAGAGGAGACTGACCATAGGTGTTAGTCCAAGTAAGAATGAAGGGCTAATAGATTGTGAAATATGTATACTATTTAGGCAGTTGGTAATATTTATAAAATATTTTTTAAATGTTAAAAGTGCTTTCAAGTAAAAAGGAGAGAGTCAGTCACATGCAAGTCCAATTATTTCTGTGTTTTCACTAAAAGCTCTTTTACATAATAAAATATTTTAAACTATTGTGTAATGTAATAGTTTCACAAAACAATACACAAAGTGTTTGAAACTCAGTCTATTTTCTCTTTCCAAATCTCTTTGTCTCTTTGTTGTTATACTTTAAGTCTAAAAGTCTGGAGATTAGAGAATAAGGAAATAGATGAAGCAGGATTACATACTAATCAACAAATTTTCTATCAGAAAAAAAATGCAAAACCAAAGGACGTTTGGTGGCAGAGAGATTTGTGTAAAAAATAGTAATTGTAAGAGAGAAACACAGCAAACCATCTGGAAAAAATGATAGGAAATTCAATTTGTTTTTTACCATGTGATTATTCATACATTCAAAAAATATTTTTTAAGCACTTATTCAGTGCCAGGCACTGTGATGGTAAACGATTGACCCAGGATATGATCCCTGTCCTTTTGGAATCTGTCACTTTGCAGAAATGGTGAGAATAGACCCCAGTATGCACAAAACAAACCATGGAATAAATATCATAAGGGAATTGCAAATATAGAGCTGAAAGTGTTCAAATGGAGGCACTATCTCCTTATGTGACAAAAGGTGACCATGGCTGGGGCTGAGAGTCATGAAGGCATCACGGGACAATATCTTTCTGAAAAAAAGTGTGTTTCTCAATTCTTAACCAAGGCTACAGAATATTTGAGGTTATAATAAGGGTAAACATCAAAATGACCAATCAGTTTGAAAATATATGCCAAAGTAATATTATATAGTAAAAGTTCCTATGCCAGGGATATCTACTAGAATTTTAAACACTCTTTCAAAACCATGATCAGTATAGCAGAAACAATCTTCCTGTGAGGCATGAACTGAACCAAAAAAATTGAAAAAAATTGAATGCAGTTATGTAACCAGATCTAGGAATAATAGACTTCTTGGGCACCTTCTCCTTTTAGGTCATAGAGCTTCTGTACTCTTGTAGAGTGTAATGATCTTAAGCAAATCTCAAGATGCAAGGTAACTCAATGGGGTCACAACAGAGTCTTCAAATACACTCAAAATAAAGGCAGTATCTGACCTAACAAAGGGTCAGTGGTTAGAACTGCAATATTGCCTTTCTATTGATTTATTTAGCAAAAGATTCCAGTTGTCATTTAATGGGGTATTCTCATATCCCATTCATGTTTCCTTCCATGTGTATAGATAAATCTTAGCTTTTGACTTCTACCTCTCACTTACTTCTCCAGGGATATTTGTGAGTGGGGAAAGAGAAATGGCATGAATGTCTCAGGGCCCCTTCTTTTTCTGTCCTTTTATAAGATCCAGTTCTTCACAGAGACTCCCATTTGACTTTGCTATAAGCCCCACGTTTATAGGGACAGCTCCCACATGGAAAAGTGATAGATACCAGTTGTGCTTCTGTCTGTGTAAATCCTTCAGTGTGTGAATTCCGGATTAGAAAGCTCTCTTGGTCAAACTGGCATGGTGAAGCACAACTGTAATCTCAGTGGCTCAGGAGGCTGTGGCAGGAGGATCTCAAGTTTAGAGCCAGACTTAGCAACTTAGTGAAGCCTTAAGCAACTCAGAGACTTGTCTCTAAATAAAATATTATAAAGCTCTGGGAATGTGTGTAGGTAAGTAAGTGCCCCTGGGATCAATTTCTGGTACAAAAAAGGAAAAAAGAAGTCTCACTTGCTCAAAAGACCCAATGACCAATATCGGTAATAAATGATGAACTTTGCACTTCATCTGCCTTATTCTTCTGACTTTCTTCATCAATGAAGAACTTGGGTAAGAAAAGGGATTATATATATCAGGCCCCCTAAAAACCCAAGAACAGTTTCTCAACGAATGTACCTAAGCTGAAACAGTAATATTGGCACCATCAGGCATCTAACTTGCACTAATTGTAAAGTCAAAGCAACTAGATTAATTACACATTAAAAGATTATCCAATTTTTCCTATTCTTTCCCACCTTTGTTGACATGAACACACATTTTCCTTTCTATTATTGCTGGACACACATATTTTATGCATACTTTATGGATATACACATGTATGTTTATAAATATACACACACACACGTGTGTGTGTGTGTGTATAATATGTGATGGAAAATTTCAAATAAAAACCAAATCAAGAGAAAGTAGGATGATGACCTCCATATGCTCATCCCTGAGCTTTCACATTGATATAACTTACATAACCAATCTTGTTTAAATCACCTTTTGACTCCAAACTCCCTCCCTTTCTTAGCACTCACCCACTATCTCTGTTCCTTGTTTATCTGTAACTGCCAGAATTGCTGATTTTAAAAAATGATAGAGTAATCAAAAGGATGAGAAGATCAAGTCTGCTGATTTGGATACAATGAAGCACCCACTGAACCAAACAGATATGCTCTCTGCCCTCAGGAAGCTTATGCTGTACAATTAAAGAGTATAGAAATATTTTTTGAAAAATTAGAGAAATCAGGTTTTATGTTCTTTTATTTTTTTAAATTTATCTTTATTGTAAACAAATGGGATACATGTTGTTTCTGTTTGTACATGAAGTAAAGGCATACCATTTGTGTAATCATACATCTACATCTACACAGGGTCAGGCTTTATTTTATCCACAATATTTTATTCTTCATAATCTAGGATGTTCAGAAGATTTCTGAGATATTCTAACAATTTGGAATTGTTTCAAAGTTAGTAGAGAATTGTTATAACCACTGTCTTGTGAGCAAGATGGTATTGTTAGTACTGCTAGAATTCTGAGGCTCAGCAGGGCTCTACAAGGCAGGATCAGGGAGAGCGGTAAACCCTAGTTCTGTTTGACTTCCGAGTGCATACTTTTAACCACGCAACACATTTGCTCTCAAAGTGCAGAAAGTAGCTTGTGTGATATCTTAGTGGATGCCATGAACTTAATGAGTGAAAGCGCTGTGGTCAGGATAGGCAGAAGACAAAGGCAGCCTTCCCTAGAACCCCATGGTAAATCCAAGGAGGGAGAAACCACAGGAGGAGAGAGTGGGACTGAGGCTCAGTTCGTTTTGGGGAGATAAACAAATGTCTAAGAAACAAATCAGGATAAGAGCATAGCCTCATCAAGTTTTTCTTAAACAAGATAAAACATCTTTAATGTTTGTTTTTAAATACATACAGATATTGGGTTTATTTGTTTTGAATAAAAATAATAACAAAAAAATGGAATTCACTTTCTGAGTTGCTGTATTTTAGAAATTCTAAGACTAGAAATTTCAAAATAAAGGTATACAAAACTAGTTATAATGGCATGTTACAAAACATGGATTCCCCAAATGTGCTCAATTTAATATTTGCCAACCTTTTTGAAAGACATTTTTAAACCTTATAGAAATGGCAGGTTTTTACATTAGATATTCAAATGGTGTGTTGTAGTCACATTTTCACTGAAGTACCTTCTCCAATGAATCTGCCAAGGCTTAGGCCCTCCCCAGTGTATTGGTGAAGTAGTTAATAATCTATAAATATTAATTGAGAGAGAATATGGAAAACCCTTTTCCTGGTTCCCCTCTTTCCTTCTTCCTTCCCTTATTCACTCCGTGTCAATTTGCCAACGATATTCAAATTCCACGACTCAGGGCTTAAGTTCCTTCAACAGGATGATTATCTCCTTGGTGACAAGCCAACACATTACTTTAGACAAAAAAAAAAAAAAAAAGTTGAAATATGGGCCAAGAAGTTAGAAGTAGAAAAGAGATGGGAAAAGATGTCCAGAAAGGAGAAGAGAAAGAAGAAAGCCACGTTGAAAGGGGAGATAAGAATGCCAAATAGAAAACTGTTTGCTTCACTTCAAAAATTTGCATAAGATTCTTGTAAAAGAGTATACATTCACTGTTTTTTGAGACCTCAAAGCTATGAAAGGTAACTTTTTAGACTGAAAAAGAGATGTGTTCATCTGAATAAAGTTAGGAGAAACAGAATCCACAGTATGGCGAAGACACAAACACTGGACTGCAAACTCACTCAGCTATGTGTTGCATAAGTTAAGATTTTTAGAGGAATCACCAACAACTTTCATAATTAAATGATACCAGTATCTTACTGCAAAGAAATGCAAAAGAATTTTAAGAATACTTGCCAAAGCAACTGAGAAAACATTTCTAGTCCTTGGGGATGATGCAGAAAGCAAAAAGTGTAAGAGAGCTGTTAAAAAGAATTCAACTTGACAAGAAACTGCCAAACTCTTCACAAGTGGCTGTACCATTTTGCTTTCCTGTGACCTAGGCAAGTCCCAGCTGCTCTCAGCCTCTTTAGCACTTGGTATGAAGCCCTTTCAATTGTAATGCATTTAAGAAGGCATGTAAGTGGTAGCTCCTTTTAACTTGCATTTCCCTATTAACTAATAATGTTGAAATTTTTTTTTCCATGTGCTTATTTGTCACCCATGTATCTTCTCTGGCAAAGTGTTTATATATCTTCCCATTTTTAATTGGTATTTTTGTCTTATTATTGAATTGTAAAAATTCGTTACATAGGATACTGCATTATAGGTATTTTCCAATTATTTTCTCTAACTCTCAAGTTTGCCTTCAAAGTTTTAGCTTTTCCCACTCTTTCAAAACATTACAAATTGATTTCCACATAACATCAGTTTTGCAGTGCTTCCTGGTGCTTCTGAGGTGCATAGAGTAGTTTTTCTATCATCTTTCCCTCCTTCCCTCTCTTCCTTTCTCTCTTTCATCTATTGATCTACATGCTTTTCTATCACCAAATATTCATATATTGAAGTATTATATAAGTTTTTGGAAAAATATTTGAAATCACCTCTATGACGTAGAAGGCTGTGGTAGTTGTCTACCGGGCCAACTATAATCTTACTTGGCAAATTTTGTTAAAGCACAGATGAGAAGCTAAAGACAATTTGCCCTAGCGGGGAGGTTTAAAGAACTTAGTGGACTTTTAGTAGACTTTTTGTAGTCTTATATTTGATGATGTCTGTATGCTATGATAAACAATTTAAAATTATCACGTTCCACATCACATATATCTAAATTTTTTATTCAATAACTCATGTATCAGTATGGACACCACAGATATTTATTTTATGCTTTCTCAGCAATTATGATGCATTCTTGCAAAATGAGAAAAGATAACCTACTAATTACTTTCAAACAAAATGAAATTTTGGTAGTTGTTAATAGTAATAATCAAGTAAATGTGATACGCATTTTTTAGCACTTACTAAAATTTTGATTTTTGGAGTTTTATTTTGTGCATTTCAGAGTCAAAATTTACTTTCTTGGTTACTTTTCTCGGGTCCTATTTCCTTGAAAGACCCCCAGACCTGGCCTCTGTACCTACATGAAAGTACCCAGGAGGAAATAACCCAGCCTGTGGTGAGAACGAATGCAGAATAAGTGTCGACAGAGTTCCAGCAACTGCACAGGTGCCGTGAAGATGGAACTTCTGCTTCTGCTTTGCTGTTTGCCTTTTTTTTTTTTTCCTCCCACAAAAATGACAAGGCTGAGCAGAAGGTACAACAGCTGTAGTTAAGATCAGAATCAGAGAAGAGAAAGGAGAATAAATCAGAATAAACTGAACGTATGTCGGTAGTTATTACAGGAAATAGTGAAATGGGGAGAATGGGTGATAAAGCGAGAAATTAGAAAAGACTTATCCACCAGTATTTCCTAGACTTGTTAGCTAGTCTGATACAGGGGCACGAGGTCTCACCTTCATGGTGGATAAGAGTAGGAGCTGTTAATTCTCTCCTGGTGAGTACCAGTTGGTGGATTTTCCAATCCAGGCAGAAGCCCTACCAAAGTGATACCTAATAAGGATGAAATTTGCTAACACAAGCCTTTCAGATCATAAATAGCAACAACCTGATGAAATCTCTTGTTCCATATACCCAGTTAAAAACAAACAAGTTAAGAAACAAAAAACAAAAAACTCTAGATATTTTTTTTTAAAGTACAGATTTCTCTGTTCTAGCCAGAAAGATTTTGTTTTATTCTGTGGAAGAGTCCAGAAATCTGAAGTTTTTAAGTCTTTCAGGGACTTTTAGTAATAAGTCATATATTTAGGATACTAATTTTAGGTTGATTTTCCTCAGTTTAAGGGATATTATATAGGATTTGAATCATAAATTATGAGTCTTTAGGATTTTATATAATTTGTTATTCTTTAGAAGGATACATGCTAAGAATTTGCTCCAACTTGGAATGAATAAGAGCATAGGAGGGCTGGGGTTGTGGCTCAGTGGTAGAGAACTTACCTAGACACAGGTGAGGCATTGGTTTTGATTCTCAGCACCACATTAAAAAATAAATAAAATAAAGTTATTTTTAAAAGTAATGAAAAGTCATTGGAATATGAAAAAAAAAAAAAAAAAAAGTGTATAGAAACCAGGACCTTAAGTTCATGCATTATGGGCAGGACTGGGTATGTAAAGTACAGGGTTCAGTGCAAAATGAAAATGCGGAACTTCCTATTCAAAAATAATTCAGACTTTCAAGAGAGTGACAGCAGAACATTAAACCAAATGCAACATGAGACCCAGTGCCCTGCACACGGGGCATCCAGGAGTACCCAAGGATGGGGATGAGATGCAGATAAAATGCATTCTGAAAATGAGGTCATCAGCTTCAAAAATCAAATTGCTTGCAGGATTGAAATTAGGCTTAATTATTTAGCCAAGACAGTAAATTACAGGACATTATAATTAGCACAAGACTTTCCTTCTATAATTATCTGGACACCTGTGAAATATAGTAGGGTATGTGTAAGGTTGGTACTGATTTCAACAAATACAGAAAAGCTACTACTATATGTAAAAATATTTAGTTTCTCATTTTTATGTCTCCGTATATCTGTTTATGAAGAGTAGGCTTGATCTTGCTTCCATGTGTGAAAATCCTGGAGAAGGTCAAGCACTTCTGAAAAACACCAAACCTGTAACCTGTTAGACTGAGAAGGAATGAAGTGGAACGTGTAAATCGACATAAAAATCAGGTGGCAAAGAAATTAGACAGACAGTTACCGTGTTACTCAGTTTTCCATCATTCTGGCAAACACCTCAGAAAAACAACTTACATACAGAAGGAATGATTTATTTTGGCTCATGTTTTCAGAGGTTTCAGTCCATACTTTATTGCTCCCCATCAGAGCATCATGGCAGAAGGGGGCAGCAGAGGGGAACTGCTTTGACCACCAGGGTATAGAGGGTGGGGTGGGCCCAGGAACCAGATACGCTCCCCAAAGGCACACCTCCTGTGACCTACTTCCTTAACCATGTCCCACCCGCCTAGAGTCCACCCCCTCCTAGCAGTCCATTCAGCTATCAGTGGATTAATCCACTGATGAGGTCAGAGCCCTAATGATCCAATCACTTCCTGAATCCCCACCTCTGCACATCACTGCACTGGGGACCAACCCTTCCATATCCAAACCCGAACAGTCACAGTGTCCACAAACAAACCACATTGAGAGGGTTAGCACTGTTCCAGCATAATTAATAAGCTAATGTCCTTAATAAGGAGAGCTATCTATAGCTAATCCTCCATATCCTAGGAAGTAAAGAAGCCCCTGTATGGTACCACTGATAATAATAAGATCCTAACAAGTAATACTTGCTACAGTTTTTAATAATGCTAACAGACTAGGTCAACATATCAAAATGACAGGACTATGGGTTGTGTAATCCTAGCTAAATGAGCATTTAAAAATATATTATGTGGGGTTGGGGCTGTAGCTCAGGGGTAGAGTGCTTTTTTAGCGTGTGTGAGGCACTTAAATATGTATTCATGTGTGAATACATGATCCTTAGCACCACATAAAAATAAATTTTAAAAAAGCAGTCTTCCATTTACAACTATAGAAATTTTGTTAAATTAATATACATATCTTTATATTATGTGGGGGGCGGGGGGGAACAGAAGACAACAAAAGGACATTAACAATGTCTACACAATAAGTGAGGCCTGAAAAGAGGCAGTGAAATAAACACCAAAATGTGTTCACTTAAAGGAAACATACCTTGGGAAATGTAGCCAAACTCCTTCTCTATTGAAGCATGTCAATGCCTTGCAGATCTATTAACAATTAAAATCCTCGGGTGGTCTGAGAAGGTAATATTTTAATTTGGGATGTGGCACGATTACTTCAATCCCAACAAGTTATCAAAATAATATTATAGCTATTGGTATATGTCTAGCAGTACTCCTAAAAAGATATTAACATCAAGTATGAAGCAATTAAGAAATGAGTTAAACCCATAGTACTGAAGCAGTAGAACAGGTTTAAATGTAAGTAGAATAACAAATATGCTGAATTTGAGTATGTGTGCAAATTTTGTCTTTTTTAGGAAGTTCAAAGTACTTAAAGAAATCACCAACCACTGAAATAAAATATATATTGTTGGTGGGACTCCAAATTGGCACAACCACTCTGGAAAGCAGTATGGAAATCCCTCAAAAAACTAGGAATGGAACCACCATTTGACCCAGTTATCCCACTCCTCACCATATATTCAAAGGATTTAAAATCAGCATACCACAGTGACACAGCCACACTGATGTTTAGAGCAGCACAATTCAGAATAATTAAGCAATGGAGCCAATCTAGGTGCCCTTCAGCAGATGAATGGATAAAGAAAATGTAGTACATATACATAATGGAATGTTACTTGGTCATAAAGAAGAATGAAATTATGGCATTTGCCAGTAAATGGATGAAACTGGAGGCTATCATGCTAAGTTAAATAAGTCAATTCCCCCCAAAATCAAAGGTGGAATATTCTCTCTGATATGCGGAAGCAGGGCGAGGGAGGAGTGAAGGTTCACCCGATTGGACAGGGATAGTGGGTGGAAGAGAGGAGGAATGGGCGTGGGAAAGACAGAAGAAATTGGGCATAACTTATACATGTATTCATGTAACTCCACATCATATACAACCACGATATTGGGAAGTTATACTCCATGTATCTATGCTAGGTCAAAATGCATTCTGCTATCATGTGTAACTAAAAAGAACAAATTTTTAAAATTTTTTAAAAATTTTAAAAAGATCTAGAAAAATAAAAAGAAAGAAATTGTGGTATATATACACAATGGGATATTACTTAGCCTTAAAGAAAGTGACTTTATGACATTTGCCAGTAAATGGATGGATCTGGAGACTATCATGCTAAGTGAAATAAGCCAATCCCCCAAAACCAAAGGTCGAATGTTTTCACTGATATGTGGAATCTAAACCACAATAAAGCAGGAGGAGGGGAAAAAGAGAAGTTCAGTAGATTAGTCAAAGAACATTGAAGGGAAGAGAGGGGGAATAGGAAAAACAGTAGAATGAGTCTGACATAATTTTCCTATGTACATATATATGAAAATACCTAAGTAAATCCCACTGTGAAGTACACCCACAAGACTGGGATCCTAATTAGAATCAGATATATTCCATGCTTGTATAATTTTATCAAAATGGATTCTTCTCTGTCATGTAAAACTAAAAAGAACCAATAAAAATTAAGAAAATTTAATTATTTTGTGTTATTTATATTTGCATATTTGTGAAACTTTCTTTTCAAAGTTTCATTTGTTTAAAATAAAAATAGAAAAATTAAAGAACTGGGGCTTCAAGCCCTGGTTCATTCCCTAGTACTGGGCAGGGCAGGGGATGGTGGTGGCAGGGTCCAGGGAATAAGGAAAGGAAGAATGTACGGATTTTGGCAGGGCATGAGAATTAGGTCTTTTTCCAGGTTGGCAGTATGGAAAAGATAACTTTAAGACGTGGCATTTTATCATATCAAAATGCCTTCTGTAAATTTGCCCTTACAAGATAATATCACAGCTTTAGAAGTATCCATTTATATACAGATATGAAAGACACATATGTTCATTGTACTACTATTTATAAGAGCAAAAAGTCAGAAAACAACAACAAATTTTCATTTGTTAAATGTGTATGTTTTAAAAATGACCATTACATTTAATGCACATAGTCCTGGGTATTCCTCTACATTATGTGTTCCCCTCAGACATTAAAGAATGGGTCAATGCTCCCCAAAGAAATAATGCTCACACCATATACCACAATGTACCATCTTGGAGCTCCAGAGATTTCTTTTTATTATCCGCATGAAATTGAAAATTAAATATCATAGTCCATTAAATTGTGTAAGAGGTCATAGGGGCATTTGTACTGTGGGAGTATAAACTCTCCCCATTTTTATTAAAAGAGAGCTTCATCCTCCACTGACGTAATCCACCCACGAATGCGTGAGTCAGGCCCCTGAGCTCGCTGCTTTTGTCGATGTCAAGAAGTCAGAGTGGGAAGTACACAATGACCAGGAGGGAAAACCTTACATCTCCTGGTACCTTTTGAATTTTGAACCATGCAAATACATAACCAACCAAATTTTAAAATTGTACCTATTAAAACTGAGACCTTTTGGTTGCTTGATGTCTTAAATCATATAACTCTTCCTGTGTTATGTATTGTTAGCATTTTAAGTGAATGACGTAATCTAGCCAATAGGCCACTGGCCTTGAAAAAAGGTATGGAACAGTCTAAACAGATATTTGGGTGAAGATCATTCCAGGGAGAAGAAATAGCAGGAGAAAAGATATGGAAGACACTATTCTTGGACTTATGACATCATCTTTAGAGGTGAGATTATAGTGATGTTCTTACTACTTCTTAAATATGCCTATTAAAAACCAACACTGGGGCTGGGGTTGTGGCTTAGTGGTAGAATGCTCACCTAGCAAGTGTGAGGCCCTAGATTCCATCCTCAGCACCACATGAAAATAAAATAAAGGCATTTAAAAAAAAAAGAGTCAACATCATACAAAGTGCCCCCCATATATGGAACACTTCTATAATGTTGTAGAGCAATTGTAAGGATAAGAAATTTGCTTTATATTCTGTTTTAGTTAGCTTTTTCAATGCTGCAGCTAAGAGACTCAGGTCTCTTAGTCAAGAACAATTGTAGAGGAGGAAAAGTTTAGTTGGGGATTCACAGTTTCAAAGGTCTCAATCCATAGATGACCAACTCCTTTCCTCAGGTCCCAAGGTGAGGCTGAACATCATGGCAGAAGAGTGTGGCAGAGGGAAGCAGATCACATGATGATCAGAGAGCAGAAAGAGAGAGATCTCCACTTGCCAAAAAAATATATATGCCAAAGCCATGTTCCCAGTGCCCCATCTCCTCCAGCCATACCTCTCCTGCCTTTAATTACCACTCAATTAATCCCATCAGGTGATTAATTCATTGATTGAGTTAAGACTCTCATAGCCCAATAATTTCTCTTCTAAACCTTCCTGCTTTGTCTCACACATGAGTTCTTGAAAGCACCTCACATCCAAACCTTAGCATATTCCAAGTTCTTTCATCACCTAATTTTTCAACTTTCAGTCCAGTGATACCAATTACCATTCAAAATATACCCTAAAGAGTGTTCTATCGCTGTGTATCACTAGTGTGCTATGCTTTTAAAACTCAGTGCTATCGCAAGGAAATGGAGATGTAAACAGCAAAAGCATGAAATATTTTTACTGTTTTTACCCTAACTTCATTTTTCTCTCCTTAATTTTTGAATAGCCACAAATGCTATTATTTATTGTTCAAAACACAATCCTTCATAAATTTTATTTGTGAAAACTCAGACTTTTTTTTTTTTGCTATATGGCTTCTCTTTGTTATCTAGGTAGGCTTTCCAGTTGTTATTGTTCTATAATCTTTAGCCATATAATCTTCCCTTGAAACAGATGCATCTTATTTTCTAATATGTACCATAGATCATATTTAATCAACCTGAATAGCTAATTATTAGATTTAGCTATATGGCATTCCATTGGGTTAGAAAAATATATCTTATTTCTATTTAACCTTTTAATGGTGGGAGTAATGCAAATATAATGACCCAAGTCATTAAAAAGAGAGCATAAATTGGACACAGTGATACACACTTAGATCCCAGCAACTTGGAAGGCTGAGGAGGGAGGATCATAAATGTGAGGTGCATTGGCAAGTTCAAGACCAGCCTCAGCAACTTTGTGAAATCCTGTCTCAAAATAAAAAGAAAGAAAGAAAGAAAGAAAGAAAGAAAGAAAGAAAGAAAGAAAGAAAGAAAGAAAGAAAGAAAGAAAGAAAGGACGGACTGGGGAGATAGATTATTGATAAGAAAAAAAGCGTCAATTTATAAAACAAAAGAATATATTATTTATTTTATTTTTATTGATAAAGAAGAGATTGGAAATGGAAAAGATTATTTTGTAAATAATTATTATTAGCCCTCTCTGCTTGGTTTATTTAAAGGGTTGTCTACTCCTTAACCTATGTCTCTTCTATTTATTCAAACTTTCTTTCATTTATTTCCAGTACATAGAACCATTCCCCGTCCCCATGAGTAGATATAAACATGTAGGTAGGTCAAGATGAAAATCAAAACAAATATACAAATGTCCCTCCTGTTGCTCTTTGCTGGTGGAAACCTGGGAAGAGAAAGGAAGGACGGGTGATTTTTAAGACAGGGATCGTGGTCACTGGGTACTGACTTGTCTCTTCACTCCACAGTCATTTTTCTGAATTCTTCTCCCTGCCACGGAGATGGGAACCTGCAAATTATATTTCTCAGACTCCCTTGCCAGTTGGCTTTTTGTCTGATTAAACCGTGGGGTGAAGTAAGAAGCCACTAGTTCTGCTCTCCGTTGCCGCCTCCCCTGGTGATGGCAGCACTGGCACGATGCGGTGTCTGCCCAGCTGCTTCCTGGTTCCTGTTCACACAACTCCACTCCACCAGCTCAGTCTCAGGGCGGCGGTAACCTCAGGCAGTTCCATTTCACCTCACTCACACTGCTGAGCAGAGGGAATGGATTGCTCAAGTCAGAATCCTGAGTAGACTTAGTCTTTGTTTCAGGGTTCCGCAACACCGTTAGAACCAATTCCATTATTAAAGTCCCTCCATTCAAATGTCTATTTATATACTCACATGCACATTTCCTATAAAATATGAAGAAAACATGATCATTTGTGTTTATTTTACCAGCTTCCCACCTCTTGAAAGGTCTCTCTCCCACTTTTTCTACAGACATCAAAACTGTCTCTAACTGTGGTAGCCCAGAACTTAGTGTAATGCTCCTTATTTTCTCACAGTAACTGGATGTGTTGCCATAGTGCCCATATTCAGATTTTCTCTCATATCAAAACCTATCTATCTAGTATCTAATAGTCCCAGGAACGCATAGCATATAATACATATACTTTAATTCGAAAAAATGTATTTGCAGGATCTTTCAAGGTAATAAAATCATACATTGTCCCCCAAACTCAGTTGAATCTGAATTTCTTTCTGAAGACACATTTTGCCTTCTCAGGCAGAATTAGGCTTCCTCAGCTTTGCTCTCATAGCTATAAATCTGTATTTCTACTAAGGATAGCACTTATTACAGCATCAGTAGACTCCAGTCTGCTCAAGAGCAGAGACATGCCTTATCATATCCTTATCTTCTGCTTGATATTGTGCAGAAAACTTGTGAGAATAGTAAGACATGCTGTCAACTGAGCAGACATGTTGGTGTAAGCCAGGCATTATAAAGGACAATCAGGAACCCAGAAGTAGGAATGTAGAAACAGTCTGAAGATATTTGTCTAATTCTCTCAATAACATCTTTCTGTCCAAAATGTCTGAATTTGCAGGCAGTTGCATGGAATCCTCCCTCTGAACCTAGTCCAGATCCTCCAGAATCCCTGCATTAAGTTATCACTTGTCTTGGAAGAAAGCACATAAGTGCTTCCCCAAATGTGTGGTAACTCTGGTCCAAACCACTGACACTTAGCACAAACATTAACTCTTAGAAACAGTAATAGTGGATAATGTCTTAAGGCAGATCATATAAGAATATGTACATTTAAACAAAGACATTCAGAGATTCCTAGCAGCAGGGGGGACTGTAATGGTGTGAGTTTCAGGCTCTGTGATAGGTAGGAGAGATGAATAAGTGGGGTTTTTTACTTTCTTTATTGGTTTATACTCAGGCAACAGCCTCTTCTGTCAGCCTTACCCATAGGCAAGTGCACACACTCGTGCTAGCCAGTTGGCATAGGGGAAAGTAACTCCAGGGCTTATCACTAGTCTTGGTAATTGAAAAGAGTTCATATTCTATCACTGGGTCCTTGCCCATATGAGTTTATTGTGGCATCTGTCACAAGATTTCCTTGAAGTATTCAATAATGGTCCAGGGCGGGCAGCTTATGAAAAGTAGCCACTAAGAAGAGAAGCAGAGGTGGGGGACAAGAGAAGAATAGGGGAACTTTGGATGGTGTAGAGGAAATGGGGCAGGAGGGGGTGGGAGAAGGAAGATAGATTGAGACAGACGGTATTCCCCTATGTATATGTATGATTACACCAATGGTGTGACTCTACATTGTGTACAACCATAGAAATGAAAAGTTGTACCCCATTTGTGTACAATGAATCATAATGCAATCTGTAAAAATAAAAATAAAAAAAAAGAAGAGGGAGCAGGGCACACAAAAAACTGATGATTTTGGGGGGCACAAATGTAGACTGAACTGTGCATATTGCAAACACCCTTAGTATTAGAACACTTGAAATAATACATGCTTAGTTTCATAAGATGAGAACTCATGGTTGTAAAAAAAATCAGACCCAATGTTGAGCCAGTGACCTAACTGCTAGAATCAAAAGAAACTTCAGAAACAACAGAGAATGTGACTTTAAAAATACATATATAATATTTCCTTGACACATAATGACAATAGGAGTTTAGCTAAATTGTGTGTGTGCGCGCGCGCGTGCGTGCATGCGTGCGTGCATGCGTGCGTGCGTGCGTGTGTGTGTGATAGAATCCAACTGAGGCCCTCAGAGCTGTTGGAGAGACACACACCTTGTTCTATCTCCAGCTCAGCTTTCCTTAACTTTGCTCTTGGCTCAACATTCTTGCCCCTGATGTTTCTGGAAAGAAATTTGATCAAAAACATGCTGCTAAGGGATTCTTCACATGATGGGTAGCTATTTGAATTTTTAATTTTTTTTTCTTTATTGGAAAGTTTAAATAGTATAATCATGCTCATCAGAAGTTCTGAATTTTAGTTATAAGTGCATGATTGCAGAAAATTTCAAAAGGGATGGCTATATAATAAACAGTTTATTTTATTAAACAAAATATTTGAAAGCAAAAAGTCTTTGAAAAATACATCATAAAATGTAATCCTAAGTAGGTCATATAATTGAGACAATTGTAAGAGAAGATTAATCTTTTATATGTATCTCAGTTACTGAATAACTCTCATGGTTGGGACATTTTCATGCATTTTCTCATTCACTTTAAACAATTTTTAAATTTTATTTGTTCTTTTTAGATGTGCATGACAGTTGCGTGTATTTCGACATATTATACATACATGGAGTATAAGTTTTCTCAGCAGTCTTCCAGAATTCTTACTTCTCAACTGTGGACTTCCTGGGTCAGAAGGGCCACCTACCTAATGTTTATCAGAGTTGTGCTTCAACTAGAGGTCTATTGTATGTTAAAGTATTTAACTGTTCTACTCTATTGCATTGCCTAGAATTATTTAAATTAGAGATATTTCTGCCTGTATACAAAACAAATCTTTATGAAATTTTCTCAAAAAAATATTTTGTTTCCACTTATGTTTAAGAGCAATTTAAAAACCTTTCAAAGCAATTTAATATTTTGACCTTTCTTTTAAACAAAAAAGGTAACACAAATGATAATGTTCTATAATAATGGGTCTCTTTCATAGCAAGGCAGTCATTAATTGTTGTTTTCTTACCAGGTGAATTCTGCTTAAATAATTAACACATTAGAAATACACTTCAAGGAGCTAGCTCTGAATACCTGAATGAATCAAATTCAAGTTCTTCTATTATAAGCTTTCATCCTACCATGTTTCTTTTCTTCATAGCATTTATTTGTGTTTCTAATTAAGCACTTGTGTTTTTTTTTGTATTTTATCTAGACTGTAAAGTATTTTTTGTATGTTTAAATTTATTATTGAGTGCTCAGTCTCTATCATAATACCTAGTAGCTAATAGGCCCTCAATAAATATTAGCTGGTTGATTGGATGGCTAGACAAATGGAAAAATAGAAAAAAGAAAGAAAAGCAAAAAGAGATAAACTATTTTGGATTGCTAGTATTGAAGAAAGTTTTCAAAATGACCCAGAATTTAATCTGGGCTTTGAAAAGGAGTCAAAAGTAAGGTCTCAGTCTACATGTTGAAAACATACAATCTTTATTACAGCTTTTATTTTTCTCCACCAAGTGCAGCCAAGAAGATACGGCCTAAATAAACTCTACAGTTTCTTTTTCAACACATGTGGGAGAAAATGATATGGATATATTAAGTAATGCAGTCAAGTAAAAGAGGAAATGAAAATCATTCTTAAGTGAACAAAATCCCGCTTCCAGTTTCCTGTAGTACCAGCTATACTTGAAAATGTATAGTTTTGAATGCATTGAAGAGTCCATGTGCTTGCATTGTAAGACATTACTTTTAGTAAAAAGCAAAACTGAAGCCATATGCGCCCATTCTGCATCCCTACTTAAGGCATTAGAAATCCAAGCACCAAGCACTACGTCTTGGTGCAGAGTTAAGGGACACATTTGTTTCCTGATTCTTGGGACTTAAGGTCTGAAAAGACAACAACTGGAGCAGCTGTTTCTCTTGCTCAGTCTACAATGCTCACTCCCACTGCCCTGCTGTTGGTCTACTTCACAGCTGTGTCCCCTGCCTCGCCCTAGTAGAGAGCTGAGTTTCCCACTTTTGACAGAACTTTCCCTCATGATTCTACCTAGGAGGATATGTGACCCTATCAAAGCCTTCTCCATTTGTGCATTTCTTCATTCCTTTTTGTGAGTTTTCTCAGCTTTTCTTCTTCTGATTTGAAATGACATAAGTTTTCTTTCCTGGAGGCTTTGCAATATTCTGGAGCAAAAAAGACCAGACTCTCTCCATGCACCTGGAGGGTAATTGCTTTGTCACCAGTCCTTTCAGGTATGCTCCCCAGCCTTCTTACTGCGATGCTCTTGTCCCACACAGAGTGCTTCTCTATTGTTAGCTGTGTTTTTTTTTTTCCCCTCTTATCAGATAATTGAGTTAAAAGTGTATATAGTCTAGACAAATTCTGCCAGATGAGACAAGACGACAAAAGAGTATATTTTAGGAAATAATGACCAGAAGAGGACATAGTGTCCACCACTCCACTCCTGATTGATTGACTTCATTACTGAGCTGTAGCCACACAAGAGCCACATGCATTAAGAAACTATTTGCTCTCTTAGGATCAGCTTTGCTCCCCTTTGGAAAACCCAGATTCGTTTCTAGATGCAGACAGAGGAATATGCCCAAATTTTAAAATGTCATTCAGAAAACAAAACAAAACAAAACACACAAAAGGGGGGGCGGTTGGGGAGAAAGACCTGGGTTTGAAAGGAAAACAAAAACAAACAAGAAAACACCCTCTGTATTTATAAAATCAATAGAAAGGCAGCAAGAGTAGTTGAAAATCACCTGGAAGCTGGGAGCCCTGGATTCTGGTCCTAATTAGTCTTAATTTCCTGACAGACTTCAGGGACACCACATAAATTTTCTGATGCTCATTGTTCTCATTTTCAAAATGAGGAAATTCATCTAGAAGATTTCCAAGTTATTTTCTGGATCTGAAATTCCATAATGCTTATGATCGTCTGCTGATAAAATATCCTGAGCAAGTTACTTCCATCAGGGTGACTGGCTCAAATATTGCCTTTTAAATTTTTTGTGGGGGTGGGTTACACATAACTTTAGAATTCATTTTGACATAATTATGAAAGCATAGAATGTAATTTGCTCAAATTCAGTCCCCAGTACTTCCCCTTTTTCTCCTCTCCTCTGTCCCCTGTGCCCTTTGCTCTACTCTTCTGATCTTTCTGTTACTTATAGTTTTATTTTTAAATCAGTGTCTTATGAACCTTTATGATAGTGAGATTTACTGTGGTAGATCCATATATGTATATAGGAAAGGTAGGTCAGATTATTTCCACTGTTTCCCCTTATCCCATCCCTTGATCTTCTCCCTCAATCCCCTTCTCCTACTCCACTGAACTTTCTTATATTTTGACAGAATTCCTCCCTCCCTTTCTTTTCTTTTTTCCACCTTATTTTGAACTAACTTCTGCATATCAGAGAAAATATTCCACCTTTGACTTTCTGGGTCTGGCTTATTCCTCTTAGCTTGATAGTCTCCAGTTCCATTCCTTTACTGTCAAATGTCAAAATTTTATTCTTCTTTATGGCTGAGTAATATTCCATAATATTCCATTGTGTATATTACCACATTTTAAAAATCCATTCATCTGTTGAAGGGCACTTAGGTTGGTTTCTAGGAGAATTGTGCTGTAACATCTGGAAAGAAATACGGTTTTTGAAAATTGTACTCTAAGATACTTGGACAAATTTTAACTTCCCTAAATCTCAATCATCTCATATGTAAAGAGGAAATTGTAACAATAACTACAAGACAGAGTTGTTGGGTGAATGAAGAAAGATAATTCACATAAAACCTCATTATGGTACTTGGTGTTCAGAAGTACTCCAATTTGAGGCAACTAACGTGAACCTCAGTCTTCTCAGAAAAGCCTAACATGTTTGTATTTATTTGATGAGTTTCAGATCTCCTAATATAATCTCTTTAAAAGTCATGTTAATAGATAACACCTGTTTACATGTATTTCTCCTCCTAAATTGTGGCTATCACAATTAGTATAGAGAGGAGCTGAGGAAATGAGCCTGAGGCACACTTTTACATTGCTGGAAAGTTGCAGATTGGTGTAGCCACTCTGGAAAGCAGTATGGAGATTCCTCAGAAAACTTGGAAAGGACCTACATTTTGATCTAGTTATCCCACTCCTCGGTTTATAACCAAAGGACTTAAAATTAGCATACTACAGTAATGCAGCCACATCAATGTTTACAGCAGCTCAATTCACAATAGCTAGATTGTGGAACCAACCTAGATGCCCTTCAACAGATGAATGGATAAAGAAACTGCGGTATATATACACAATGGACTATTATTCAGCCATAAAGAAGAATAATATAATGGCATTTGCAGATAAATGGATGGAATTGGAGAATATCATGCTAAATGAAATAAGCCAATCCCAAAATACCAAAGGCCGAATGTTTTCCCTGATAAGTGGATGATGATATATAATGGGGGTGGGAGAGTGGGGAGGGAGAGAAGAATGGAGGAACTTCAGATTACATAGAGGGAAATGAAAGGGAGGAGGGGGCGGGGTATGAAACATGGTGGAATGAGACAGACATCATTACCCGATGTACATGTATGATTACATGAGTGGTATGAATCTATATCGTGCACAACAATAAAAATGAAATGATGTACCCCATTTACATACAATGAATCAAAATGCAGTCTGTGAAAATAAAAAATAATAATAATAAAGAAGAAGAAAAAAGAATGACAACTCTTCAATACCTAAAGAAAGGAATTGTATCGCCACTAAGTCTAATAACCAAATAAACATTTTTATATTTCAATGAAAAAAAATGAGCCTGAGGCAATAGCTAACCTGTGCCCTCTACTGACCTTTAATCTTTTGCTTTTAAGAGGCTCAAGACTACTGTGGGGTTCACGTCAGACTCAGGAAGCCATTGTTTCTGTCACTAATAGGAATTTAGAATGCGTGTGGCAATCAATGATCCAACTTCTGTAATTTTTAGTCTTAACTATCCACTGAAGCCAATCTGTCCTTGAAAACCATGCCAGGCCACAGAGCTTTAGTTTCCATGGCGACAGTACAGGTCAATAACTGCAGTCACACCTTCATCAGCCATGATTGCATTTGGCAATGTACTTTCTTCTGTGCTTCCTTTTGTTCGAGCCTCTCTCATTTGCTTAATTCTCATCTCTGTTGGGAGAATCTCAGAATGCAAAAGTACAGAAGCCAAATTTAGATGAAAAACTGTGGAGGCTTTAACAAAATGCTGGAGAGCACTGTAAATCTTATAACTCACAGGCATGTGCTTTTGGGAATCAAGTCCTATATCCTTGGTGTCAGAATCTTGTTTTCCTTATTTTATTGCAGATTGGAAATTTTTCGCTTGCAATGAATGACTGTGGTTTTTGGAAAACATCAGCATTATTTCAGCCTCCAAGACCATATTCTGATATTACAGATACTGGATTTTTTAGGATAAAGTCTAAACTCTGCAACCTGTTATGCAAAACCCTATACCATCAGATCTTCACGCATAGGTATTGTCTTCCTCTTCTTCTCCCTTTTTATGCTGTATACCCAAGTGATGTTTGTTTTCCTTCCTGTTTGTGAAGTCACCCTATTGACAGGGCTCTCACCGCTGAACTGGATGACCATCCCACTAAACCCCACAGAGAAGCAGTAGTGGATTGGTGGAGCGGCAGGTCAGGTGGGCTCAAGTGCAGGTAGCAAGCGTGTGCCCCGGCTGTGAGGAGCCCACCTTGCCAGCCCGGGTCTGAGGCACTCCAAGTCAGGGCTGAGACAAACCAGGGCACACCAACCTGTCATCTCACAGTGCCCAGGCTGGTGAGCATGCGCACTCCAGACAGCGCTATGGCTCGGAACACCCCAGCATCCACAGTCCCCTGAACTCAACCTTCTGGGAAGCTGGAATTGCAGGTGAGTGGCAAGAAAACCTAAGCGGAGCAGACCTGAGTGAAAGTTCAGATGCAAGAGTTAACCAATAGCATTAGTCATTTTTCAGACCCTGATTAGCATAAATTTGGACCAATGGTGTTGACCCAAGTGCTATAAAAACCCCTAGACTAGCACACTCCGGCAGCAACCCCTATCCAGTTCCCTCTAGGGCTGTGAGAGTGATGTGTCTTTTCCTCTCAGATGAATAAATGCTACTCTTTTGCACTCACTCTTCCTTCTTCGTTCTTTAGATTCATGAGTCAAGAACCTGGACAGAAGTTGGCTGTGAGCTTCTGAGGTCTGGTGCAACGTTGGAGGGCATAGCCTGCCAGTAAGAGCTACAACACACCGCTTGATGGGAGTGGAGAAGAATTCGGCTTTTCCAGCCGCCACCCTTAGAGCTGATGCCTGCAGGCAACCCCTACCTTGATTAGCTGCTGACGCTTCAACAGGCTTTCTTGGCTAGAGAGGCTTGCAGTTTATGCAGATCCCACGTGCTATGGGAAGTGGAGAATCTAGAGTCATCTCAAACTCCAGCCTTGCTGTCCTCGGGACCCTCACATGCTAACCTCTTTATGGAATACCATTCCCTCGACATCTCCGTGGTTGTCTGCTAATTGACCTTCCGGTCTCAGTTTACATTCTGCAAGGGAAGTTTTCCCAACCCCACATCTGGCTTTGATCTTCCTTTATACCATGTGTTCCTGTCATACTATTATCAGGACACATTTTATTAGTTTCTGTATCAGAACTCCTCTGTAGATCACCATCTCTCTGACGACTGAGACAGGGTCTCTTTCTCTGACCTTCTCCACTGTTGAATTCCCTGAGTCCTCCCAGTACTTGATATGTCATAGGCACTTGATAAATATTTGCTTCCATGGCTAAAATTACTTTATTCTATTTGGTCATTAAAGTCATTTGCTATATTCATGATCTTGATGTTCTGCAGCCTCCTGTCTATCCCTTCTCAGGCATACCAGAAAATGCTTTTTATTCAAGAGATATTTCATTCAAGTTATATCTTCCTATCTTTCAGAAGAATATAAGTGAATATCTATTTACTCAAAGTGGACAAATTCTCTAAACCCTGGTGTGACTCTTTTCCACACAATTTATTCTGTTAAAAATCAGTTTTTAAGTCCAAATCAATATAACTATTCTAAGATTTAAAAATAGGCAGTAAACAAAAGTGTTGAAAAAGATAAAATAAGGGACACTACCAATCTCTGCTCTGCATCTGTAATTGTCAATCAAGTCCCCCAGCCAGTCGCCTAACTGCCTCTGGACTACTTTTTGCTACTGCATATACAGTCTTGTGTTTCAGAGCTCATCACTCAAAGGCAGGCAGGAGCAGAAGTTATATAGTTTTGCAAATGTAAAACCACTAGGCTTCAGGGACGGGGACCACAGGGATAAATCTTACTTGTTTGAACCAGGCACTGAGGTTGAAACCACAGTCTCTTAGTAGGTAGTATACTGATGTCATGATATTTTGAAGACAACGTATTGAAACCAGGATTTTTTGAGCTATCAGATTGTTAAATTATTAGCAACTAATTAGGCAATGGACACCTTCCCTTCATCTCTGAGTCTTACATCCCAACTATTTCCATCTATATTTCTGAATGACGCCCCAAACTGAACTGTCAATCTACTAGTTTGGCTAATGTTGAATTTCAAAAGGCCGAAGGACACCCCATAGAATTAAGCAGTAGGTGCTGAGCTAGCTATGTCATATGATTCAAAAGGACATTGAAGCAGGAGAGTCCAGATAAAAATATCCAGAGTATCTAGGAAAAATTGCAGGGAATGAGGGAACCACTATACTGATGGCGTACAAGAGAAAAGGATGCTTCAAACAAGTTTAAGAGGAGAAGAGGTCGCACAAGCACATGCCACAAGGTGATCTCATAAGGTTGGCACTAAAAAGTAGCTATTGGGCTACTAGCAGTCTGTAGACTGTACTTGTGTATTAGATTAGCAGTTTTGAAAGTAACTGCTCGACTGGGCACAGTGGCCCACATCTGTAATTCCAGTGGCTCAGGAGGCTGAGGCAGGAGGATTGCAAGTTCAAAGCCAGCCTCACAACTTCAGCAACTTAGCAAAGACCTAAACAACTCAGTGAGATCCTGTCTATGGCTCAGTGATTAAGTACCACTGGGTTCAATCCCTGCTGCGTAGTTAATTAATTAAACTGCTCACTGCTATGACAAAATCCCACAGAACAGGTGGTTAAAACAAGCATTTATTTCTCACAGTTCTGGAAGCTAAGCAGTTCCAGATCAAGCTGTTGGTAGATTTGGTTCTATGAAATAGCCCTCTTCCTGGCTTGCTGACTATCACTCATATTCTCATGTGGTGAAGGGGGTGGGGAGAAGAGAGAGAGAGAGAGCACATTTAAACTGTTCTCTTCTTATAAGAACACTAATTCCATCAGGAGGAGCCCACTCCCATGACCTCGTCTAATTATCCCTCATCAGGTGCCAGGACTTTGGAACACAGGGCTTCAGCATAACTATTTCAGGGAGAAACAAACATAACACAGTTCATAATAATGTGTGCACAGGCATCATCTTCTCCTTGATTTCTTTCTTTTATCCAAGGAGCGCAATACTCAACCTTCCCTTCTTCATTCCTGCTCTTGTTGTATCTGGCATTAACCAGGAGGTCCTAGAGTAAAGCTTTCAATGGGATAAGCACAATTTCATTTGCTGTGTAGATCAATAATAGTTTGGAAAGTGAGGCGTAAGGCAGACGGCAGTAGAATTTCAAGGTCAGGCTGAAAGTAAGGTCAAGAAGCCCTGTACTCTCTGTTGCGGGACATTGGCCACAGACTGTAACAGATACTGGCTGTAAGTCACAGGATGTGAGCATACGTACATTTCTGTGAGCATGTAGCAAACTCACACTCAAGAGATTTGATGCTGCTACCTCCTTTCCCCACCCCCAGCATGCTTCCTCTTCTAATTGTGGTGCATGTGGTTACTTGTACTAATAATATGAGACAACTACAAACTGTTATCCACAGGAGAGGTCAACAGTTTTTGTCATCTTTATCTGTAGTGGACAAATTTAACTTTCAAGTTTTTAAGGTTGAGAAATATTATCATAAACGATGTCAACAGGGAACAGAAAGTTGAAAGGCAGAGAAAGAGACAGAGGGGAGGAAGAGGAGAACTGGTGTGGGCGGGAACATGATAGACAAAGAGGGAATAAGAAAGAGGATGAGGAATGGAAGGAAGGTATGCATGGTTAAATGAGAATATTGAAAGACAATTTCCTCTATTTCCCTTGTTATGTCCCCACTGCTAGTGATTTAAGAATCGAGAGGTTTTCATTTGATAAAAAACTTACAATTAATTTTAAAAGTAAGTCAAAGTTAAAAACTAGGCAAAGGATCACTGAGTACTTCTTTTACACAGGTTGTACCATCTCTTCCAGTCAAAGAGAATACCCAAAGATAAACCAAGAATCCTATTTTTAAACAAAATTATGGGAGGTCAGATATCTGGACGGAGCTCCTGCACTAGGCCCCAGTAACCCAGCAAACCAAAAAAAAAAAAAAAAAAAAAAAAAAAAAAAAAAAAAAAAAATGGAGTCACTCATGCTAAAGTTCCACATCACAAACCTGAAACTAAGAATTTCACCTGGGTGGGCTTCTGAGACATCAGGAGAGGCATGATAACCAAATCCCCAAAGAGGCAGGTATTGGCCAGCATGAGGAGAAAGCCCCCTCTGCTTTAACCCTTCCATGGAAAGTAACCTGAAGAATTCTGGTGTGAACCAATCCTTTTCCTATTGTGGTTCTTCCTCGTTACTTCATGAAAACTGAGTGCTGTGCCACGCCTATGGAAGTGCTTATCTAAATCTCTAGATGGGATGTTCCAGAATAATTAATGGAAAACAAAAATCAATTAAATCCGTTTGTTGAAAATTTGTCATTAGACATTTTGGATAATTAACTATGATGGATAAGTGTCAGTAAGTCATATATTTCACAGTTTCAACCATTATACTTAGGAATTAGAGGAATTTACCTACTTCTTCGGGGCACTCTTTCTTAACCTTTGTAGCTAGATTCTGCTTGTTAATTTAGTCTCAAAAATGTTGCAACTTGGGAGTGACTTCTGGGTTCCTTTTCTTCTTCCTTGTTTAATGACCTGCTCTGGGCTCCCTGTGATTCTCCCCAAGTGACCACTCCACTTCTTTTCCTGCAAATGCCACCTCAATACTTAAGGCTCTTAAACTTACATCTCCAGCTTGACTTCTCCTCCAATTCCACATGTGTATTTACAAGTGCAAACCACATATTTCCACTTGAGTTTCAGGACGTATTTCAAAACATATCAAAATAACATACCTCCAAACTGATTTTTGCCCCTATAGCAAATATTGCAAGTTTGTTGAGTCAAATTTTACTTACAACTCCTTTTCCCTTTCTTCCTTCTATCAGGTTAGCTATTAAAGGTCAAATACGATTTTCTTATCACTCCTTCACCTGGTGGTATCTGTGCCACATGATTCTAGAGAATAAGATTATAAATAGACATTGCTTTGTGCGACTTCCAAACCTGTTTCCCCTTTAAATCTGTCCTGTCTCAGTAAAGTACTTTATAATTGCCCCTGTTGACTATAGCCAGAAAAAAAGGTGGCTGTTCTAGATTCATCCCTTTACCACAATTCCCAGTCTTACCCCTCCTCCATAAACACACTGAGTCCATCAGAAGGCCCTGTGCCTTTTCCTCTGAAGAACAGGTCAGGCGGTACTATTAATGTCTTTCTTGGCTCTGCAGCTACTCCTGTCTAAGTTAAATCTAAAAACTGCTTAACAATCCCACCCGCTTTCATTTTTTCTGTGAAGTTCTTTTTCAGCTCAGTAACTCTTTAAAAAATTCAAATACTATCATGTCTTTCCTCTGCTTAAAGCCCATTAGGACTCCAGTTGCCCATATTATAGAGTTAAGCCCCATACCAAGACACCTATGACAATGTCCATGTCACATGCTGAGACCTATTGAAAGTTGCGTGGTCTGCTGTTCCTTCCTTTAACCCATCAGATGTCGCTTCAACCCTCCCTCAGGGAGCTGCAGTCACAGTGGCTTTCTGTAAGTTCCCAGAGCACCAGCAAATCTTCCACACCCCAAGTTCTCTGTACACTGCTCCCATTCTTACCCTCCATGCACCGTGTGGAGATGGACAGCTCCGTTACACCCTCAAGTCTCTCCTTACGTGTGTCCTAACAGGCCTCTTGACCACCTGATTAAAACCGAAATCCATTGCTCTCTAAAACAGAATGCCTTTTTCATTTAAAGCACCCACTATCATTCTCGTTTGTATCATTCAAGGTTGACTTGGAGAAAGAGAAAGCTAAGCAGTTTCTTTTAACAGAATTTAGAGAGTGAGCTCAACAGGAACTGGATGAGTGAAATAAACAAAAGGTACCACAGAGTTAGCACATGCAGGGAGAAGTTATGACCACCCTCGAGACTGGGGATTTTATGAATAGACAGAGAGTGTCACTTGTCTCCTGCTGGTACCTCTGGAGCCTGGAGGAGGCCTGAGAGCTGGTTCTCAAGCTTGAAGGCAGGGTGCTGCCCAGCTGGTGCTGGCACCTCCAGTAGGGTCCATTGAAGTTGGTTCTGGAATATTAGAAGAAACTAGAAATTCCAAGCAACTAGTGATGCTGGTATAATGGCAAGGAGGGTGACAAGGGGGACTAGAAGTCCAAGTTCCTCTTGCTTCCTTTTGCTTTCAAATCTTTCTTGTCACACTCCCTCCATCAGCAGAGCCTAACATGCATCCACCTGGCAAAAAATAAATGAGGTTTGCAAAGTCCCAGGTCAAGTAATTCAGGGAAGCATATGAAAGCCTTGATTTAGAAACAAAATATCATAGCATCATAATGAACTTAGTTATTTGTTCATTGCCTTTTCTTTCCTACTAGACAGAACGTGTTCAAGACTCACTCTTTTTACCACTGTATCCACCCCTCCTCCCCATCCTCATGTGCATAGTACAATAACAAGGAGATAGAAGATATTCAATAAATATTCCTTAGAGGGATGAATAATGAATGAATTTATTAGGTTCTTCTCAAACTACTTAACAAAAAAATACAATTCAATTCTTGTCAAGTGAACAAATAATTAGTGCCTCATATAATGGCAGTGGGGCTAAGATGAACATGAGGCAGTTACCCTCCATTGAGTGGGAATTTGAGATATTCACTTGTGACTGTAAGTAATAAAATACCATAGCAAACATTCATATGCATATTCATTTTTTAATGCCAAAAGAATAGAGCAGGCAGCAAAACCTATAGGATGTTAGAAAATAAAAAGGTAAATGTAGCTTTGAGATAACTCACAAGACTTGTGGAAGAGTTATAATCTGAGGCAGGACGGTGAGAGCCATGGAAGAAATGAGTTTGGCAGGTTTTGAGATGATTCTGATAGTTGCAAAGAAATTAGGGTTAAGTAGAAGATGTCATATGGAAAATTAAGTTGGAATCAACTATAAAAAAAATCACGATGCAGGAGTTGGAATGATGAGCATTGTGTCTTTTGTAAAGTGCAGCATTAAGAGGCTTTCAGTGAAGGAGTAATGTGGCCAACGGGAGTGGTTTCTGGAGATAAATCTGGCAGCATCAAGGGCAATTGACTGAGTGGGTAGAGACAGGAAGACCCGTAAGGAGACCATGACAATAATCTTGAATCAGAAAAAGATGGTGGAAGTAGAAACAAAGAAAAGACATAATAAAGAAAAGACAGGTAATATTTAGAAGGAAAAATCAATATACATGGTAAAGATTTAATCCAAGAAGAAGGGAAGAGAGGATATTTAGGATGAATCTACACTCATGCACATAGGCAGAATCCATGGGGGTGGATGTAGAGAGACTACTGATTTCATGAGAAGAACTTAGTCAACAAGAACATCAGCACCATTGATGTCCCCATGCACATTTGTCTTCCAACAAAGAAACTCAGTATTTGAAAAGTTAATTAGAGTCAGGAAGGATGTAGATATCTTCATCTTGAGCTCCAGAGGCAGCAGGTTTCTGGAAGTTATAATAGTCACAGAAAGTCTCATTTCCATACACGTGCTCTCTGAAATTGGTCTGTTGAGTGTTTTCGTAGAGTACCTTGTCAGTTTCTTTGTTAGTCTTGGGAGGCCCCATTTCCACATTTTCATAGTTGGCCTGCATCCTAGTTCCCCTGACAGAAGATCTGTGGCTTTGGGTTTCAACTGAGATTTTAGGCTTTGAGCCAATAATGTGGGGACTCAAACAGAGTGTTTTTGCAAAGTCTTTTTTCCTGCTGTTTCTCCTCTGCAAAAACCTCGGTAAAGTAAATCTGGTGGTGTTATGGTGTTTCCAGTACCAAAAGCACCCAATCCCACCGACCACCAAGAGAACTAGAAGGGAAATGCCCAGAGGAATGGCCACGGAGGTGTTTCCACAGCTTTTCAACATTGCTGCACAGACAGTGCTGTTCAGTGGTTTGGAGTTGTCAGTAATAAACTCACAGGTACAGACAGATGTAATTCCTTGCAGCCTAATACCGTTCAAAAATGAGTTTGGAAGCTTTTCTAGGCATTTATTTTTCAGATCAGAGAAAACATTATCCGGCAAAGTCCTGAGGCACCTAGAGGTGAGATTGAGTAGACTTTGTTTTGAGAGGTGGCTTTCTTTGTATTGGATGCTGTTCACGTGGCAGCCATTAATGTACAATTGGACTGTATCAGGGGGGATTTTATTCCACTCCACTTTCTTTTCTATCAGTGAATCACAAAATGAAGCTGAAGTGAGTGGAAGATAACAGCAGAGTAGAAAACTCAAGAAGAGAAAGGTTGAATTATCTGCCATCCAGAAACCTGTTGTAAATTAAAAAATGCATTAATTGCATATTTAGTATGTATCATAATCAAAACTCTACCACATCTACCAATACACTACTGCCAACATATATCAAAGAATAGATAAACGGGAAGCATTCAACTAGGCTGAATGTTCTATTATGATTTATCAACAAAACATTATTAATATATATTTTCAGACTAAACATATTTATTAAACATAGAAATAGTTACATCCAATATTTCTTTTTTTTTTTTTTTTTTGCAGTGCTGGGGATCAAACCCAGGGCCTTGTGTTTCAAAGGCAAGCACTCTACCGACTGAGCTATCTCCTCAGCCCTACACCCAATATTTCTAACAGTATTTATCATCATCTACTGAATCTCATCAAATTAATAGTATTTTTTGAATCAGCCTGTAAATAATTTTATATCAATTATCTCATTTAATCCTACAACTGCCATTTGAAGTGGGTACTACTCTTATCCTCCTTTTGCAGATGATAACATAGATGATTAAAAATGTTAAACAATTTCATTAACAACTAAGTAGTGACTGAGTCATATTTCTCCCAAATATTACTCTTAACAAATATCTATAAAAGTTTATCAATTGTATTCATTCCTATATTTGTATAGCTTAGCTCAGGGGTTTTTTTGAGGGCTGAGAACCATATTTAATGATTTTACATTACCAGTAATAGCACTAATCACAGAAGAATTAATTTATTAAATATTTGTTAATAAATACAAAATCTGCTTATAATAACAAAAGTAATAATAAACAAAATAAAGAAAATCCAGCAGGTAGGGTCCTGCTTTCAGTGAGCACTCATGTATAGTAGTGAACTTTTATAAATTTGTTCCAGGTTAGAATATATCAGTGTGCAAATCTACCATTTGACATTTCATATAACCTAACTGAATATGAACATAATTAATATATAAAATTTATTTGATAAAATAGGGAGTCAGAAGCCCAGGTCTACATAACTTTCGATGTCCTCAAAACTCTGGGGAGTACATTGAGGTTGAGAACATATGGTCACCATGTAAGGTTTCCTCCTTTATGGGACCAGACATGAGGTTTGTGCTCAGGGTAAAAGTTTGCAAAATGTCTTTTACCATCAGGATCCCTTTTCATTTGCAAAACTGATGAGAACTGATCTTATGATATTTTGTGGTATAAATGATTATTTATTTAAGTAACTATTTGCCAGAATATTTGAGATAAATTTACAAAATAAATTTCAAATATTGGTTGAAATTAAAAAGCATTTAAAGAGGTACAGGTCTACAACAGAAATGGGGTCAGGGCTTGGGATAGCCAACTATTATTCCATTGGCAGCTGAAGATAAGGTAATAAATTGACCTCTTGAGTTCCAAAAGGAGATGTATTTTTATCATCTGTGCTGTTCTATGCAGAGCAGACATTCCAGTACATTCCTAATATCAACATTGTTTGTCTACAAGGTATTCATTGAAATAAACAACAAGAAGGTTTTTTACAGGAAAAGAAAAAAAGCATTTTTCCCTTTCCTCAAAATAACTTCATAGGGAAAAAATCCTGTGAGACACAAATCCAGATCTATAAGACAAACATGCTTTAAACAAGAGCCTTCAAATATAACTTAACAACTATATCCACTTAATTTTGTCCCATTTGAAGAAGACTTTTTCAACAGATTGACCTAATAATTACCCATTTGTCATAAAAGTCACAAATTGTTGACAAACTGGAATTTATAGAGCCAGATATTGCCCTTCTGTTGGGAAGCAAGGCACACACAGAAAAACACCCTAAGCCCAGACCTGTGAGCATCTATGCCTGTAAAGAAACATGAGCATCGCTCCCAGCAAGTAATCTGGTTTCCCCCCCATGACCACCAGACACATTTTTTTTTTCTAAAAACAGTGTTGGATAAGGTAAAAGGTCATCAATTAATTTAAAGTGAACTTGTTTCTCATCATTTTTCACTATCCCAAACACCTTTGATAAGTGCTTCCTTACCTCAGGATTGGTGTGCCAGGCTCTCTCTCATTCTTCGGACTGTGCTTCAAGTGTGTGCTTTTGGTTTAGAACTTGTTCCTCTTTTTCGCTTGGGTCAGTTACTTCTTCTTCATCTCCTCCTGTCAGATTATTTAATACTTGCAAAGTTTCCTGATTCTAGAGGAAGTTCATATCAGGTATGCCAGAATTAAGATAAACAGCACAAGTTTTTGAATAAGGAAATCTGGCTCTTCATCTTTAACAGGTAATCATTTTTCAAGTAGATCAGGAAAGGGTCCATAAAGCCTAATCAGTCTACTGTTTTTGAGCAATATTTGCAATGCTCAGTTTAGAATCAACTGACATTGTTTCTCTTGTATTTCATTTTTAAAAAGATTTTAAATGTAATACACGTCTTTTTTTTTGTTTCTTTATATGATTTCTAGAACATTCTTCATTTCAAATATGATATTCCAATGCCCACAACTTACACCTGTCTAATGAGTGTTCTAATTTTAGTTCAGGCAATACTAATATGCTTTTAAATTTATTAAAGGAGAAGTTTGCATAGTATACTCTGAGGCACACTGCTTCAGGATATGCTAGTGGGTCTCCCACTGAGTAGATTTGTGAAATATGACTTCCATGGATATTCACGGGCTCAACAGAACATGAAAGACCCTCAGCAGTCCTACAGGAAGCAAGCCAAGCCAAGTCAAGTAAAAGAACTGTTTAACTTTGCTGAATAACAGTAATCGGTATGTTCTTAACACTTAACAAGTGTTCTACCAAGTTTTCTAAACCTTTAGTGGAATATTCAGGAAATCCTGATAACAGCCCTATGGGAGAAGCACTGTTATTAGTCCTGTTTTGCAGGAAAATGGAAGCAAAGTGAGGTAAAATACTCATACTGAGTGTGGCCAGCAGCTTGCCTTTAGCACCTTTGTCCTGAACCTCTATGTTAGCTACCCTCATAGACTGAGTAATGTTTCCCACATAGAATCTTTATTTAATGGCACCATCCCTCAGAACCTGGCTCCCTGCAACACGAAAATGGGAAATGCTGAATTAGATAGATCACAGATAATTAAACAGGTGAACTGGGAAAATTAATGGGAACATTGCCTTTTAAATTGTACTGGAACTTCTTCAACCATACCCTTTGTATAAGGTGGTTTGAAAGAAGAGGATTTAGTGATTGAAGTACCAATCTGACATTGGAAGAACAGTCCTACCAATATATATACTGAGCACTAATATTGTATGAAACTTTATGTTAAGTTACAGGAATGCAGAGTGAATAAGCTCCCTGTATTATTAAAATGTAAGAGAAGCTGGGCAGGGTGGTTCACGTCTGTAATCCCAGAGACTCAGGAAGCTGAAGCAGGAGGATCACAAGTTCAAGGTCCAGCACAGCAACTCAGCAAGGCCCGAAGCAACTTAGTGAGACCCTGTCTCAAAATAAAAAATAAAAAGGGCTCCACTATAACCAACCTAGATGTCCTTTAACAGATGAATGGATAAAGAAACTGTGGTATATATACACAATGGAATATTATTCAACCATAAAGAATAATATTATGGCATTTGCAGACAAATGGATGGAATTGGAGAATATCGTGCTCCGTGAAATAAGCCAATTCCAAGAAACCAAAGGCTGAATGTTTTCCCTGATAAGTGAATGATGATACATAATGGGAGTGGTGAAGTGGGGGTTAAGAGAAGAATGGAGGAACTTTAGATTATGCAGAGGGAAATGATGTGGGGAGGGGCAGGGGTATGAAAGATGGTAGAATGAGACAGACATCATGACCCTATGTACATGTATGATTACAGGAATGGTATGAATCTACATCCCGCACAACCATAGAAACTAAAAGTTGTACCCCACTTGTGTACAATGAACCAAAATGCAGTCTATAAAAATAAAATATTTTAAAATAGAAAGAAAAAAGGCTAGGGATAGATTCAGTGCCTCTGGGTTCAATCCCCAATGCAAAAAGATGAAAATTTTAAAAAATTAAGAGAAGAGGCTGTTACCCGCATATTATTTCAAATCAAGGTGGTAAGGGCTAAGAAAGATGTGATTATGGACAAGGGACAGCTGGAGCAAGAAAAAGAGGCCTCCAGCTCAGGGTGGTCAGGAAAGGCTAGAGCTAAGACAAGGTTTATAGAATGGAAAGGAGATTTCTAGACAAAGATCCCAGGGTGAAGGAAGTTGAGAAATCATGAAGCTATGAACTTTATGTTCTCTATACTCTCATAGGATAATTAACTGCAATATTAGCCACCCCTCTAAATAATATGCTCACATACATGCCTGTGTATGATCTGCATGTAATGTCATAAAAATACTATTTGTATGAAAATATGTGATCTGCTCTAGAGGTCAGGACAACTGAATGTCATCCAAAGGGTGCCCTTAAAGAAATTTACTTCATCCCTATTGCTTTCATTTTCCTGTGAATAATTTTTCTATAAATAAATGGAAGGAGATTGCCTGGCACCTTCTTCAAGTAGGACTTTTTTTTTTTGGTACTGGGGATTGAACCCAGGGATGCTGAATCATGGAGTCACATCACCAGTCCCTTTTATTTTTTATTTTGAGATAGGGTATTGCTAAGTAGCTTAGGGCCTCACTAAGTTACTGAGTCTGACCTCAAACTTGCAATCCTCCTGCATCAGCCTCCTGGAATTACAGATATATGTCACCATACCTGCTGAAATTTTTTATTTTTAATTTTTTTTCATTTTTATTTTTCTGATTACTGGAGATTGAACCCGGGGTAACTTTGCCACCGAGCTACATCTCCAGTTATTTTTATTTATTTATTTTTGAAACAGGATCTTAATAAGTTGCTGAGGATCTAAGTTGCTGAGGCTAACCTCAAACCTACAATCTTCCAACCCGTGCTCCTCCTGCTCTAGACTCCTGAGTTGCTGGGATTACAGGTGTGTGCCACCATGAGTGGCAGGAATCTTTTAAAGGTAATGAAAATAGTCATTCTTTAAATTTATTTTTAAAAAATGCTACATATATTAAAATAGAATTATTATATAATTTTATTTTATGATTGGTTTTGTATCTTGAATTGTATGCTTTATAACTTCCTGATCTTTGAGTTACCAAGGTACATTTTAATTTTCTTTTTATATATTTTTTATTCACAATAACTATGTCTAGATTTCTTTTTTTATGCTTTTTCTTCTACACTTCTATGTGTATGGGGGATAAAGGGCTTAGGAGGGGGTTTATTGTAATATAGTGTAATTTTGTCTGGATAATTTATTGAATTTGAACTCCCTTTCCTACTAATTGAGAATGTCAACCACTTCACTTGTACCTTAAGTTCCTAGAAATTTCTCTGTCAATTAATTTACTGTAATTTACATTAACCACGTACTTTCTTTAAGCATCTGAACTGAGTAATATTAATGATAGTAGATGTGGACAATATTTGTATATGTGGATTTTATTTGAAAGCTTGGAAGATGAACAGAATTTTCTTAACTATTCTGTAAAGAACCCCAAAGCTCCATAGTGTTTGTTCAGGGTATTATGGGAATCTACATTTTAGTATAAAGTTGTTTACCTGGCAAAGGCAATACATTTAGTGGCTAGCAAATTCTTTAATACTGATTGCTTTATAAGATTAATCAAAAAAGACAGGCAGAGCTTTGATGGAATGCACCACTGCCTTCCACTAGTATACTTTCACCATAGGGGCAGAGGAGCTGTGTAAATTTTAATAAAGGTCAAAATATAACCATTGTTCTTTAGTTGTGCTGAGGAACAATCCTGTTAGCAGCTGGCAGACTTAAATTACATCAGTTTGTGGGTGGGGTGGATGGATTTTAGTGGAAGAGATCTCAGATATTATTTAGGATTCATTCCCAAACCTGAAACTCTATCAAAATCACTTAAAGTTTTTAAAATTGCAAATTCCTGGGATCTTGGGATTCTACCTCATTAGGTTTGAAGTGGGGCCCAGGCATCTTTATTTTAAATGTTAAGAGCAACACCAAGGAATTTCTGGATAGGGGAAAGGTTTATTTTACAAACTATAAGGGGAGGAATTTTTACTTTTTACTTGATAATCTTTTGTAATATTTGATAGTTTTTCCACTAACATGCACCATTTTTGTATCAAATGTGAACATTAAAATCTCCTCAAAATCATTTTGATTTGTAGCCAGGCTTGGGAATATTAATACAAATGAACATTCTGACTGAGGTGCAGGTGGTGCTGCTATTTACTCCATGGTCTCCAGCCCCAAAATAGAAACCTAGCCTGGATGTAAAACCTAGTCCCTGGATGCTGACCCAGTACTTCCTCCCTACACCATGATACTTTCTCCATAAGAGAGTCTTCTGATGTCCTCTTCAAGATATTTGTCTTTTTTCTTCTTACATCATCAAGAAGTTAGGAAGATGGACCAGGGAGAACAAACCCAATGGCTGGAGGCATAGAGAACCATAAAATGTGTTAATCTATGTGTGGATCACTTCAGGCCATGAGGTCTGCCACAGGGAACACTTCTCAGGCCTAAATGGTACGTATTACTGTGGTTCACTTGCAACTTAGAAATGTTAGATTATGGTCTAGAGCTTAAGAAGAAGACACCAAAAGAAAAACCAATTAAAAGACCTGGGAGTGAGCTGAAATCTTAAAGTAGTTTTGATTTGCATTTCTCTAATTGCTAGAGACGTTGAACATTTTTTTCATATATTTATTGATCAACTGTATATCTTCTTCTGTAAAGTGTTCAGTTCCTTAGCCCACTTATTGATTGGGTTATTTGTTTTTTAGGTGTTAAGTTTTTTGAGTTCTCTATATATCCTTGAGGTGCAGGTGGTAAAGATTTTCTCCCAATCTGTAGGCTGTCTCTTCACATTTTCTTTTCTTTCTTTTTTTTTTTTTTGCTGGAAGACCAATGTGATCCTACAATATGTATAATCAGAAAAATGGGAGATTATACTCTACTTATGTATGATCTATCAAAATGCATAAATGCATTCTAGTGTCATGTGCAACTAATTAGACCAAATAAAATTTAGAAATAAAAAAAAAAAACCCACCTGGGAATTCCACTCCTAGGTAAATGCTTAGCAGAAACAAGTGTCATTGATCTTTATAACATCTTTACTTAGCAGACCTCAAAGACCCAGAAATAACCCAATGACCCATCAGCTATTTTATTAAATGTGTGAATGAAGTACAGTAAATTCACAGAAAGAAATAATACAAGGCAATGAGAACGAACAAACCACTTATATGCATAGCATCATTGATGAATCTCATAACTTAGAATTAAAGAAGCCATACATAAAAGAATGTATATAGTGTGGCTCCACTTATATGAGATCACAATCATGAAAGCTTACTTATCGATATAGACGGTAGAGGTAGAAGAGGTGAGGTTGCTATAGACCTACAGGTGCATGAGCTAGCCTTCTCAGATGCTGGAGATGTTCTGTGCTGTGAGTCTTGTGGTTGTTACTCTGTGTATCTCTATGGAGTCTTTCATTAAACTATACATTGAAGATTTGTGGCCCCTATGTCAACTGTATCTTGATTAAAAAAACAAATTGGAAATGAATAATAAGGGACAATTCTTTTAATAATCATGAAAATAGACAAAAGTAGATATACTTTTTGTTTTATTTGATCATTGCTGTTGATAATGAAGATAGGAGCTATTTTCTTGATAAATCTTGGGCTTCATCCCTTTCAAAACAGGGGGTTTTTACTTTCAGAAATCATGAGTATGATCTCTCATTGGCACAGCTTAACTCACTGAAGGGCTATATCCTGCCCCCTGGTCATGTATGCCCTAAAAACACAGTGGTGTAAAACAATTTTACCTTATGAAAATTGAGATCTTGAGCAAGAAGTAAAATGTCCCCAAATCTTGCTTTCTTCAACTATAGGACAACAATGATGTCATGTTCCCCAAGTTCCTTCAAATTCTACTAAATACGAATAAAGCATATGAGAATGATTGTCCTCACATTCAGAGGCATGTGGAATTGGGTTTCATGTTTAGTATATACTTCCTTTTCATCTAGGTCTCTTATTTCCTCATAAGTCTTTCCTAATTGCTCTGCAGATCAGATAGCATGGCCGAGTCTTGCTTCAACTTCAGTTGAATGACATTCACTATCTTCCCCTATGTTCCCCCTTTTATTCCATCAGATCAAAAGAAACATTGAAAAAATTGAGGAACCATTGAATATGGAAAAAATCGAACCATTTTAGTTCTTTATGAATGAAATGGAAAGTGGCATGATTTATCATTCCTTAAGTAGATTCCATGCCCCTCGGATTGTGCTCAATTTCTCAGTTCAGAAAACCTATATACAAGTTCAGCTGATTTTTGTGTGTATTTGAGGAGACAAGTACTATAATCTGGGATTAATAATAGGCTCCAAATTCATCACTGTTTAATCCTGCCAAATTCTTCAGTATATTTTGAGAGGCCGAAGATAAGCTATCATAATTATAAAGATAACAGGTCAGATTTGAAAATTTCAAACCGTATTTCAGGCTAAACTTGAAAGTAATAGAATTCACAGAGATGACTCTTCCGTGTACACTGTCAATGGATCACGATTACCATTTCTGACCTGGTGAGGAGACTAGCTCATCAGAGGAAAATTCTACTCTGAGCTCTTTTCCTTAATACCCTGTGTGTTCTTGCTTGACAGTGAGTCTGAGCAAGAAATTTGGGGAGACAGAGCAGTAACTGCTTTTGATCCACTCCTTTAACAAAATGAGATGGTGCCTTGTCTAACTCTATTCCCACATGGAGTAGTAGAGGGTGAAGAAAACAACGCAACACTAACAGAGGAATGGGGGCGGCTGTCCACAAGGGTCCTAGAAATCAGAGCCCCATTTTCTCCCATTGTGCAAGACATATATTAGGAGCAAATCCATCTTCAGACGAACATTGGTGAACATTCACCTGGAACATTAGCATGGGGCATAAATGGTTCATGGTCCCAGGTCAACCAGCAATGGCTTGGTTAATCCTGCTTCTGTGCTTCTGCATAGATCTCCATCTTCTCATTAGCTATACTAACAATAAATTAGACTAAAGTCATATTGATCTTTCTTCTTTTAAGATAGTTGTCTCTCACTGTAATATGCTCCTTTAAATAGTAATTTATCATAATTTAAAATCTGTCTCCTATTGTCCTCAGAGTCTATCCCCATTGCTGATATTAGCCATCTGGGGCCAGTGGTTCACAGAGTACCTCAATTTTTTCATCTCTAAAATGGATTTAGGGGGCTGATGATTCTTAACTCTAGTTGCTTATTAGAATCTCTTGAAGAGCTTTAATAATATTGATCTTAGGTTCTGGGTCACAAAAATAATGTAAAATCTCGGTGAGGGTAGCTAGAGCTTTAATATTTTTAAAAGTTCCTTAGGCATTTAAAAGTCCCTAGCAAAGCCAGTAATAAAACCTCAGACCTTTCTTGAACTAACTTTCTCCTACTCTGTGCCATATCATCTTCAGTAAACCATTTAACTCTTTTTTTCAGTTTGCTTCACAACCAAACGGAACTTAAGAATGTTGCAAAAGAAAAAATAAATCTGAAAAGTACCCAAAGTTCAGCAGAAAAAAAATACACTACTAGGAATTTACATCCTTGCTAAAATAGCACTAATAATTCACATTTATTGAACACTCTGGCATGTGTCAGATATCTCTCTAAACCCTTTACAGGGGTTTTCTTTTTTAAATCCTCAGATAAGCATAGGAATGGGTATTGTTCATTGGTTCAGAGATGAGAACATTGAGGCCTGGTCAGGCTGTTACCTACCCCAGGTCAGAGAGTTGATGTCAGAGAGCTGATGTCAGAGCTCGAACTCAAATGTGAACTATGAGAACTGAGTCCAGAGCTTGTGTTCTCACGTCTATAGTCCTGTGTCCTCCTGTGTATATCCAAATCCCTGCAATGAAGTCCCAAATTGAAATCTGGCTGATTTCAAAGGGTACACAGTTGAATCCTATCTGTTTCAGAATATTTGACCTGAATTAAAGATATTAGCTGTGACTTTGGAAGGTTGGTAGATTTGACAGCTCTTACTGGTTCTGTGTCTTGTTTTGTTGATTGTTTATCAGTTCATTTTTCATGATGGTTTTGGGAATCAAAACCAGGGCCTCATACACGCTAGGCAAGTGTTCTGCCACACAGTTGCGTCCCAGGCCCTCCTTGCCTCGGTTCTAATGCAGTATGAGGAGATTCAGTAAATAATGGAGGAGATATAAAAATGAGAGGCTTAGCTGTAAGATCACCAAGCCCATAAATAAGAGGCTTTTGTACAGCTTATAGACAGGAACTGGCAAGCTGAAAGTGAGGCCTGAATATGCGACTCTTGTTGCTCTTAGGGAAAATAGTAGGAACAACCATGAGCTTAGTGAGTTGCTGCAAACAGAGGCTGCCCACTCAGAAAAAAGGCTGCTGCATACACAGGGACATGTCTCTCCTCCAAACCACATCACCTTTTGCCTGAAGGCAATGGCCATGAATAGGCTCTCCTATCCTACACTGGTTATTGTACAGTGCCTTATCCTTCAAGCTGACAGGGTGATAGATCTCAGGTTATAAATCAGATCACATCATCGCCCTGAATAAGACCCCATGTATGGTTTCCTCTCATCTTAGAATTAAACCCCAATTCCTAGGACAGAGTGTGGACTGTTGGCTGGCTCCTGCCTCCTGCTGTTACTCCCCCCTGCTTCTTTCCCAGTCACTAGACTCCAGAGACACCTGTTTTTTCCCTGCAAGAAGGGTCTGCAACAGGGTGTCCCTTTACCGCAGTTTTCTTCTCCGCATCATCCTTCAGATTTCCTCTTCAGGGGCCAGCCCCCTGGGAGCATTTCCTTGATCAACCCAGCATGAAGACATTGCTGTGCACACCCTTGCTCACCCACACCCCTACCCACACACTCACTCACTCCCAACCCCAAACACTGTCACTTTCTGTCACAGGTACATGCTGACACTCACTTTGATACCCCTGTTCTGATGTCACAACAGTATAGAGCACTCCCTAATACCTGGATAGGTTGTGTCTATTCTTTCACTCCCTTGTGACCTTAGTGTTGAGTTCATGAGAAGAGGGACCACGTCCTTCACTGTTCGACTTCTTAGCAATGTCCCTTCTGTCGTGTGTGATGTGTCAATTTGCTTACTGACCAATGAAAGAAATAAGGATTATTCTGAGAGTGTGAACTTTGGACTGACACAATAGAATTTTTTTGGTGTTAGACATGAGTACATATGCAAGAGTATCTGAAACATCTTCACATATGTATATTTTATACCCAAGTGCATGTATATACACATGCACACAAAAAGAATTTAAAGAAAAATATTAAAGTATTTATCAATGCACTAACTCTTCAAGTAAAGGAGTTGAAAATCACCATTACTTTGGAATTCTTCATTTGTCCCACCCCTGACATTTATTAACACTCAATTCTAGAGTAACCACCATCTAAGTTATATATATATATATATAAATAAAATACTGGGGATTGCACTCAGGGGCACTCAAACACTGAGCTACATCCCCAGCCCTATTTTGTATTTTATTTATAGACAGGGTCTCACTGAGTTGCTTAGGGCCTCACTTTTGCTGAGGTTGGCTTTGAACTTTCAATCCTCCTGTCTCAACCTCCTGAGCCACTGGTATTATAGGCATGCTCCACTGTGCCCCACCATTTCTGGTCTTTCTAATAGCTATACTGCCTAAGTTTGCATCTTTGAATCACTTTGGAAGACTGAAGAGCAAGACAGAATATGACAGTGTAGAGATAGTGAGATCCTGGCCTTTAGATGCAGCTTCCAGGAAAGAAAAGTGGCCCAGAGTTATGGGGCTACAGTTGTCCCAGCTTGCCAAGAGTTTAGAGCCCTTCAGGGGGCTCTGGTGTCAGTTGAACAGGACTGGAAAATGCCACAAGAAGCACACGTTTCTTGTGTGAAAGCAGAGCACAGTGTAGACCAGACATTGCCTATCTGATGGACATCCAAGGTCAGAATATTTTCTGCTTTGTATTTTCTGCTTCTAAGTGTGGCCTTTAGAGGTAGGTCAAGGAAGAACCATGGGGTCCATGGGGTAAAAGGGACCATCAGCTCATCCAGACAGGATGTCATCAGGACAAGTCAAGGGTGGGCAAGTATCAAGGACATTCTATCCTTGTGTTTAAACAGTGTGTAAAATCAGCTTGAATAGGATCCATTTTTTGCAACTAAAATTATTACAGACACCCTGTGCTTTTATTTATTTATTATATAATATTTTTTGATTTTTGCACCTTTAGGCTGACTTAGGTCAGGCTCTGTTGGACATTGAACTTAAATGTAAATTCCATTTAAGTTCTTTTGCTTCAAGAGATGGAACCCAAATTCCAGCTGGCTTCCATAAGGGAATCCCGTTACTTGTGTAACTGAAGATCCTATGTAATAGATATGGAGAATGAAAGTTCCCCAAGACAAGGAGGCCTGAGAAGAGGGAGTGAGGAAGAAGGCCATGCACTGAGAGCCTTCATCTCCCAAGACAAATGTTTTCCAGGTGCCCACTGCAGATGGGAAGGAGGTGTCTTATCATCCTTAAAGAAACAGTCTCCAGGAGGCCCCAATCTCCTCTACAGTAAATCCTCTCCAGACACTGCCCCCAGACCCCCGGCCCCCAAAAATGTTCAGATTCCTGAGTGCCCAAGGAAACTGATTTGCATACTAGACCATCCCTCAAAATAACCTATATAAACCCAGTCCCTTTCTTTGTTCAGTGGTTCATTTTCCACTAGGGAATTGGGTCATTTCATCCCTGCATCCCCTGTTCCTGGGTGAAACTTCATTTCTGAATAAACAGCCCAGCTGATTCGTGAGGTTTCCGTCCTACCTGGTCTTTTTGTGCTAACACCATGAATTTAATTTCATTGCTAATATTTTATTTCTCAAACTGCCTAGTTGGTACATGGGTGTACAGCATAATAATTTTGAGTATCTGAATTATTTCATGATAAACCAAAATAAAACAAATAGGATGAGGTTCCGTCTGGGGGTTTGAGAAATGTCTTCAGCTGTCAGTCTCTCCTTCCCTTCCCTGGTTCCCCTTCCTCTGGGCCTGCACCAGGTGGGGATCCCCTGTAGCTGCTGGCTCAATGCACGTGCAGATGGCAGTTGGGCAAGTCTGCTCATCTTCCCCACAGCTCCACAAGTCCTGGGATTGGTCATTGGCCTGAGGTTCAAACCAGATCTTGGACCAGCCTGTGTGTCCACATATCTGGGTGCCCCAGTGGGTTAGGTGAGGCTACCCCACCTGCCATACCATGGAGGAAAGGAATGACAATAGCCACTCCCCACCCCCACTGGCCTGCCACCCCATGGACAGTTAAAGGATAGTGTGGGGTTTTGACTAGAAGGAACAGAATGGATACTGGGCAGGAGAAGCCCAGGTGAATGCTTCAGTTCTTGAGCATTGTTTTAAAGGACAAAAACAAGACAAACGGTTCCCTCAAGACTGAGGTAGCTATTTCTACATTTGTCTTCCAAATTCTATTGAGGACGTAAGGTAACTCCAAACTAGAATTACTGTCACTAAGTAATTGACAAGGAAATTACTCTACTGGTAGAGGAGAAGTGGACTTATGCTTTCATCAACAAAACCAATGTTAGTATACCCAGAGACAGAAATTCCCTCCTTGACCAAACTCTAGCCAAGTCCTTCTGAGTCGCCTTCTCCACAGAACATCAACATTGGCTTACAAAATCTTGAACGAACACTAACACAATTTCTAACAGGCCATGGCCACATCCCTGGAATGATCCTAGCCCTCTTAAAGTGCCTGTCTGAAAAAACAAAGAATAAAAAGCCTCAAGGGGGCCAAAAGATTTCAGATTGCTCCAGATGACTCCAGAAAAGATACAGCACCTTTCTCCCAGAGAGGAGGGGAGGAACCTAGCTTCAATAAGCGCCAGCAGCAAACCCAGCTCTTCCCGGTAGACCACGACTGGCTTCCTGCTTTTTGTGATTTTTCTCCACTTCCCTGACTCTACTGAGCCCCGGCTCAGCCCACACGATTTCGATTTCTTCATTCTCTTTTTAAAACGTCCAGTCACTCTGCGCCAATCATAGTCAATTTTAGTTCACATCGAACTCTTTTCCCTATCACACTACTTTATTACTGATTCAAATCTGCCTTATCTTTTTAGGAGTCCCCAGCGTTGTTTATGTTCAACACCTGTATTATGTGCATGGGAGAAAATACCAGAACACCAGTGCGCTTCAGGAGCAAAGGCTGACATTCAAAACCTGGAGAAGGCTGCCCTCTATTGGCCTAAAACCTTGGCTTGGCCAAGTATTCTTTTTCTTTGTCACACCACTCTTCGCATACTTGCCCAGTTGTTACTGCCTTTGCTATAGATGTGACTTTTGTGCAGTTAGAAGCCTTCATCCTCCAGACCAGCACAACCTAAGTAAGGTTGAGTGGGTGACTTCTAACTGTGTCATTCCTCTGTGGACAGCCTTCCTGAAAGTACCAGTCTACTCTCTAACAGAACATCTTTATGTGCCACGTGGGACTGGCCAAACAAACTGAAAACCACTGTTCCTCTATATCAACTCAATAAACTCTGCCTTTACCTTGTAGCATCACAAGAATTTGCTAATAATATTGTTTGCCTGGAATGCCTTGATCTTGTACATTTTTTGATCCTTAGTTTTAGAAAACAAGGAGTCTTTAATTCTTGTTCACTATGAAATCTGAAAATATATAAACCTTGGAGGATGGGAAGCATTGATAAAATTACACTTTAAAAACTCCTAAGAAGTCTGGGATGGGAGGATGGTAAGAGTGGTCCTCTCCTACTCCTCTGTTCTCCATTTCCAGTACTGCACCCCTTCTCGCTCAGGAAGGGTTCAGCTCTATTACCCTTCTCTATTTAAGGACACAATGTTTCTCCAATCTGGAAAACACAGTAGCAGGGTGCCCTGTTGAAAAGAGAAAGCAACCCTTACCAGACTCCAGACCTGTTGAAGCCTTGATATTGGAATTATCAGACTCTAAACTATGAAAAATGGTGGTGTATGCCTGCAATCCCAGAGACTCTGGAGGCTGAGGCAGGAGGATCACAGGTTCAAAGCCAACCTCAGCAACTTAGCAAGACTGTATGAAACCCAGTGAAATTCTGTCTCAAAATAATAATAATAATAATAATAAAAAGGGATGGGGATGTGGTTCAGTGGTTAAGCACCCACGTGTATGCATGTTCAATCCCTGGCACATGCATACACGTACACACACACACACAAAGAACTTATAATGTTTATAGATTACTCGGTCTATGATATTTTTTGTTATAGTAGTGCAAATGGACTAATATAAAAACAGAATTCCAGTCTTCTAATGGGCCCTTCTGTCTCTGCCCAACCTCTGGGTGATTCAAGAATGAGCCTTGTGCAAATGCAGAGTGAATATTCTATTACCTATGGTGTGAGAAAGGAGGAAAATTAAAAGTATGTAGATAAAGCTATAACATTCGTGCATGTAGGTAGGTAGCTAGGGAGCTAGATAACTGCTTATATCTTCAGAAAAAAAACCTACTGGAAAGTAAACCAAAAAATAATGAAAATATACAGTTGATAGGGATGGGAGTAGGAGACCACAGTGAACAGAAATAGAAGACTTCCTAGAGTGTATTTTTATATAATTTTGACTTCTGAATTATGTAAATGTTTTACATATTCAAAAATATTAATTCCTATAATTTAGAATATTTTAGAGGAAAGATACTACCTATATAAAAATCTAACAATCACACAAAGGACAGATGACTCTAGAACATAATATTCTTACTGAAAACCTTTGGGAAGATACATTCTAAGAACCAGAAGACTTAAAAATTCAGTAGTTTTAGTGTTAATAGCAATATTGTATTGCTATTTTGAAATCTTTTTGTGTGTGATAGGTATAAAATAAATAAATGATTGTCACTGATACTACACAATATAATTTTCATTTTAAGAGACAAGTATACAATTAGAATTAAATAAAACTATACACTGAATTTGTCCTGGCAAATGCCAGGTTAAATTCCTGATTTTGAAAAAATGTGTATCTGCTGCCTGGATAGGACTGCATTTAAAAAATAGTGAATATTATTAACTAAAATAACCCAAAATAAAAAAATCCATGAGGTGACAATAATACTTAGAAAAAAGTAAACATTCAAATAAAAAATTTCGTGCTCACAGTGGAGTGATTATTACTCCAAATCCTTTTTCTGAGACATAGCAATTAAAAGGAATGAATTAAAAATTTACACCTCTAATCCCAGTGACCTAGGAGGCTGAGGTAGGAGGACTTCGAGTCCAAAGCCAGCTGTAGCAACTTAGAAGGCCCTAAGCAACTCAGTGAGACATTGTCTCTAAATAAAATAAAAAAAAAAAATCCAAAATGTTCCAGTTGATGATGGAATACTTTTCTGTGAGAATACTGAATAATAAATGTAGAAAGAATGGGTAGTAGCAGAAAATCACCATTCTGCAACTATAAATTAACTGATCCCAATAGCAACCATCAATGCAAGATCAAATTATTAGAATGCTTAGTGGAAAACTTTTCCCATATTAACTCATATATTATCTGCCAAGCACTATACCTTTGTAATGATGAGATTTGGCTGTCACCGCTTTATCACAGTATTCAGACAGGACTATCAGGAATAGTAGACACTCATGCCTCCTCACGGGGTGCTGTGGGAATGACACCATATTCTTGATGACATACTCATACTAAAACATGCTTAACCTACATCTAAATAGGTTCACATTTCTAACTTCAACTTTAAAGGACATACAGATGACAAAAGAATTCTTTCATTAAACTACCAAGAAATAATAAAACATATGGGAAAATGGCATTTTGCAAGACATCTGGCCTGGTCTCTTTGAAAAGTCAAAAGGAGTAAGTAATTACTCTTGCAGATTAATTGAGTTAGGAGTCACACCACAATGCTGCCTATGTTCTTCGATTGATTCCTCATTTGTACAAATCAGTCACAAAATGCATTTGGGGAGCTAGTGGGAAAATGTGAATATGAACTACGTATTAGATATTAAGGAATTATTATTTGTAAAGGTATGATGAAAATATTATAATTATGAGAATTTCCTTGTTTTAATAGATACATATTGAAGTATTTAGGTATTACAATATTTGTAGCATAGTTTTAAAAGGGGAGAAAAAAGTTGTTGCATTTGGTGGTGAACATATGGGTAGTCATTATACCCTCTTTCCACCTTTCCATATATGTTAATAATTTCTTTTAAAAGGCTCCCTGCTCCCTACATGCCATGACCACTTACCTTTATTGCTACCACAGGAGCCAGCAGCCCTGTTCTCTTGCTCTCTGTCAGGGCTTTGCTCTGTTCAGAAGGATTGGAGCTCCTGGATCAGAGACACCATACCAAACCCCCAGAGTCAGGCCCAAGTCCCTGCGCTCCCAGGAATGCCATCTCCCTTTCACATTTCCACTTGGTCTTTGTAGTCCTCAGATCCCCAAGACTGAGTTAGGAGTGGATGTGGGAGCAGAAGGGCAATCGTGCAGGGAGAGTGGGTTTGGGCTTCTCAGGAACGGCCTGTCACTCCCCACCACACAGTCACTTACAGCCACCTAACTTTGGCCAGATGTCTGTTTCAGGAGCAGAGCCTTGACCTACTCTGACTTCCTCACGCAGGCACTGAGGGAAGCAGAGCTACCCCTCCACAGCAGGTGAGCACTGAAGCGGCAGCTTCCCTCTCTTTTCAGGCCCAGACCAGGGATAGCTTCTGCTTTGTCTGATGGCGACAGCCTCCCAGGCACTCTTTCTCTTTCTCTCTTTCTTCACTGTCCCACCTCAAAAATGAAAGCCCGGCACGGTGGCTCATGCCTGTAATCCCAGCAGCTCAGAAGGCTGAGATAGGAGGATCCTGAATTCAAGGTCCGCCTCAGCAACTTGGAGAGGCCCTGTCTCTAAATAAAAGACATATATAAAAAAACGGACTGGGGATGTGGCACAGTGATTAAACACCCCTCAGTTCAATCCCCGGCACCAAAAGAAAAGAAAAGGAAAGAAAAAAGAAAAGAAAAAGGCAAACAAACAAACATGCTTACCTGTTGCTCTTCCTTCCTGACAGCTCCAGTCAGTTTGGTGCAATTCAGTAGATAATTCCGATGCTGGGGCTAGACAGTGTCTCTCTACTCCCCTTGTCCATCCCTCCTGCCCTTGGAAGTTCTTTTTCTCACCCTTTCTTTCTCCTGAGTATTAAAGAGCAGTAACATCACTGACCTCTCACTACGTGCTAGGCACTCTTGCCTTCTCTCCTTACCTAATCATTACCGCAATTGTCTTAGTCTGTTTGGCTGCTATGATAAAATACCACCCATGGGTAGCTTCTAATCAAGAAATTCATTTCTCCCAGTTCTGGAGGCTGGGAAGTCCAAGGTCAGTGTAGCCGCAGATTTGGTGTCTGCTTTCTCATGGACGGCACCTTCCGGCTGAGTCCTCACATGGCGGAAGGGGCAAGGAGTCTCTCGGGCCTCTTTTATAAAGGCACAAATCTCACTCGCGAGGGCTCCAACCTCATCACCTCCCAAGGGCCCGCCTCCTAATATCAACACCTTGGGGTGAGGATTTCCTTGCTGTTGTTGTGGCTGCTGTCATGAATATATGAATTTAATACTCCACAGTTTAGTTATTTCACTTCATTATAAACGTGGCCTTCGCTACTTGCTTTTAAAATAAGTAGAAGAATGGGATGAGGTAACGTGTCCAGACAGAAATTTCCTCTGCTAAAACAAAAGGTTTGACCTTCTTTACCTGAATTGAAGATTGGGATAGGTGTCCTTGAGAAGATAAGGGGATATGAAACCCATCTATCTTACATTTCAACAGAAACCAACTCAATTTGTTAGTATAATATGAAATCTTATAATAAAATTTTATCAAAACTATTTGAAAACCCCAGCAACTAAGTAGCTGTAGAGACAAGCATATTCAGGTATGAATATTATACAATATAAATATTGTTAACATTTGTTTATAAAGCACTAGTAAAGCTGCCAAAATATTCGTTAGCTACTGCTTATTAATTTTAGATTATAATGGAACAAGGTGCCTAAAAATGTCTTCACACATTCCATACATATTTTTTATTCTTATTTATTAATGACTATTTATATGAAAATGTGAACTAGGAACCCCCTATGAGCAACACACTAATCTTATCTTTTATGCATACAAATCATTTAACATATCATATATATTATGGTTGATTTGGTGATGTCATTCACTTAAAACCATCTTTGAAGAGGCTGGTGTAAATAATAGTCATATGTCATACTTTAAATGTGTAAGATAATATTCTATGTATCACATGCTATTGTATTTGTTAATTTGCATGTTCCTTCAACATTCCTGTGACATGGCAGGGCAGGGACACTTATTTTTGCTTTACACTTGAGAAAAATGAGATTCAGAGAAGTGAGGTGATCTGCACCAGTATTCATGGTTTTTGACTCTGACAGCCAAGTTGCCCAAGCTTTATTCCATATAAAGAAGTTATTTATAAATGAAATTCCAGAGTGGACTTTGAATATCTATAAAATCATATCAGGCCCTTGACATTCTTCACTAAATCATGTAAGTCATACTAACTTATACTTTCTGAATTACTATATACAAATATGAGCCAAATTTCTAAACAAAGTAAATAGTCATAAACTTGAAATAAATTTTTAAAAAGGTGCTTCAGGTTAGTGTTATCCAACATTATTTGTAAATATATATATATATATTTATTTGTTCTAATTAGTTATACATGGTAGTAAAATGTATTTTGATACATCATACATAAATGGAATATAACTTCTCATTCATCAGATTGTACATGATGTAGAGTTACGCAGGTCATGTAATCATATATGCACATAGAGTAATAGGTCCAATCATTCTATTATCATTCCTATCCCCATGCCTTTCCTCCTCCTTTCACTCCCCTTTGTCTAGTACAAATTACCTCTATACTCCCCACTCCATTGTGAATTAGCATCTGTATATCAGAGAAAACATTCGGCCTTTGGTTTTTTGGGATTGGCTTAATTCACTTGGCATGATATTCTCCAATTCCATCCATTTATCTGCAAATGCCATAATATTATTCTTCTTTATGGCTGAATAATAGTCTATTGTGTATATATGCCACAGTTTCTTTATTCATTCATCTGTTGAAGGGCACGTAGGTTGCTTCCATAGTTTAGCTATTGTGAATTGAGCTGCTGTAACATTGATGTGGCTGCTCTACTGTAGCATGTTGATTTAAGTCATTTGGGTATAAACTGAGGAGTGGGATAGTTGAGTGAAATGGTGGTTCCATTCCAAGTTTTCTGAGGAATCTCCATACTGCTTTCCAGAGTGGTTGCACCAATCTGCAGTCCCACCAGCAATGTATGAGTGTTCCTTTTCCCCCACATCCTTGCCAAAATTTATTCCCACATCCTCACCAACATTTATTGTTGCTTGTATTCTTGATAATGGCCATTCTGACTAGAGTGAGATGGAATGTTAGTGTAGTTTTGATTTGCATTTCTCTAATTGCTAGAGGCGTTGAACATTTTTTCATATATTGTTGATCGATTGTATTTCTTCTTCTGTGACTTATCTGTTCAGTTCCTTTGCCCATTTATTGATTGGGTTATTTGTTATTTTGGTGTTAATTTTTTTGAGTTCTTTATATATCCTGGAGATGAATGCTCTATCTGAGGTGCATGTGGTAAAGATTTTCTCCCATTCTGTAGGCTCTCTCTTCATGTTATTGATTGTTTCCTTTGCTGTGAAGAAGCTTTTTAGTTTGATTCTGCCCCATTTATTAATTCTTGATTTTACTTCTTGTGCTTTGGGAGTCTTGTTAAGGAAGTCAGTTCCTAAGCCAGCATGGTAGAGTTTTGGACCTACTTTTTTATCCATTAGGTGCAGGGTCTCTGTTCTAGTGCCTAAGTCTTTGATCCACTCTGAGTTGAGTTTTGTGCAGGGTGAGAGATTAGGGGTTTAATTTCATTTTGCTATATGTGCATTTCCAGTTCTCCCAGCACATTTGTTGGAGAGGTTATCTTTTCTCCAATGTATGTTTTTGGTGCCTTTGACTAGTATGAGATAACCATATTTTTGTGGGTTTGTCTCTGTGTCTTCTATTCTGGTCCATATATCAATACCATGCCATTTTTGTTACTATGGTTCTGTAATATAATGTAAGATCTGATATTATGATGCCCTCTGCTTTATTTTTCTTGCTAAGTATGGCTTTGGTTATTCTGGTTCACTTATTTTTCCAAATGAATTTCATGATTGCTTTTTCTATTTCTATGAAGAATGTCGTTGGAATTTTAATAGGAATTGCATTAAATCTGAATAATCTTTTGGTAGTATGGTCATTTTCATGATGTTAATTCTGCCTATCCAAGAAATGGGAGGTTTTTCCATCCTCTAAGCTCTTCTTCAATTTCTTTTCTTACTGTTCTGTAGTTTTCATTGTAGAGGTCTTTCACTTGTTTTGTTAAATTGATTCCCAAATACTTTATATTTTTGAGGCTACTGTGAGTGGGGTAGTTTTCCTAATTTCTCTTTTAGTAGATTCATCACTGATGTATAGAAATGCATTTGATTTATGGGTGTGAATTTTATATCCTGCTTCTTTGCTAAATTCATTTATTTGTTCTTCGAGGTTTTTGGTGGATTTTTTTGATCTTCCAAATATAGAATCAGCAGCAGCAAATAGTGATAGTTTGAGTTTTTCTTTACCTATTTGTATACCTTTAATTTCTTTCTTCTAATTGCTCTGGCTAGAGTTTCAAGGACAATGTTGAATAAAAGTGGTGAAAGAGGGTATCCTTTTCTTGTTCCAGTTTTTAGAGGGAATGCTTTAAATTTTTCTCCATTCAAAATGATGTTGGCCTTGGGTTTAGCATATATGAATTTTATGATGTTGAGGTATGTTTCTACTATCCCTAGTTTTTCTAGTGTTTTGAACATAAAGAGGTGCTGTATTTTGTCAAATGCTTCCTCTGCATCTATTGAGATGATCCCATGATTCTTGTCTTTAAGTCTATTGATGTGATGAATTATGTTTTTTGATTTCTGTATGTTGAACCAACCTTGCATTCCAGGGATGAACCCCACTTGATCATGGCGCACTACCTTTTACTATATTTTTGTATGCGATTTGCCAGAATTTTATTGAGAATTTTTGCATCTATATTCATGAGGGATATTGGTCTGAAATTTCTTTCCTTGATGATTCTTTGCCTGATTTTGGTCAGGGTGATATTAGTCTCATAGAATGAGTTTGGAAGGGTTCCCTCCTTTGCTATTTCATGGAATAATTTGAGAAGCATGGGTGTTAATTTTTTTTTTTTTTTTTTTTTTTTTTTTTTTTACCCACAGAAATGAGAAAGTCTTTAATCACAGGAAAATGAATTGATTCACAAATATGTGTCAAACTTGCACACAGAGAACCTCACATGTCATTCTTATTCAAACAAAATTTCATATTTGCATTTGTAAACACCAGTCACACATTAAACCATGATCCAATTTTAATCAACATGCTTGAATTATACTAACCAAGCTCACTCATTCAACACACCTCATTTGAATGAAGTGTGCTGATAATGTACATGTCAGAATCATTCATGAGAGATGTTGATACTCCTGAACAATTAAATACTGGGTGGTGTGCTTGGTTAGCATTGTAAACAAGGAGAGTGACTCAGATCATACAAATTTAATGATTTCAAAAACAAAATTTTGCCAAATGTTTGATTTGGGGTTGTGAAATGGAGAGAATGAAAAGGTAAAAATGTAGGGGAAGGTGAATGGTACCGGAGGTCTTAACCCAGATTAGTGGGTGTGAAGAGTATTGAAGGTCGGGTATAGGTGGAAGCACAGAGATTGAAAGATGCCAGTTCCCTGTCCAAGCTAGAGGTAACTGTACTGAACAAACTAAGTATCTGTGTGGGGAGATGAATGCTAGGAGGTGAGCAACTGCTTTAGTTGTAAGTTCTTGTCCATAATGGAGCTCAAGTTATTGATCAGGTATTTTGGTAGTACTGTATAGACAATTGTGCCCTGGAAACCAAGAACTGGAATGTGAGCCTCAAGGCTCAATGTCAGTAGATTTTTCAAAGCAAAATTTGGCAAAATAATGAAAGTCAACAGTTCTCCTACCACATAAACCCTGACACAAACAGGAATTGGAGCTTTACTGGATTACATGTAGGACAATCCAAATGAAGGAAATCTAATCCAACCCCCAACATCCAATAATAATATAGTGCTCATATAGATTTGCTCTTGGATTGGATGTGCAATTTATTTTCCCTAGTCATGGGATCTATTTTTAGACTTTGACACATGATATTCAGAAATGTTTTGGTTTAAGTAATTGAATGAACTTCTACTATAGTTTCATGATCTTTGTTTTATTTTCTGAGAGGTTCAAACTTGTACTTGTGTTATTCACATCCTGTGTACTCTTTTTTTTTTTTTTTTTTTTTTTTTTTATTGTAAACAAATGGGATACATGTTGTTTCTCTGTTTGTACATGGCGTAAAGGCATACCATTTGTGTAATCATAAATTTACATAGAGCAATGTTGTTTGATTCATTCTGTTATTTTTTTCCCTTCCCCCCACCCCTCGCACCCCTCTTTACCCTCTATACAGTAGTTCCTTCCTCCATACTTGCCCCCCTCCCTAACCCTAACTCTAACCCTTCCCTCCCACCCATTATGTGTCAACCTCCACTTATTAGCGATATCATTCGTCCTTTGGCTTTTTGAGATTGGCTTATCTCACTTAGCATGATATTCTCCAATTTCATCCATTTGCCTGCAAATGTCATAATTTTATCATTCTTTATGGCTGAGTAATATTCCATTGTATATATATACCACAGTTTCTTTATCCACTCATCAATTGAAGGGCATCTAGGTTGGTTCCACAGTCTGGCTATTGTGAATTGAGCAGCTATGAACATTGATGTGGCTGTATTTCTGTAGTATGCAGATTTTAAGTCCTTTGGGTATAGGCCAAGGAGTGGGATAGCTGGGTCAAATGGTGGTTCCATTCCAAGTTTTCTAAGGAATCTCCACACTGCTTTCCATAGCGGCTGCACTAATTTGCAGCCCCACCAGCAGTGTATGAGTGTACCTTTCTCCCCACATCCTCGCCAACACCTGTTGTTGCTCGTATTCTTGATAATCGCCATTCTAATTGGGGTGAGATGGAACCTTAGGGTGGTTTTGATTTGCATTTCTCTTATTACTAGAGATGTTGAACATTTTTCCATATGTTTGTTGATTGCTTGTAGATCTTCTTCTGTGAAGTGTCTATTCATTTCCTTAGCCCATTTGTTGACTGGACTGTTTGAATTCTTGGAGTAGAGTTTTTTGAGTTCTTTATAGATTCTGGAGATTAGTGCTCTATCTGAAGTATGATTGGCAAAGATATTCTCCCACTCTGTAAGGCTCTTTCTTCGCATTGCTGATAGTTTCCTTTGCTGAGAGAAAGCTTTTTAGTTTGAATCTATCCCAGTGGTTGATTCTAGCTTTTATTTCTTGTGCTATGGGAGTCCTGTTAAGGAAGTCTGGTCCTAGACCAACAAGATGAAGATTTGGACCTACTTTTTCTTCTATAATCTGCAGGGTCTCTGGTCTGATTCCGAGGTCCTTAATCCATTTTGAGTTTAGTTTCGTGCATGGTGAGAGATATGGGTTTAGTTTCATTCTGTTGCATATGGATTTCCAATTCTCCCAGCACCATTTGTTGAAGAGGCTATCTTTTCTCCATTGCATATTTTTGGCCCCTTTGTCTAGTATGAGAAAATTGTATTTATTTGGGTTTGTGTCCGTGTCCTCTATTCTGTACCATTGATCTACCTTTCTATTTTGGTACCAATACCATGCCGTTTTTGTTACTATTGCTTTGTAGTAGAGTTGAAGATCTGGTATTGCAATACCCCCTGTTTCACTCTTCCTGCTAAGGATTGCTTTAGCTATTCTGGGTTTCTTATTCTTCCAGATGAATTTCATAATTGCCTGCTCTATTTCTGTAAGGTACGTCATTGGGATTTTAATTGGAATTGCATTGAATTTGTATAGCACTTTAGGTAGTATGGCCATTTTGACAATATTAATTCTTCCTATCCAAGAACATGGAAGATCTTTCCATCTTCTAAGGTGTTCTTTAATTTCTTTCTTTAGTGTTGTATAGTTCTCATTGTAGAGGTCTTTCACCTCTTTTGTGAGATTGATTCCCAAGTATTTTATTTTTTTCGAGGCTATTGTGAATGGGGTAGTTTTCCTAATTTCTCTTTCTGAAGATTCATCACTTATGTATAAAAATGCGTTGGATTTATGGGCATTGATCTTGTAACCTGCTACTTTACTGAAATCACTTATGAGTTCTAAGAGTTTTCTGGTGGAATTTCCAGGTTCCTCTAAATATATAATCATGTCATCAGCGAACAGGGATAGTTTGAGTTCTTCTTTTCCAATTCATATCCCTTTAATTTCTTTGGTTTGTCTAATTGCTCTGGCCAGAGTCTCAAGAACGATGTTGAATAGAAGTGGTGAAAGAGGGCATCCCTGCCTTGTTCCAGTTTTTAGGGGGAATGCTTTCAGTTTTTCACCATTTAGAATGATATTAGCCATGGGCTTAGCATAAATGGCCTTTACAATATTAAGGAATGTTCCCACTATCCCTATTTTTTCTAGTGTTTTGAGCATGAAGGGGTGCTGTATTTTATCAAATGCTTTTTCTGCATCTATTGAAATAATCATGTGATTCTTGACTTTAAGTCTATTAATATGGTGAATTACGTTTATTGATTTCCTGATGTTGAACCAACCTTGCATCCCTGGGATGAAACCCACTTGATCATGGTGCACTATCTTTTTAATATGTTTTTGTATGCGATTTGCTAAAATTTTGTTGAGAATTTTTGCGTCGATGTTCATTAAGGATATTGGTCTGAAATTTTCTTTCCTTGATGAGTCTCTGTCTGGTTTAGGTATCAGTGTGATATTGGCTTCATAGAATGAGTTTGGGAGGGTTCCCTCCTCTTCTATTTTATGGAATACTTTGAGAAGTATTGGAATGAGCTCTTCCTTAAAGGTTTTGTAGAACTCGGCTGAGAACCCATCTGGTCCCGGACTTTTCTTTGTTGGTAGGCTTTTGATGACTTCTTCTATTTCAGTACTTGAAATTGATCTATTTAAATTGTTTATGTCCTCCTCATTCAGTTTAGGCAATTCATATGTCTCTAGAAACCTGTTGATGTCTTCGAAATTTTCTATTTTGTTGGAGTATAGATTTTCAAAATAGCTTCTAATTATGTTTTGTATTTCCATCCTGTCTGTAGTGATATTTCCTTGTTCATTCCGAATTTTAGTGATTTGGGTTTTCTCTCGTCTTCTCTTTGTTAGTGTGGCTAAAGGTTTATCAATTTTGTTTATTTTTTCGAAGAACCAACTATTTATTTTGTCAATTTTTTGTATTGTTTCTTTTGTTTCAATTTCATTGATTTCAGCTCTGAGTTTAACTATTTCCTGTCTTCTACTACTTTTGGTGCTGTTCTGTTCTTCTTTTTCTAAGGCTTTGAGCTGTAGTGTTAGGTTGTTTATTTGTTGAGTTTTACTTCTTTTATTAAATGCGCTCCATGAAATAAATTTCCCTCTAAGTACTGCTTTCATAGTGTCCCAGAGGTTTTGATATGATGTTTCTTTGTTCTCATTTACCTCTAAGAATTTTTTAATTTCCTTCCTAATATCTTCTGTTATCCATTCATCATATAATAGCATATTGTTTAATCTCCAGATGTTGGAATAGTTTCTGTGTTTTACTCTTTCATTTATTTCCAACTTCAATCCATTATGATCTGATAGAATACATGGTAGTGTCTCTATCTTCTTGTATTTGCTAACATTAGCTTTGTGGCATAATATATGGTCTATTTTAGAGAAGGATCCATGTGCTGCTGAGAAGAAAGTGTATTCACTCTTGGTTGGATGGAATATTCTATAAATGTCCGTTAAGTCTAAATTATTGATTGTGTTGTTGAGATCTATGGTTTCTTGGCTCAATTTTTGTCTGGAAGATCTGTCCAGTGGTGAGAGCGGCGTGTTAAAATCACCTAGTATTATTGTGTTGTGGTCTATTTGGTTTCTGAAATTGAGAAGGATTTGTTTGACATACATAGATGAGCCACTGTTTGGGGCATAGATGTTTATGATTGTTATATCTTGCTGATTTATGCTTCCCTTAAGCAGTATGAAATGACCTTCTTTATCCCTTCTGACTAACTTTGGCTTGAAGTCCACATTATCGGAAATGAGGATGGATACTCCAGCTTTTTTGCTGAGTCCATGTGCATGGTATGTTTTTCCCCATCCTTTCACCTTTAATCTATGGGTATCTTTTTCTATGAGGTGAGTCTCTTGCAGGCAACATATTGTTGGATCTTTCTTTTTAATCCAGTCTGCCAGTCTATGTCTTTTGATTGATGAATTCAGGCCATTAACGTTCAGGGTTATTATAGAGAAATGATTTGGTTTCCCGGTCATTTGGTTCATTTTTAAAATTTTGTTTATTTATTTGTTTGACACAACTTGTTTCCTCCTTTATTTGACAATTCCTTTAGGATAATTCCTCCCTTTGCTGATTTGCTTCTTTGATTTTCATCTCTTCCTCATGGAATATTTTGTTGAGAATGTTCTGTAATGCTGGCTTTCTTTTTGTAAATTCTTTTAGCTTTTGTTTATCATGGAAGGATTTTATTTCATCGTCAAATTTGAAGGTAAGTTTTGCTGGGTATAAGATTCTTGGTTGGCATCCATTTTCTTTCAGGGCTTGAAAAATGTTGTTCCAGGACCTTCTAGCTTTTAGGGTCTGGATTGAAAAATCTGCTGATATGCGTATTGGTTTCCCCCTGAATGTAATTTGGTTCTTTTCTCTCACAGCCTTTAAAATTCTGTCTTTATTTTGTATGTTAGGTATTTTCATTATAATGTGCCTTGGTGTGGGTCTGTTGTAATTTTGTGTATTTGGAGTCCTGTAAGCCTCTTGAACTTGATTTTCCATTTCATTCTTCAGATTTGGGAAATTTTCTGATATTATTTCATTGAATAGGTTGTTCATTCCTTTGGCTTGTTTCTCTAGGCCTTCCTCAATCCCAATAATTCTTAAATTTGGCCTTTTCATGATATCCCATAGTTCTTGTAGATTCTGTTCATGATTTCTTACCATCTTCTCTGTTTGTTCAGCTTTGTTTTCAAGGTTAAATATTTTGTCTTCAATGTCTGAGGTTCTGTCTTCCAGGTGTTCTATCCTATTGGATATGCTTTCTATGGAGTTCTTAATTTGGTTTATTGTTTCCTTCATGTCAAGGATTTCTGTTTGGTTTTTTTTCAATATCTCTAACTCTTTATTGAAATGATCTTTTGCTTCCTGTATTTGCTCTTTTAACTGTCGATTGGTGTGATCAATCAATGCTTGCATTTGCTCTTTCATCTCATCATTCAATGCTTGCATTTGCTCTTTCATCTCCTCGTTTGCTTCTCTGATCATTTTAATTATGTACATTCTGAACTCCTTTTCTGTCATTTCTTCTGCCATGCTGTCATTGGGTTTTATTGATGTAACATCTAGATTTGTTTGCAGCATTTTCTTTCCTTGTTTTCTCATGTTGTTCAGATATCAGTGGACCGCTGAGATATTGCAGATTTCCTCTGTTGATTTACAATGACCCTGAAGATTTCTATATATATCCCCTCTTAGCCTTCAGTAGGCTGAAGTCTTGGAGGAGGTTGATAATGCAGTGCTCCACAAGGAAGCTGCCTCTCTAGGAGTGGTGGCCTTCAGGTGGGGTATATTCCCTGCTAGTGGGCAGAGGTGCCTCCACTTGTTGACCAATGGTCATCCAAAGGGGACCTAGGCTGTGGGCTGAGGCAAGGCCTGTTTGGGCCTGAGCCTCTGGTTTTACCGTCCTTGTGGGAAACCTCACCCAGCAGGGAAGATTCACCCGGTGGGGAGGTCTCGCTGGTCAGTTTCCTCCTAGAGGTTCCCCTCTATTTACAGCTACTGCCTGGGCTGGGCTGCCTTCCTCTGCAAAGTTTCCAGGGGCCCGGCCCTACCTCCTGGGCCTGGGAGCCTCACCCTTCGCAGATGAATCTCCTTAGGCTGCCCCTCCTCAGAGAATTTGCCCACAGGCCTGGAACCTTCGCTCCGCCCTAAGCCTGTCTCTGTGCGGCTCTTCCACCCAGAAGCCTCCTAGATCCTGGGACCCTGTTCTGCACCTAATCGCCTGGCTGCGTGGCCCCTCCTCTGAGCAGCCACCTGTGGCCCCGAACAATCGCTCTGAGTCCCAGAGACCCGCCACAGGCCTCTTCCTCCAGACAGCCGCCCAGTATGCCGGTGCGGTCACTAGGAGTCCAAGAAACTCACTTCGTGCCTCCTCCTCCCACCAACCACCCGTAGCCCGGGGCAATCAATCACTCCGAGTCGAAGTGACCCTGCCCGTTCCTCCTCCTTCTCCAGATAACCCCCCGGGTGTTCAGGAGCAGTCCCTCTGAGTGGCTCTGAATCCACGTGACCCGCTGCACGGGTCCTCTGGGCAACCGCCCGGAGCTCTGGTGTGGTCCCTCAAGACCAAGCGTCCCACCACGCTTCTCCTCCAGGCAGCCCCCCTGTGTTCAGGAGCTGTCACTTTAAGACCAAACAACTCACCACTCGCCTTCTCCTCTGAGCAGCCGCGTGGAGCGCTAATGCAGTCACTGCGAGTCCAAAGGACCCGCCGCGCTCCTTCTCCTCCTTCTCCTACTCCTCCGGGCAGGCCGCGGGGTTCAGAAGTGGTCAGGGTCCAAACAGCTCGCCACGCAGCCCCTTCTCTGGCAACCGCCAGAACTTCTCTGTAGTTCCCGTATAGTCACCCGAATCCAAGCGGCTGCTCCTCTTCCTCCTCGTCCTCAGGGCAGGCCCCGGTGTTCAGAAGCGTCGTTCTGATTCCAAACAGCTCGCCGCGCGGCTTCTCCTCTGGCAACCGCCTGCAGCTCTGGTGCAGTCTCTCCGAATCCAAGTGGCCACGCTCCTCTCCTCCTCCTCAGGGCAGGCCCCGGTGTCCTGAGTCCACACAGTTCTCCCCGCCACTCCTCCCCCGGGCAGCCGCCGGAGCCCCAGTGGCTGCTCCGAGTCCCAGCGCTGTGCCGAGCGGCCTCCTCTATGGCGCTCCAGCGGGGGGAGGGGCGTCTCGCCGGTAGTTCTACTTCACAAAGTTTCCTGCGTTCCGGGACCCCCGTCCCATCCGGGATGCCCCCCCAGGGGGTGAGAGTCACCCGGCTACTTTGAGTTGGTCCCAAGCGTCTCAATATCTCCTCTCTTGAATCCTGAGTTCTGGAGCAACACGTAATGCAGCCACCCTCTAGGCCGCCATCTTGAAAACTCCCGGTGTTAATTCTTCTTTGAAGGTCTTGTAGAACTCGACTGAGAATCCATCTGGTCCTGGGCTTTTCTTAATTGGTAGGCTTTTGATAGTGTTTTCTATTTCATTATTTGAAATTGTTCTGTTTAAATCGTGTATGACCTCCTGATTCAGTTTATGTAGGTCATATGTCTCTAGAAAATTGTCAATGTCATCAATATTTTCTATTTTATTGGAGTATAAATTTTCGTAATAGTTTCTAATTATCTTCTATATTTCAGTTATGTCTGTTGTGAGATTTCCTTTTTCATCACATATTTTAGTATTTTTGGTTGTGTCTCTTTTTCTCTTCACTAGTGTGGTCAACTGTTTATCAATTTTATTGATTTTTTTCAAAGAATCAACTTTTTGTTTTGTCAATTTTTTCAATTGTTTCTTTTGTTTCAATTTCTTTGATTTCAGCTCTGATTTTAATTATTTCCTGTCTTCTAATTTTGATGTTAATTTGTTTTTCTTTTCCTAGGGCTTTGATATGTAATGTTAGGTCATTTATTTTTTGGCTTTTTATTCTTTTAATAAATGGTTTCAATGCAATGAACTTTCCTCTTGGTGTCCCAGAGATTTGGGTATGTTGTATTGGTATTCTCATTTACCTCTAAGTATTTTTTTCCATTTCATCCATGATTTCTTCTACTATCTATTTGTCAATCAGTAGTGTATTATTTAGTCTCCAAGTGTTAGAGTAGCTTCTATTTTTTTATTTTATATTGATTTCTAATTTCAGTTCATTATGATCTGATAGAATGCAGGGTATTATTTCCATTTCTTGTATTTACTAAGATTTACTTTATGGCATAAAATATGGTCTATTTTAGAGAAGGATCCATGTGCTGTGAGAAAAAAGTGTATTCTCTCATTGATGAATGAAATATTCTATATTTGTCTGTTAAATCTAAGTTATTGATCGTATTATTTAGTTCTATAGTTTCTTTATTTTTTGTTTAGAAGATCTGTCCAGCAGTGAGAGAGGTGTGTTAAAATCACCCAGTATTATTGTGTTGTGGTCTATTTGATTTTGAAGTTGAGAAGGGTTTGTTTGACGTGCATAGATGCTCCATTGTCTGGGGCATAAATATTTACAATCATTATGTCTTGCTGCTGTAAAATTTTCTTCAGTATAATGAAATGACCTTCTTTATCCCTTCTGATTAACTTTGGCATGAAGTCCACTTTATCTAATATGAGAATGCTTGTTTACACAATCCATATGAGTGATATGTTTTTTTCCCATACCCTCACCTTCTGTCTATGGATGTCTTTGCCTGTGAGGTGAGTCTCTTGGAGACAGCATATTGTTGTATTGTTTTATAAACCAATCTGCAAGTTTATGTCTTTTGATTGATGAATTTAGGACATTAATATTCAAGGTTATTACTGAGATATGACTTGTATTCCCAGTCATTTTGATTTATTTCTGGCTTTTCATTTGACTTAGTTTCTCTTTTGGGTAGTCCTTTAATGTAGTTCCTCCCTTTGCTGGTTTTCACTTTTTTTTTTTTTTTCACTTAATCCTCATGGAATATTTTGTTGAGAACGTTCTGTAGTGCAGGCTTTCTAATTGTGAATTATTTTAGCTTTTGTTTATCATGGAAAGTTTTTATTTCATCTTCAAATCTGAGACTTAATTTTTATGGATATAAAATTCTTGGTTGGCCTCCATTTTTTTCAGAGCTTGAAATATGTTGTTCCATGATCTACTAGCTTTGCAGGTCTGGGTTGAGAAATCAGTTGAGATCTGAATTTGTTTTCCTCTATATGTAATTTGCTTTTTTTCTCTCAGGATCTTTAAGATTTATCCTTATTCTGTATTTTAGTCATTTTCATTATAATAAATCTTTGTGTGGATCTGCTATAGTTTTGTACATTTGGGGTCCTATAAGCCTCCTGAATTTGATTTTCCATTTTATTTTTTAGGTTTGGGAAGTTTTCTGATATTATATCATTGAAAAGATTGTGCATTCCTTTGGTCTGTATCTCTGCTTCTTCTTCTACCCTGATAACCCTTAAATTTGGTCTTTTCAGGTTATCCCATAATTCTTGGAAGTTCTCTTCATGGATTCTTACCATCTTCTCTGCATGATCAACTTTATTTTCAGTATTAAATATTTTGTCTTCATTGCCTGAGGTTCTGTCTTCCAATGGTCTAGTCTGTTGTTGGTGATGCTTTTCACTGAATTTATAATTCGGTTTATTTATTCCTTCATTTCCCATTTATTCACGGATTTCTGCTTGTTATTTTTTCCCACAATCTCTAACTCTTTATTGAAGTGATCTTTCACTTCCTGTGTTTTCTCTTTGATTTCACTCTTTATACCATCCTTTACTTCACAGATCAGATTAACTCTGTACATTCTAAACTCCTTCTTGGATATTTCTTCTACTATGTTGTCAGTGGATTCTCTTATTGGGGCATCTTGGTTTGTTTGTGGCATTTTGTTCCCTTGTTTTTTCATGTTGCCTGTGCGTTTTCCCATCTAATTGTATGGATCTGAGGCAGTACAGATTCTAACCTGTATTGTCACTGAAGATTTCCAGTATCCCACCTTTAAGAGGGAGACCAGTAACAACAACACCCAGGGCAAGCAATATATAGCCTCAAATCTAATAGCTCCCAACAAGACATCCACCGCCCTCTCACTATAAACAACAATGATAATAAGTTCAATCGCTGTCCACACACACACACACACACACACACACACACACACACACACAAACCAGAAAATTTGCCAAATGGATTTACAATCTCAAATAGTGGGCAAAGAAAGAACAGAAACGGTGCAGGACATGATGTTCATGAGGGAGAAAGAGAGAAACCAGAAGCAAAAATCCACAGGAAGAGTGGAAGAGGAACCAGCAGAGATTGACTGTTAGGTGGAGAAAAGATAGAAAGAGAATCTAGGAAGACAGACAAGCAAGAGGAAGAATATATATAAAGAGAAGAAAAATTTAAAATATATGAATATACAGCAGAACTGCAAAACACCATACATATATCACTGTCTTCAACGAACTGATGCACAAAAAACACCCTGCTCCAAATAAAGTGGAAAGAGATGCCAGAGAAGAAAAAAGCCAAAATAAAATAAATCTTGGTTGAAAATTGAACAACTGTCTCTGCTAGCATCCAAAAACTTCTCAGCCCTGACTCTGACTTCTCACAAGACTGCCTGGCCCAGACCAGCCCTGGCAGACCCAGTCACTATCCTACCAATCTGTGCCTCAGATGTCCAGGATTCGGCCATGTTGCAGTCCCAAGATCTCAATGCCACTGGAATTTGGAGAGAGACCACCAGGGATGAGCAAACCTGAGAGACAGTAACTAGATGGTAGCAACCTGCACTCCCAGGAGGAAGACCCCAGTTGCAGCCAAATGCATAGGCACCCCAACACTGAACCTCCAGGTCTTGGCTGGTGTCCCCAGATAGGGGCATCTGTGCCCCAAGATGGTAGTGACAGCAAATCCACCAACACCCCAACAGACCCTAGGTTCTGGTCGGCATCTCAAAATGGATGCACCACATGCAAGCAAACCTGGAGTCTCCCTCCCTGGCAGTGGACTTCCGGGCAGTGGTGGAAGTGGCTGTAGCAGGAGTGGGTGGCAGCAGGCAGGGGGTCAGCAGCAGCTGCCCTCTGCCAGTGGCATGGGCAACAGGTGGGGGGACTGCTACAGCAGTGGCATCGGTGTCTGTTGTGATTGCAGCTGCAGCAGTACCCAGAGAGAAGACCTCCAGGTGACCTCCAGGGAGCACCAGTGTTGGCGGGAGCAGCAGCAGCAGCGACAGCAGCGTAGATGGCAGGTGGGTGTCTGAGGCAGTATTAAGGACAGCAGACTCCAGGTGACAGTCACTGTGACAGCATGAACAGCATCAGCAGCGCCCAGAAAAAAGACATCTGGGCACCTGCAGCAGCAGCATCAGGGGCAGCTGTGCCCCAGCAGAAAACCTCTGGCGACGGCAGTGGTGCCCTCATCAGTGGCACTGGGGGAAAAGACCTCCGAGCATGCACAGCGGGTGCTCGGCCCTCCATTCCACACTTCAGAGAATACCAGTCTCTCAGTCTATGACTTTTGATTGATGAGTCTAGGTGATTAATGTCCAAGGTTATTATAGAGATATGATTTGTGTTCCTGGCCATTTTGGTTTATTTCTAGTTTTTGATTTGAATTAGTTCCTCCTTTGATTGACTATTCCTTTAGCGTAGTTCTTCCTTCACTGGTTTTTACTTTTTTTCCCATCTCATCTTCATGGAATATTTTGTTGAGAATATTCTGAAGTACAGGCTTTCTGGTTGCAAACTATTGCAATTTTTGTTTATCATGGAAGATTTTTATTTTATCTTCAGATCTGAAGCTTAATTTTGCTAGGTATAGGATTCTAGATTGGAATCCATTTTCTTTCAGAGTTGTGTATATTCTGAATACCTTATATGACATTTCTTCCATGAAATATGTTATTGGAATATCTTGGTTTGCTTGGGGTGATTTGTTCACTTGTTTCTTCATGTTGTTTGTGTGTCTACCCACCTAACAGTATGGATCTGAGGCAGTGGAATTTCTACCTTCTGGATTTATAGTTTTCCTGAAGTTTTCCATTATCTCACTATTTAGGGGAAAACAGAAAATACCAACAAAAAGTGCAAACAATTTACAGCACTAAACCAAATAGTTCCTACTATGACATCTACAGTGTTAATTATCACAAAAAACAGAAATGAGATGACCAGTTATTGTCTATGATAAAAATAGCAAGTTTGCAAAAGGGTTTACATTTTCAAAAGGTGGATAGGGAAAGAACAGAAGTGATATAGGATGTGATGATTAGGAGGGAGGAAGAGAGAAGACAGAAGTAAAAGATTAATGGAAGAGTGAAAGAGAGAACAATAGGGACTGGATGTTAGCTGAAGAAAAAAGGCAATCAAGGGAAACAGGAGAAAAAATATATAAAGAAAACATTTTAAAAAATAAAAGAATAAAAAACAAAACTAAAATATGCTAATTAAACATCCTAAGTTCATGAAAAATGGATCCATATAAAATAACTTGCTTTAAAACTGTTAGAGATGAGAAGAAAAGAAAAAAAAAATAAGAAACTGTATAAATGTCCATGTACCATTAAGGTCACAATTAAACAGTGAACAAGAATTTTAAAAACGAAAAGAAAAAAAAAATCTTGATGAAAAGTTAATGCATTTTTTATGTTGGAGTTCAAAATATTCTCAGCTTCTCTTCTCGGCAGTTTTGGGCGGGGTCTTCTGGTGTGTGATGCTCTGCCCTCTGGATTGCTGGAGTGAGAGGTAAGCCCATAGGCAGAGTTCCTAGAGGCAGGGTTTAGGCTTAGCAGGGCTCTAGGCTCTTTGCTGAATGCCAGTTGGTTTGGAGATTTTAAATCAGTGCACCTCCATGGCTCTGTACTTGCTGGTCCACACTGGAAGACTTTACCTCAGGGATCTCCCTGGGTTCCACTCATGTGGTGGAGAGTCAATTCTTAGTCCTCTATGTCATCTGCAGACCCCAAGTTTCTTGGTCTTAGGTTCAATTTCTCTGCCCCTACCATTCCAAATTCCTGAACAGATACATCTCTCCCAGCCAGTCCTGCAAGCAGTGGGATTGGAGGGGGAGGGGTAGAGTTGGGTGGGCTTCCCTTCCCAGTTTTCCCCTCTCTCCATGTTTGATTTTCTCCTGGTCACTAAGCACACACCATCTCATTCAGGGTGTGTTACTGGGCCTATATTTCTGGCCAAACTCAGGTTTACCAGGAATAGGCTTCCTGAGTTGCCAATCCCTATGCTGAGGCTTCAAAATGGTTCCTTCCTTTGTTCTCCACATACAGCCTGAATATCACGCAGTGCATCCCTCAGGTTTGTTGGGCAATGTCCTTTGTCTCTAAGCACTCCCTACCCATACACGCCTCAGGCCTCCCCAAAATGTGGGTTCCTTTAATTCCCTTATCCCTCTACTATGCTCATTTAGCGACCCCTCTGACTGGAGCTTCCCGCCCTGCTGTGGCAATGGCTGTGCAGCTGGGGATTTTTTCCTTGTTTTATTATATCCAACCTGTATCCCAAGTCTACTTTGAATGTCCAGTTTTAGGTTCCTGTAAAATCCCCCCTCCCCATTTTTTGTTCATCCACCTTGCAGAGAAGTTGCCTGTCTGCTTTCTTGGTTTCACTCTGAAGCCAGAATTATAGGTGATCAGGTCAAATGGAGGAAATGGAGGCCATCTGAGTCTGGGAAGTCAGAAATCGCCCCTGGGAGAACGGAATGTCAGTCTCCAGAGCCCTTTGATCACCAAGGTTATCTGCCTATACTACCTTTTCCAAAAGGCTGCAGGCAGAGAATTGCTAATTAATACCTCCTGGTCCCCTACTTGCCTGATCACTCCATTTGGCCCTCCCCCTGCCCATCTGTGTCTGACCTTTTTACCATCTCACCTGCATCTCCTGGGCCTAGTCATGTAGGCAGGAAGGAGAGGGATAAGTGGGGAGAGAGAGTAGGAGAACAAAGAAAACTTTAGTCTATAAGAGGGGCAGGGTACTGTCATCTCTTGGGATACCAGAACACCAGCCATGGCCCTCTTCTCCCTCCCAGGAGAAGTCTGTTACTACCTTTAAATAAAACCGCCTTCATTTGCTTGCCTCAGGGTGCTTCTCTGGTGTTACACTTCAACATCTGAAGAAGCAGGCCTCATCACCAGTGGTATCAATTCCATGGAGCATCCAGAAATGTGACCTCCTCTATTCTGCCATCATCTGGGGTGAGGATTTTGATATGTGATTTGAGGGAGAGGATTCAGACCATAACAATAACCTCATAAAATACTATAATTCCCTTGTTACAGAAGAGGACACTGGGTTAAGTAATCTGTGCAAGATCATACCTAGGTGGTTGTGTAAGGCCCCCAAAAAGGAAACCCCAACTCTGTCCCATGGATGGACGGCAACCCCAATCAACCGCAGGAGGCGTCACTTGATGCAAACCGCAAGAGGTGTTTATTCCAGCGCGCTGGGACCCAACTCGAGGAGTCGAGTCCCTAGCAGAAAATCTTGTAGGTTTATAAAGGCAGAAACCACACATCGGGAGGGGTCACACATGAAAGGGGGAAAAGGGGGAACAAAGCTGCCAGGAAATTTCAAAGGGGGCCTGGGTTTGCTGACAAAATGTTTCACAATGTTTTACAACAGGCTGTAGATTCTGGTCAATAGTTTCTGGTAATCCTACTGTTTGAGCACTATCTGGCTATCAGGCTCAATTTACTCTTTTACTCTCTGTTTGGGGCTGTTTCCTGGAACAGCTTTAAGGGCTTTGTTCCCATTACTGGGAGGGAAACCTTAGGGAGTTGAGATAAAACAGACAGCTTAAAAAAATGTCCATTCTTTCAGTTGCTAGTCTTCCCAATAGTTTTATATTTAATAATGTAGTTATTATTAGTATTATTAGTATTAGTATTGTAGTTCCCAATAGTTTTATGTTTAATAATGTAGTTCTTAGTCTGTCATATACTGTTCTAGACAGGGAATTTAGCACTGACCTAATCAATGTGTCTGTACTCATGAAATTTCCTTACCTGTGGTGGGAAAATTCCTACTAAATAATTAATATACAGCAAGGCATATCTCATAAATATTTTTTTAATTGTAAACAAATGGGGTACAACTTGTTTCTCTGTTTGCACATGAAATAGAGGCATACCATTTGTGTAATCATACATTTACATAGGGTAATGGTGTTTGATTCATTCTATTATTTTTCCTTCCCCCCACCCCTCCCGCCCCTCTTTTCCCTCTATACAGTCCCTCCTTCCTCCATTCTTGCCTCCCTCCCACCCCCCTCTCATAAATCTTGATCAGACAGTAGAGAGTAACAGAGTCCAGGCCAGGAAGGGCTCTTTGAGGACTTCACTCTATTATTAAAAACTATCTCTGTATATATTTTTGAATAGAGATGTACTCTCAGTTCAAACATTAAAACACAAAAAGGACCAGGAAAGAAAACAATCAACTTGCAAAAAAGAAACATAAAAATGAGTTAGTGGAAAAATCCTAGTGTCGGTTTCTTATTTATCCTTTCAGAACTTTTGTGTTATGCATATTTAAGACTAAAAATCTAGCAACAATAGGTGTTGGTGAGGATGTGGGGAAAAAGGTACACTCATACATTGCTGGTGGGGTTGCAAATTAGTGCAGCCACTCTGGAAAGCAGTGTGGAGATTCCTCAGAAAGCTTGGAATGGAACCACCATTTGACCCAGCTATCCCACTCCTTGGCTTATACCCAAAGGACTGAAAATCAGCATACTACAGAGATACAGCCACATCAATGTTCTAGCTGCTCAATTCACAATAGCCAGACTGTGGAACCAACCTAGATGTCCTTCAATTGATGAATGGATAAAGAAACTGTGATAAATAAATATATATATATATATATGCACACACACAATGGAATATTACTCAGCTATAAATAATAAAATTATGGCATTTGCAGGCAAATGGGTGAAATTGGAGAATATCATGCTAAGTGAGATAAGCCAATCTCAAAAAACCAAAGGACAAATGATCTTGCTGATAAGCGATGATGACACATAATGGGGGGTGGGAGGGGGGCAAGAATGGAGGAAGGAGGGACTGTATAGAGGGAAAAGAGGGGTGGGAGGGGTGGGGGGAGAGAAAAATTAACAGAATGAATCAAACAATATTACCCTATGTAGATGTATGATTACATAAATGGTATGCCTTTACTTCATGTACAAACATACAACATGAAACTCATTTGTTTACAATAAAAATAAATTTAAAAAAAAAATTTTACAAAAAGAAAAAAAAAAAAGACTAAAAATCTGCTTTTAACTTCTTTTTTTATTCCAAGGAAACATGCTTTGCTAAATTATACACTGCTATATAGTTGCTTTTTGCAGTATTTACATTGGAGATCCTTAAAAAGCTTTTTCATGTGTTCTTACCACTGCATGATGGAAACGCAGATATACCATTACTCATTTAACCCGTGCTCCATTGACAGGACCTTAGCTGACTCTAGTCTTTGTTACAAACAATATTGCAGTGGATAATCTTGTGCCATAGGTGTTGGCAGGCCTTCTGTAAGGACCAGACCATCTCTGTCACAGCTATACTCTGCTTTTGTAGTATGCACACACCCATAGTCAATGAGTCTATATAAGCAAATGAATGAGGATGCTTGTTTTTCAATAAAACCTTATTTATAAAGCAGGCATCAGCCTTGATTAAGCCTGCATGTTTTATCACTTACTGATATCTCTTAGTTATCATTTTACATATGGGATCATGTCCATAGGATAAATTCTTATCAGTAAGAGAATATGTAAACTCCTGGTTTTGATAGATTCTGCCCGGTCACTTTTTATGGAGATTGTACCTGCCTCCGTTCCACCAGCAATGTGTGAAAAACTTGCTTCTTCAAAACTTCACCAATACGGTGTATTCACACAAACTTTTGAAAGTGTTAGGGTCTCACATTCCTCTTTGGGGATATGCCCCCAATGATCTAGATACCTTCTATTAGACCACCTCTCCTCCTAATATCACCATTCTGAGGATTAAACCTTCAACACCCAGACCTTTGGGGGACATTCAAGGATATAAGTGAGATTATCTGCTGTCTTATTTGTGTGATTTTTGTTTTGCTGTTGATTTAATGCCTGGTTCATAGAAATAATTCTAAGTTTTGCTCTCATTCTATGACCTGAAACAGTTAAAGTTGTATTGAAAGCCTGTTAACAATTTCAAAGAATTGCCCTGTGAAGTCATCTGGACTTCAGGTCTGTTCAGATGATGGAAATCTTTGAGAATTTCCTGTACTTCTTTGTGGGAATGTGTTTGTTTCGGTTTTTGGCTTTTTCTGGAGTCATATTTAACAAATATTTATTTAAGAACTCTTATCTTAAACACAAGCTATTCACATAGAATAATGTATTCTCTGGTTTGTCTTTAAATTTCTTCTGTGGGAGATCCAAGATGGCTGGCTAGAGAGAGGCTGCGTTCCTTGTCGCTCCATAACTCTGGTTTTAAGCAGAAGATATCTCTTTCTCAGTGAGGCAGCCTTTGTTGTTTATCTATCTCCTGCTGTTTACCCCATTTGTCCATTGTGATCACCTGCAGTCTACCAGCATATTGGCTACTTTGTGAGTGCAGATTGCTCACTGACTGGCACCTAACATCCTCCATTTGCCCTTTTGCCTGCCTCTTGCCTGCCCATTGCCTGCCTTTCACCTACTCATCACACACCACCGGTGGTCCACCTACAGATCGTCCACTAGTAGACTGCAGACAGACCACAGACCATTAGCGGATTGCTAGCTGCCTACTGGCCTAGAAGTCCACTGTCACAGTACCCGGAGATTTGGTTACACATGACTGCCACCATTTCGAGACAATAACCAGGACCTGCAGGACCCCTGGCCAGACTGACAGAGCCCCATTTCCAGGATCCCTTAACCTGATAGACCTCACCCTGCCTCCAGGACCCCAGGCCAACCATGCCCACGCCCAGAGGTACAACTCCCCATTTGCTAACATATTTGGAAGCCAGCGCAGCCATTTTGGATTATCCAGAAAGCAGAAGCTCCCATCTTTAGGTGGGGCAAATCCCATCCTGAGATGCCAACCAAGAATCCTATACTCAGCAAAACTAGACTTCAGATTTGAAGACGAAATAAAATCCTTCCATGATAAACAAAAGTTAAAAGAATTTACAAACAGAAAGCCTACGCTACAGAACATTCTCAGCAAAATATTCCATGAGGAGGAAATGAAAAACAACAATGGAGGTCAGCAAAGGAGGAACTACCTTAAAGGAAAAATCAATCAAGTCAAGTTAAAAACCAAAAATAAACACAAATGACTGGGAATAGAAATCACATCTCAATAATAACCCTGAATGTTAATGACCTAAACTCATCAATCAAAAGACATAGACTGGCCAATTAGATTAAAAAGAAAGACCCAACAATATGCTTCTTTAAATAGACTCATCTTATAGATAAGGACATCCATGGACTAAAGGTGAAAGGATGGGAAAAAACTTACCATGCACATGGCCTCAGTAAAAAAGCAGGGTTTCCATCCTTATATCAGATAAAGTCGACTTCAAGCCAAAGTTAGTCAGAAGGAATAAAAAAAGGACATTTCATACTGCTTAAGGGAACCATAAATCAGGAAGACATAATGATCATAAATATTTATGCGCCAAACAATGGCACATCCATATACATCAAACAATCCTTCTCAATTCCAGAAATCAAATAGACCACAACACAATAATTCTGGGTGACTTTAACACACCACTGTCACCACTGGATAGATCTTCCAAACAAAAACTAAACAAAGAAACCATAGAACTCAATAACATAATCAATAACTTAGACTTAACAGACATATATAGAATATTCCATCCATAAATGAGGGAATGCACTTTCTTCTCAGCAGCACATGGATTATTTTCTAAAATAGACCATATGTTATGCCATAAAGCAGCCCTTAGTAAGTGCAAAAAATAGAGGTACTACCTTATGTTTTATTAGAGCATAATGGAGTGAAATTAGAAATCCATGACAAAATAAAATACAGAAATTACTCCAACACCTGTACACTAAATAATATGCTATTGAATGAAACATAGATAACAGAAAACATCAGGAAGGAGATAAAAAATTCTTAGAAGTAAATGAGAATGATAATACAACATATCAAAATCTCTGGGACACTATGAAAGCATTATTAAGAGGAAAATTCACTGTATGAAGTGCATTCAAGAAAAGAATAAAAAGTCAACAACTAAATGACCTACCATAACATCTCAAAGTTCTAGAAAAAGAACAGAACAACACCAAAAGTAGTAGAAAACAGGAAATAATTAAAATCAGAGCTGAAATCAATGAAATTGAAACAAAACAAACAATTCAAAAAATTGACTAAACGAAAAGTTGGTTCTTTGAAAAAGTAAACAAAATAGATAAACCCTTAGCTACACTAACAAAAAAGGAGAGAGAAAACTCAAGTTACTAAAATTTGTGATGAAAAAGGAAATATCATGACAGACACCATGAAATACATAGCATAAGGAGAAGCTACTTTTAAAATTTATACTCCAAAAAAAAAAAAAAAAATAGAAAATATAGAAGACATCGACAAATATCTAGAGACATATGCTCCTCCCAAACTGAACCAGGAGGACATATGCAATTTAAACAGATCAATTTCAAGCAATGAAATAGAACAAGCCATTAAAAATCTACCAAGAAAAACCCAGAACCAGATGAATTCTCAGCCAAGTTCTACAAGACTTTCAAAGAAGAACTCATTTTAATACTCCTCAAAGTATTCCAGGAAATAGAAAAGGAGGGAATCCTTCCAAACTCATTCAATGAAACTAATATCACTCTGATACCATAACCAGACAGAGACACATGAAGGAAAGAAAATTTTAGAACAATATCTCTGATGAATATAGACACAAAAATCCTTAACAAAATTCTGGCAAATTGCATACAAAAACATATTAAGAAGATAGTGCACCATGATCAAGTGGGGTTCATCCCAGGGATGCAAGGTTGGTTCAACATCTGGAAATCAATAAATGTATTTCATTGCAGCAATAGACTTAAAGTTAAGAATCATATGATTATTTCAATAGATACCAAGAAAATGCTTGATGAAATACAACAAAGGCTATTTATGCTAAGCCTACAGCCAACATCATTCTTAATGGAGAAAAACTGAAAGCATTCCCTTTGAAAACTGGAACAAGACAGGGATGCCCTCTTTTACCACTTCTATTCCACATCATCCTTGAAATACTAGCCAGAGCCAATTAGACAGACTAAAAAAATTAAAGGGATATCAATAGGAAAATAAGAACTCAAGCTGTCACTATTTGCCTATGACATGATTCTATATTTAGAGGATTCAAAAAACTCCACCAGAAAACTTCTAGACCTAATAAGTTAATTCAGCAAAATAACAGGATATAAAATCAAGACACATAAATTGAAAGCATTTTTATTCATAAGTGATGAAATATCTGAAAGGGAATGAGGAAAACAACTCCGTTCAATAGCCTCAAAAAAAAAAAAAAAAAAAAAAAAAAAAAAACTTGGGAATCAATCTAACCAAAGAGGTGAAAGATCTATACAATGAAATCTATAGAACATTAAAGAAAGAAATTGAAGAATACCTTAGAAGATGGAAAGATATCCTGTGTTCTTGGATAGGCAGAATTAATATTATAAAAATGGCCATACTTCCAAAAGCACTATACAGATTTAACACAATTCCAATTAAAATCCCAATGACATTTCTCATAGAAATAGAGAAAGCAATCATGAAATTCATTTGGAAGAACAAAAGACCCAGAATAGCCAAGCAATCCTGGGCAGGAAGAGTGATGCAGGATGTATCACAATACCAGACCTTAAACTCTACTGTAAAGCAATAGTAACAAAAAGAACATGATATTGGCACCAAAATAGACAGGTAGATCAATGGTACAGGACAGAAGACATGGAGATATACCCACATAAGTACAGTTATCTCTAGAGAAAGGTGCCAAAAACTTACAATGGAGAAAAGATAGCCTCTTCAACAAATGTTGCTTGCAAAATTGGAAATCCATAAAATGAAATTAAGTCCTTATCTCTCACCCTGTACAAAACTCAACTCAAAATGGATCAAGGATCTAGGAATTAATCCTGAGACCCTTCATCAAATAGAAGAAAAAGTAGGCCCAAATCTCCATCATGTTGGCTTAGGACCAGATTTCCTTAACAAGACCCCCATAGTACAAGAAATAAAAGCAAGAATCAATAAATGGGATAGATTCAAACTAAAAAGCTTTTTCTCAGCAAAGGAAATAATCAATAATGTGAAAAGAGAGCCTACAGAGTGGGAGGAAATCTTTTTTATATTAGTGCTTCAGACAAAGCACTAATCTCCAAAGATTATAAAGAACTTAAAAAACTTTACCCCAAAAATACAAAGAACCCAATCAATAAACGGACTAAGGAACTGGGCAACACTTCAGAGAAGATATACAGGTGATCAATAAATATATGAAAAAGTGTTCATCATCTCTAGTAATTAGAGAAATGCAAATTAAAACCGCCCTAAGATTTCATCTAACTTCAATTAGAAGTGCTATTATCAAGAACACAAGCAACAATAAGTGTTGGCATTGATGTGGAGAAAAAGACACACTCATACATTGCTGGTGGAGTTGCAAATTGGTGCAGCCACTCTGGAAAGCAGTGTGGGGATTCCTCAGAAAACTTGAAAGGGAAACACCATTTGACCCAGCTATCCCACTCCTTGGTTTATACCCAAAGGACTTAAAATCAGCATACTAGTGACACAGTCACATCAAAGTTCATAGCAGCTCAATTCACAATAGCTAGATTGTGGAAGCAACCTAGATGCCCTTCAATTGATGAATGGATAAAGCATCTGTGGTATATATACACAATGGAATATTACTCAATCATAAAGAAGAGTAAAATTATGGCATTTGCTTGTAAATGGATGAAGCTGGAAAATATCATGCTAAGTGAAATAGGCCAAGCCCAAAAAGCAAAGGCCGAATGTTTTCTCTGATCAGTAGATGACGATACATAACAAGGGAGGGTTGTGGTGGGGGTTGCAGAGCGAGAAGAATGAAAGAACTTTGGATGGTGTAGAGGAAAATGGAGCGGGAGGGAGTCGGGGAAGGAAAGATAATAGAATGAGACAGACAGTATTACCCTATGTGTATGTATGATTACATGAATGGTGTGAATCTACATTGTGTACAACCATAGAAATGAAAAGTTGTACCCCATTTGTGTACAATGAATCAAAATGCAGCCTGTAAAAATAAAAAAAAAAAATTAAATTAAATTTCTTCTGTGGTTAATTTGTGTAAATATATTTTCTCTTTCTGCCTCCCCTTTATTTTGATGGGGGATTGGGAGATTAGTGGAGTCTGGGTTAACTAACAGTTTATTTTTACTATTTTTTATGTGCAGGCTTATTTTGATTTTTCTTCATATCCGTATAAGTAAATACTCATAAAAAGACTATGAATTTACCTCTGAGCACTATTTTAGTTCAGGGTTTCTGACCCGTAGTACGATTGCATTTGGGGTCATTTGAGGTCAGGTAATCCCTCGCTGTGGATGGCTTTCTTGTGCATTCCAGGGTGTTTAGCAGCCTTTGTGGTATTCCCTTCTCCAGTTGTGACAACCTAAAATGACTTTGAATATTTTCAAAGGTCCTCTTGGGGAGAAGGGGGCACAGCTGTCCTAGTTGGTAGCCACTGCTTCATCTATAAACCATAGATCCTGATAGCAGTGTTGTCTCTGTAAGGAATTCCACAGAAACCACGCCGGACGTGGGAAATCACATGAGGGAGTTTATTAAGCAAACAGAGTGTCTCTCTGCAGGGTAAGAGAGAAAATGAGAGGAAAAGAAAAGGAAAGAGAAAGGGCATGCGCAAGAAAGAGTGTGAAAAGCGAGGAGGAGAAAGAAAGTGAGTCTGGGGAGAGAAAAGCAAGAGAGAAAAGATGGCGGTTGAATTCCACTGGGCTAAGAGGGGACCAGTAATGGAGAAGGATACTTGCAAGCTGACTGGTGAACCAATAGCTAGCTAGGATGTTCACAGACTGACAGTAGTTAGGAGGCGGGGAAAATGGCTGCACCGGAAAGGGCGGGGGAGCAGCTTTGTACATTACAGTCTCCATATTTTTTTTTCATATATTCTGCAGTTTAGGCTTAGGTTTGCATTTTTCTGTGTGAGCCAATTTTTATTTAAGACAGCCTTTTAGATACAATTTTTGAACAACTATCATTGTTTCTGATAGTGACCCACACCATTTTAGAATCTTTCTTCTTAGTTTCACTTAAAATGAAGATTGTGGTTTTATTTTCCATTCTCTGTCCACAGCAATTCTGGGAAGAAAGGGAAAAGGCTAAAGTATACAGTCATTGCCATAGAAGTTCCTCAGAGTTGATATCTATTGGACACAATATAGTCCAAGAACTTGCAAAGCATTTTCTATAGATTACTTAATTTAATCCTCACAACAACCCTATTTGGTGGGTTATTATCCCATTTCTAGATTGAGAGAGATTCAAATTAACTTTTTGAAAATACTCATAGCTCATACGTGAAGCATAAATCATTCTAAAGAGTGACTGTAGTTGTAAACACAGCTCGATTCCATGGGAGAAGAATAACATAAGGTCAACAACAGCTGATGGCTAGATGGGCATAGATTCTGACTCCTGCTAATGGTTGTTCCAGAGTAGCTGGTCTGAAGAATTTTTGCAAATGTGAGTTGTGATTGTCTTGCTTATTACAGAAGAGACTTCACAGGGAGAAACAAAAAGTACTGGAGAGAAGGACATTTGAAACAAAGAACAACTTTACACATGCATCGCTTTGTTACTGGGGAAGAAGTCCCTGAAGTTACAAAAGAGTGGGCATGCGTGGGTTAAACCAGTCAGCAAACTCTCATCCAGAGAGATGGAGTGCTCTTTGCTACTGCGTTCTCTATATCTTTAGTTTTTCAAGTGTGAGTTTGATAAACACTCTACATTTTAAAGTTTAATAATTTAAATTTTTCTTTTTTAAGAACAGTGTTTTGCAATAGTTCTATTAATCTAATAAGCTGTATGGTTATTATTTGGAATTTTTCACAAATTCTCAGGTGTTCACTGTTGGGACTTTGGATCATGAGGGCTCAGACCTCATCTGTGGAATAATCTGTGGATTGCTGGGTGGGTGACTGGGAGATGCTGGAAACTGTGAGCAGGTAGGTCATGGTGAGAGGATACAGAGGTTATAGGGGCCACGTCCTTGAGGAATATATCTTACCCCTGCTCATCACCCACTCATTTCCTGGCTGCCATACATTGTGCAGTTTTCTTTACCTCACTTTTCTGCTACAATGTTCTGCCTCACCTCAGGCCCAAAGTAATGGAACTGGCTGATCATGGATTAAAACCTCAGAAACCATGAGCCAAAATAAATGTGCCTTCTTCTAAGTCGATCTTGTAAGGTATTTTGATCACAGGACAAAGTTTTCTAACATATATATGTAATAGTGGTCCACTTCATGCTTTGAATATAGCCCTTGCTGCTCTGTCACAGCAATTTATTTTTAAAAAAGACATGTTTCTTTCTCTTCCTCTCCCTACTCCTCCCTAATCTCTCCCCCTCCCTAATCTCAGAGAAAATAGGATTATCTTTCTTCTCTATCTTAGATTTATCTGTCCTTACACACACCCATCATAGGAATGAAGTAACCCAGACTTTGGGGATGGTACCAGAAGATCTCAGAAATGACTATCTCTCAAATTAACAAGTGAATTACAACTCCTACAGAGAATACGTGGAATCACCTTTGGATCACCTCTTTAAAAGCTCCCTGTTCCTGCTGATGGCAGAATCACAGCCTCTGAGACAGGAGTCCCCTGTTTTTCTCCTTCACTAGTAAAGCAATAACATTTTTCCATTTTTTCAAAATCATGTACTCATTATTGGATTAGCACTGGGGACAAGGACCAAGCTTTCAGCAACAGGACTACCAGTTGATGCTCATTTATGTCTAAAATTGCAAGTGAATGTGATTTCATGGCGAAGATTGTTAACACTCTGAAGAGTCTAGATTAAATGAACTGGATAGTATAAGCAAAAAAAAATTCTCCTGTTATCTTTCAAGTGCACATTTGGAAAAAAATGCTCTTAAATGAAGACAAATGTCAGAAGTATATAAGAAGTATATATGTGGAGGATAAGCTAACTACAAGAATCCAAAAGAACAAGAATATCTGTAACATATTACAGATACACACACACACACACACACACACACACACACACACACACACACACACACAGATGAGCTGGGTGTGGTGGTGCATACCTGTAATGCCAGACTGATGCAGGAGGATCACAAATTTGTGACCAGCCTAGGCAAGTTATCAAGACTGAGACTCAAAATAAATAAAAATGAAAAGGACTGGGTATCAGGCTGAGTAGCAGTGTTGGCTAAAATCTCGGTCCTTGTCTCTGATGCCAGTTCAATAATAAGGACATGATTTTGAGGAAAAGGATAAAGAAGGTTTATTGCTTTGCTAGTGAAAGAGAAACATAGGGGACTCCTGTCCCAAAGCCTGTGATTCTGCCCCTCAGGGAGAAAGGGACTTTTAAAGATGTGATTCAAAGGCCATATTCCACGTGTTCTCTGTTGGCGTTGTAATTCACTTGTTAATTTGAGAGATAGTCATTTCTGAGATCTTCTGGTACAATCCCCAAAGTCTGGATTACTTGGTTCCTATCGTGGGTGTGTACTTGAAGACAGATAAAATTTGCATAAAATGGGGAAGAAAGGTAATCCTGTTTCCCCTGAGATTAGTTAGGAGCAGGGAGAGAGGAAGAGAAATAAACATATCCATTTAAAAAATAAATTGAATTTGCAGAGCAGCAAGGGCTATATTCAAAGTTTAGAGTAAAACACTGTTAAAGTAGTGTTACCAAAAGCTTGTTCCTTGTCCCTACTGTCAACCTAATAATGAGGACATGGTTTTGAGTAAAAGGTAAAAGAAGTTTTTATTATTTTGCTAGCAAAGAAGAAACACAGGGACTCATGTTGCAGAGGCTGTGATTCTCCCCATGTGGAGGAACAAGGGGCTTTTATTTTTTTATTTTTTAAAATTTATTTTTATTGTAAACAAATGGGATACATGTTGTATCTGTTTGTACATGGAGTAACAGCATAACATTTGCGTAATCATACATTTACATAGAGTAATGGTGTTTGATTCATTCTATTATTTTTTCCTCCCCCCCACCCCTACCACCCTTCTTTTCCCTCTATACAGTCCCTCCATTCTTGCCCCCATCCCACCCCCCATTATGTGTCATCATCCGCTTATCAGTGAGATCGTTCATCCTTCGGATTTTTGAGATTGGCTTATCTCACTTAGCATGATATTCTCCAATTTCATCTATTTGCCTGCAAATGCCATAATTTTATTATTCTTTATAGCTGAGTAATATTCCATTGTATATATATATACCACAGTTTCTTTATCCATTCATCAACTGAAGGACATCTAGGTTGGTTCCACAGTCTGGCTATTGTGAATTGAGCAGCTGTGAACATTGATGTGGCTGTATCTCCGTAGTATGCTGATATTAAGTCCTTTGGGTATAGGCCGAGGAGTGAGACAGCAGGGTCAAATGATGGGTCCATTCCAAGTTTTCTAAGGAATCTCCATTCTGCTTTCCAGAGTGGCCGCACTAATTTGCAGCCCCACCAGAAATGTATGAGTGTACCTTTTTCCCCACATCCTCTCCAACACCTACTGTTGCTTGTATTCTTGACAATAGCCATTCTAATTGGGGTGAGAAGGAATCTTAGTGTAGTTTTGATTTGCATTTCTCTTATTACTAAAGATGGTGAACATTTTTTCATTTGTTTGTTGATTGTTTGTAAATCTTCTGTGAAGCGTCCGTTCATATCCTTAGCCCATTTGTTGATTGGGTTATTTGTATTCTTCGTGTAGAGTTTTTTGAGTTCTTTATATATTCTGGAAATTAGCTCTCTATCTGAAGTATGAGTGGCAAAGATATTCTCCCACTCTGTAGGCTCTCTCTTCGCATTGCTGATAGTTTCCTTTGCTGAGAGAAAGCTATTTATTTTCAATCTGTCCCAGTTATTGTTCTTGCTTTTATTTCCTGTGCTATGGGAATCCTGTTAAGGAAGTCTGATCCTAAGCCAACAAGTTGAAGATTTGGACCTACTTTTTCTTCTATAAGATGCAGGGTCTCTGGTCTGATTTCAAGGTCCTTGATCCATTGTGAGTTGATTTTTGTGCAGGGTGAGAGATAGGGGTTTAGTTTCATTCTGTTGCATATGGATTTCCAGTATTCCCAGCACCATTTGTTGAAGAGGCTATCTTTTCTCCATTGCATATTTTTGGCCCCTTTATCTAGTATGAGAAAGTTGTATTTATTTGGATTTGTGTCCATGTCCTCTATTCTGAACCATTGATCTATCTGTCTATTTTGGTGCCAATACCATGCCGTTTTTGTTACTATTGCTTTGAAGTATAGTTGAAGTTCTGGTATTGCGATACCCCCTGTTTCATTCTTCCTGCTAAGGATTGCTTTAGCTATTCTGGGTTTCTTAATCTTCCAGATGAATTTCATGATTGCTTGCTCTATTTCTGTAAGGTACGTCATTGAGATTTTAATTGGAATTGCATTGAATCTGAGCATGAAGGGGTGTTGTATTTTGTCGAACGCTTTTTCTGCATCAATCGAAATAACCATATGATTCTTATCCTTAACTCTATTGACATGATGGATTACGTTTATTGATTTACGGATGTTAAACCATCCTCACATTCCAGGGATGAACCCCACTTGATCATGGTCCACAATTTTCTTAATATGTTTTTGGATATGGTTTGCCAATATTTTGTTAAGGATCTTTGCATCTAATTCTTCAAGGATATTGGTCTAAAATTTTCTTTCCTTGATGTGTCTTTTCCTGGTTTAGGTATGAAGGTGATCTTAGCTTCATATAATGAGTTTGGTAGGGTACCCTCCTTTTCTATTTCCTGGAATACTTTGAGAAGTATTGGAATGAGTTCTTCATTGAAGGTCTTGTAGAACTTGGCTGAGAATCTGTATGGTCCTGGGCTTTTCTTGAATGGTAGATTTCTAATAGCTTTTTCTATTTCATTGTTTGATCTGTTTAAATTGCATATGTCCTCCTGGTTCAGTTTGGGAGGAGCATATGTCTCTAGAAATTTGTCAGTGTCTTCGGTAGTTTCTATTTTTTTGGAATACAGATTTTCAAAGTAGCTTCTCATTATGTTATGTATCTCAGTGGTGTCTGTCGTGATATTTCCTTTTTCATCACAAATTTTAGTAATTTGAGTTTTCTCTCTCCTTCTCTTTGTTAGTGTGGCTAAGGGTTTGTCTATGTTTACTTTCTCAAAGAACCAACTTTTTGTTTTGTCAATTTTTTGAATTGTTTCTTTTGTTTCGATTTCATTGATTTCAGCTCTGATTTTAATTATTTCCTGTCTTCTACTACTTTTGCTGTTATTCTGTTCTGTTTCTACGGCTTTGAGCTGTAATGTTAGGTCATTTAGTTGTTGACTTTTCATTCTTTCCTGGAATGCGCTCCATTTTGCAATGAATTTTCCTCTTAGTACCACTTTCATATTGTCCCAGAGATTTCAATATGTTGTATCATCGTTCTCATTGACCTCTAAGAAAATTTTATCTCCTTCCTGATGTTTTCTGTTATCCATATTTCATTCAATAGCATATTATTTAGTCTCCAGGTATTGGAGTAATTTCTGTTTTTTATTTTGTCATTGATTTCTATTCTGAGTCCATTATGATCTGGTAGAACACAGGCAGTATCTCTATTTTTTCACATTTCCTAAGGGCTGCTTTGTGGCATAACAAATGGTCTATTTTTGAGAGGGTTCTATGTGCTACTGAGAAGAAAGTGAATCTGCTTGTTGATGGATGGAATATTCTATATATGTCTATTAAGTCTAGGTTATTGATTGTGTTATTGAGTTCTATGGTTTCTTTGGTTGGTTTTTGTTTGGAAGATCTAGCTAGTGGTGACAGCGGTGTGTTAAAGTTGCCCAGAATTATTGTGTTTTGGTCTGTGTGATTCCTGAAATTGAGAAGGATTTGTTTGATGTACAGGGATATGCCATTGTTTGGGGCATAAATATTTACTATCGTTAAGTCTTCCTGATTTATGTTTCCCTTAAGCAGTATGAAATGTCCTTCTTTATCCCTTCTGACTAACTTTGGCTTGAAGTCTACTTTATCTGATATAAGGATGGAAACCCCTGCTTTTTTACTGAGTCCATGTGCATAGTAGGTTTTTTCCCATCCTTTCACCTTTAGTCTGTCGATGTCTTTTTCTATGAGATGAGTCTCTTGCAGGCAGCATATTGTTGGGTCTTTCTTTTTAATCCATTCTGCCAGTCTATGTCTTTTGATTGATAAGTTTAGGCCATTAATGTTCCGGGTTATTATTGAGATATAATTTGTATTCCTAGTCATTTGGCTTATTTTTGGTTTTTAAGTTGGCTTGGTTTCTCCTTTGAGTGCTTTTTCTCTAAGGTAGTTCCTCCCTTTGCTGACCTCCATTGTTGTTTTTCATTTCCTCCTCATGGAATATTTTGTTGACAACATTCTGTAGCGCAGGCTTTCTATATGTAAATTCTTTTAACTTTTGTTTATCATGGAAGGATTTTATTTCATCTTCAAATCTGAAGGTTACTTTTGCTGGGTATAGGATTCTTGGTTGGCAATCATGTTCTTTCAGAGCTTGAAATACATTGTTCCAGGCTCTTCCAGCTTTTAGTGTCTGGGTTGAGAAGTCGGCTGCTATGCGTATTGGTCTCCCCCTATATGTAACCTGATGCTTTTCTCTCATGGCCTTCAAAATCCTATCTTTATTTTGAATGTTAGGCATTTTCATTATAATGTGCCTTGGTGTGGATTTGTTGTGATTTTGTGCATTTGGTGTTCTATAAGCCTCTTGTATTTGATTTTCCATTTCATTCTTTAGGTTTGGGAAATTTTCCGATATTATTTCATTAAATAGGTTGTTCATTCCTTTGGTTTGTATCTCTGTGCCTTCCTCAATCCCAATAATTCTTAAATTTGGTCTTTTCATGATGTCCCATAGTTCTTGGAGATTATGTTCATGATTTCTTACCATCTTCTCTGTTTGGGCAACTTTATTTTCAAGATTAAATATTTTGCCTTCATTGTCTGAGGTTCTATCTTCCAAGTGGTCTAGTCTTTTGGTGATGCTTTCCATTGAGTTTTTTATTTGGTTTATTGTTTCCTTCATTTCAAGGATTTTTGTTTGTTTTTTTTTTTTTTTTTTTTTTTTGAGAATCTCTATCTCTTTGTTGAAATGATCTTTTGCTTCCTGCAGTTGCTCTTTCAACTTCTTGGTATTATCATTCATTGCCCGCATTTGCTCTCTTATCTCATCCTTTGCTTCGTGAATCATCTTAATCATGTATAATCTAAAGTCCTTTTCTGACTTTTCTTCTAACATACTGTCATTGGATTCTATTACTATAGAATCTAGATTTGTTTGGATCATTTTCTTCCCTTGTTTTTTCATGTTGTTCATGTATCTTCCCCTCTAGCAGTGCAGATCTGGGGTATTGCAGATTTCCCCCTATAGGCTTATAGTGGCCCTATGGGTTTCCAAAACCCTTTCTTTAAGGGGAGATCAATATTAGCAGTGCCCAAATCAGACACTATGCAATCCTAGACCAAATAGCCCCTATGAGGATAATAACAAAATTGTCATAATAAACAGAATGAGTTCAAATATTATCTTTGTAAAACAAACAGATTTGCAAAAAGATCTGCTGTTTCAAATGGAGGACAAAGAGGATGCAGAGGGATGTAGAATGTGGCTATTAATGGGATAAGAAAAGAATGTACGTAAGTTCTAGATAATAGAAAGGGTAAGAGTGTAATCAAAAGAAATTTCATGTTAGCATGCAAAAAAGGGAGAAAGAGACTCTGAGGGAACAGATAAACAAAAGGAAAAGAGAGCAAGAAAAGTAAAGAAATAAAAACTTGAATTTTTTCAATAAGGAGAAAAAAGAAAATCTACAGTATAAAAGTCATATAGTAATGAAACCTCCCAGAGTTCAGTGGCCTGATGTGTGAGAGGTACCTGACAATGAGCTTCAAGCCTCCAGCAGGCATCTCAGGATGGGTTTTGCCCCACCTAAAGATCAGAGCTCCGGCTTCCAGGATTATCCAAGATGGCCGCTCTGGCTTCAAAGTGTGTTGGCAAATGGGGAGCTGCAGCTGAGGGTGTGGATGTGGTCAGCAGGAGGTCCTGGATACAGGATGCAGTTGGTCCAGCAGTGGTCCTAGAGGTCGGGTGTGTTTGGTGTGGTTGTGGCATCCTGGAGGCCGGGTGCAATCAGTCGGTCTGGGGTCCCGGTGATAGGGCGCAGTCAGTTGGTCTGGGGGTCCTGGCGGCAGGGAGCAGTCAGTCGATGTGAGGGCTCCAGAGGCAGGGAGTGATCGGTTGGGCTGAGGGATCCTGGAGACGGGGCTCAGTCAGTCCGGCCAGGGGTCCTATGGGGCCTGGCTGTTGTCTCAAAATGGCAGCAGCCACGTGTAATCAAACCTGCAGGTACTGTGACAGTGAACTTCCAGGCAATAGCAGGCAGCTGGCGCTCCACTGGCGGTCGGCGATCAGTTCGCTGACTGTTGTCAGATAATTGGGAGGTGAGCCTTGTGCTTTGGGAGATGGATAGGTGTAAGGCAGGCGATGGACAGGCGAGAGACAGGCAAATGGCCAGTAATTCTTTATAGTTTCAGAGGTCTTAGTCCATAGAAGGCCAGCTCCATGCCTTGGGGTTTGAGGTAAGGCTGAACATCATGGCAGAAGAGTGTGGCAGAGGGAAGCAGCTCACATGATGACCAGGAAGGAGAGAGAAGGGGCTTTTAAAGAGGTGAGTCACAGATTATATTTCGGGTGTTCTCTGTCCAGAGTCAGAATCCATTTGTTAATTTGGGAGTATTTTTTTTTTAGATCTTCAGATGCCATATCCCAAGTCTGAATTACTTCCTTCCTCTGGTGAGTGTGTGCTCAAGGGCAGATAACTCTGCCTAGGATCAGGAAGAAAGGTAATCCTATTTCCCCAGATTAGGGAGGAGGAGGGAAAGATGAAGAGAAACGTCACCGTGGCAGAGTAAGAGCACTTACTGTTACAGTAAGGAGTCACTGTTACAGTATGTACCTCTGTGCTCAATTCACAGTACCATGAGAAAATAGATTTGAATGAGACAAATTTCCCATGTTAATATTTAATAAAGAATGCAAAAAAACAAGCAAAAGCTGAACATTTTAGTTTATTTTTGTGTCATACTCATTTAATGACTTTTTAATTATGAAATTTAAACAAATCGACTTTACAAAGTTATCATGTCCTGAAGAAAGACTTTAAAAGGAACATTACCTTTTCTGCTGATGCTGTGTAGCAGGACATAAAGGATAATATGTTTTAAACTTTTAGGTTCACAGCATTGATTGGCATTATCACTTTGTACCAGCAGAGGGAGATCTAAATCCATTCCAGTAGATTAGTAAGTGCAGTTTGTTTAACAGCAAATGGGGTAAGTTTAACTTTCAAACAAGACTACCATAAGCAGAAAATAGATGATAGTAGCTACACAGATGAATGGATAAAGGAAATAAGAAAGGAGATAGTTTTTGTTAAATATTTCAATAGCTGTATAATATAAGTCTTCATCAAAGATTATTGCTCATCGGAAGTCATTTTCTTTAACCTGGATTTAGACTAAACATACGCCTTGGCTCATCACATAGCTACCACTGGTCTCTGCAGCATGTCCTTTTTTAGTATTCCTATAATCCAACCCTGGATGCAATCATTGACAGTAACATACATGGACTTATGTATTCTTTCCTCTTTCTTTTCTAAAATTTGTACCCAAAGTTTATATTTTTTCAACAACAATTTTAAATCATATACATATGCATGCCTAAAGAAATACATTTCAGGATCTGGGGTAACTCAGTGGTAGAGCACTTGTCTAGCATGTGTGAGGCACTGGGTTCGATCCTCAGCACCACATATAAATAAATAAAATAAGGGTCCATCAACAGCTAAAAAAATATTTAAAACAAATACATTTCAGGGCTGGGGTTTTAGCTCAGTGGTACAGTCTTACCTACCATGTGAGGCACTGGGTTTGATCCTCAGCACCACATAAAAATAAAGTAAAGGTATTTTGTCCATCTACAACTAAAAATATATATTAAAAATGAAACACATTTTTGAATTTATAAGGAATAATCATTTATTTGCCTTTTAAAACTCAAAATTATCAATTCATTCATATTTTATAGATATGTCATTTATTGCTTTTTATAATATTACAGTGTATGAATCATGAGTTATTTATGCATTCTCCTATCTATGGGTATTTGTATTGTATCTCCTTTTAAAATTTTTTCAATATTACTAAAAATGATATATGCTTGTTTATGTCTCCTGGTGAACATCTGTAGGCATTTCACTTGCTGGCTTGTAGTGTATAAGAATGATCAATTTACTCACGTATGAATTTGTAAAAATTGTTGATCTTTATCTTTTCCAACATTTGATATTGTTAGGCTTGCTAATTTTTATGAAATGAATGAGTTTAAATGGTCTTGATTTGCATTTTCCAATTATTAATGACTTGGACAATCTCATTTATTGGATCCAAGTAGTTCCTCTTTTAGAAAATGTTTGTTCCTGTCTTTAACTCATTTTTTTCCCTTCATTTATTGCTAGGAGCTATTTAAATATTCTTGTACCAAATTTTATGGCCATATACATTGTAAATATAGAATGTATTTGGGAGTCCATTAGATTGAGAGCTATAATCCTTCAGGTTTTTACTTAAGCAAATGAAATCTTGATGTAAACAGAAAACAAACTCAAGCTCAACCAATCAGAAACTGCCACATAACCTCTAACTAGAGCTCCTGCTCGTGAGAAATCACCAGCTAACATCTAACTAGGGACTTCCCACTTCAAGGAATCAAATGTGTGTTCTTACTCTTGCTCCTGTGTCCCAGGAATAGAGGGCTGAAATGCTTGCAGCTTGGTGCTGCCTGAGGCATGACCTTTCAAATGCTCAAATAAGTGTGTTTAACTTTTATTATGCCTACCTGTTAACAGTATGCAGATACTTTCTACCACCTTATAGCTTATCTTTTGTTTTTCTACTTTAAGGTGTCTTTTAATGAATAAGAGTCCTTCATTTTAATTTAGTCAAATTTACCAAGCTTTTGTTATGGTTTGTGCTTCTTGCTTATTGTTTAAGAAATCTTTCTCTACGTATGCTCAAAAAGTTTCCTTTATCTTTCACTAATATTTTACAAGCTTGCTCTTGACACTGAAGTCCTTACTCCATCTGAAGATTTTTGGTATATGGTGTACATTTTGGGCTGAATTATGTCTCCCAAAATTTGTTAAATCCCTAATCCCCAGTACTTCATAATGCGACTGTATTTGGAGACTGGGACTTTAAAGAGATAATTAAGGTTAAATGACTTCGTATGGATGGACCCTAATTCAGTCTGTGTCATCCCTGTAAGATGGAATTTGGATCACAAGGGAACATCAGGGATGTATGCATAGAGGAAAGACCATTTGACACTAAGGCAGCTGCCATCCGAAAGCCAAAAGAGGTCTCAGGGGAGACCAAACCTGCCAACACTGTGATCTTTGACTTGCGGTATCCAGAATCGTAAGAAAATTAATTTCTGATATTAAGATACGCAATCTATGGTATTTTTTTGACAGCCCTAGAAAAGTAATATGGAATGGTATGTGAATTTCTGAATAATTTTATTATATGGAAAAACTATTCAATTCTAATTCCATCTACTGAACATTCTCTTATTATCATAACTTCTCTGACATATATCGAAGTTCTACATATACATGAATCTATTCCTTTGGTCAGTTTACCTATCAAGGTGAGAGAAGAAAACTTTCTTGGTTGCTTTCTTAGTTGTTACAGTAGCATTTTAAACCGGAATTGCTGATAGAGGTCTTTTTTCTCTCTCTCTTTTATCCTTCTTTAAAGTGACTTTGCTATTTTTAATCCCTTACAGTTTTATATAAATTTTACAGTCAACTTGAAAATTGTCACTGAAACCCTACTGGGATTTTGGCTGAATCCCTACTGGGATTCTTCATTAAATTCATACATTTACAGATGGAAAGTGTATTTATTTACTTTTTTGTTCTGAAGATCACAATTCTGATTCTGTCCACATGGTGGCACTACAACCCGAAAAATCACATTTTCACAGTAAGAAACTAGAGACATGGTAAGACTTATACAGGGATAATATTTTATTAAATGCCTTCATGTTCATAAAGTGTCCAATAGTCTATCAGATACTGAAGCAAATTTGATAAAATGCATATAAAACAGTGCATGGTAAAGAAATACTTGAAATAATGAGAAAATTCTTACCAACCTATTCTTCAGTAATTTTTTTCTTGGAAGGCCATAAACAAGTAGCTGTATGTGTGTGTGTGTGTGTGTGTGTGTGTGTGTGTGTGTGTGTTTTATTAGGTGTTTCCACCTAATAAAATAAAGACATGGTGTAAAACTACCTAAGTAGCTTTGGAAAATGAAGGTCCTTTTTTGAAGAAAACAGGTTTGCATAAAGCTGGAGAGCAAAGGTCATCCCTAGGTTTATGAATAAAGGGGAAGATTATGTAATTCCTCATTTCCACCTCCAGCTCCTCCCTTTATTCAAGCCCTGATAATCTTGGGGTTAAAGTCTATTGTCACCTGTGAAAAACATGTCTGGACTTGCCCTGAACTGTAGAAGTCACCATAAAGGAAAGTGACAAAAAAGACTTTCCCTTTCTACTTTGTAATGCCAATGACGCCTCCTTCCCATACTGTGTTAGAAGTTTGGGGATAGAATGCCTTTGTAAATGTTTGATTGATACCATACCCTTATTCTAAGTACTTTTAGTGTATTACTAATCTGATATTCCAAATGTCTCTAGAACCTAATGACAAAACCTGTTTAACCATATCCTGTTAGATATAACCATTCCCACGTATTTGAATTAACACAGCTTGGATGATCTATGAAAAATATATAGAGAGAAGAGTTACCAAAATTCTCTAGGCCCCAGTTTTCTCATTTGTAAAATGGGAATAATGTGGGAGAGCAGAACGTGCCACCTCAAGATATGACCACACGAGACCAGAATATGTCACCCAAAATATACTTCTGGAATCAGGATTTTTTTGATCTAATTATTTTAAGAAATGGCAGACACAGGAGAAGCCCTGAAAATGGCATTTATCATTTTTAAGGGTAATTCATATTTATTAGAAGAAATCTCTACTCCTAAGAGCATCTCCTTTATACAAAGAAGAAATGACTCTACATCAGAGACTTAACAAAGAAATAACAAACCTTATTCCTATTTACCATAATTTTCCTGGTTCCCTTCACTAAACTTGTCTTCCCAGCCATTTGTTGTAGCTAACCATGGCATTTAAGCCCAAATTCTAAGCCCTATCTGAGGTATTCATCCTCTGATCATTTCTCACATGTGCAAGATATACATGTTGATAAACTTGTTTTTCTCTTGTAATCTGTTCTGTTTCAGGGACTACAGCCAGAACTTAGAAGGGCAGAGGGAAAATTGTTTTTTCTTTCTCTACAATAGCAAGAATTCTCCCTCAGAATTGTTGTAGGATTACATAAGGCATTCCAAAATATTGAAGAGTCCTCAATAAATATTTACACTGTTGCTATCAGAGCAAAAAAAAAAAAAAAAAAAAAAGGTGTACTCCTTGGTTAGTATAACTGAACAGCAAAATCTGGAAGCTAGAAATTAAGCCATGTTTTATTTAGCTCACTCCTTTCACCCTACAAATCCCCCATCCCGGAAGCCCTGAATTAACTCTCTTGGCATCAGGGCTGATACATGGCCTACTGAGACATTTGAACCACGCATTTTTAATAACCCACTCGGAATAAGTCATAGATGACTTTGGTTGCAAAATCCTAATTAGCACGGGGCACACTTTTACCACTACCGACAAAGCCCACATTGTCCTTAACCACTGCCTACTCAGACCGCTAACCGCATTTCTGGGAAATTCCACCGGATGGCGCCCTTGCTTTCGGATCTTTGGGCAACGCGAGACCAAGGTTTCGCAGGGCGCCAGCAACACTCTCCAAGGTTAAGGGCTGACCTCCGACAGAGGGTCGCGCTCAAAGGTGATGGGTAGAGGCCAGACGAGCCTCAGGTGACCCTGGGGATCCCAGTCTGCGAGGTGGAGTGCCCCTCATTCACAAACTGCGCTGAGACCGGAATGTCCGGCTCTTTGCTCCCTGGCCTTTCACCTCGCATGGCCCCTGCACACTGCCCTCCGCAAGACCCCGGCAAGTTCAGTGACAGCGACAGGCAGCTGCTCCCACTCTTCCGATGGCCAGGTGCGGCCTTGCGTGACTGTGCTATGGACGCCGGCGCTCACATAATGACACAGGTGTCAGGTCGCGGGTCGGTCAGGAAGGACTGGACAGGGGAGGAAACCTGCATTTACACCAGCCGCCAACCGGCTCTGGTCACTCGCGGGCCCCGCCACCCCGCGGCAGGGCAGGGGGAGGGCAGCGGGGGCGGGGCCGGGCGTCGGCCCTCGGGTTTCTGTTTTCAACACCAAAGCTCCGAGCATTCGAAGACTGGAGTGGCGGTTCGCGAACGGCCGGACGCCGCTGCCGGCCTCCACGTCGCTGCGAGCGACTCTCGATCCCGCGTCTGGGCCGCGCGGCCCCGAAGGGGAACCCGAGCGACCAGTCTGAACCTTCGTCTCGGCCCCAAGCACCCGGGCGGCCTGTGGGCGGAGCGTCGTCCATGACGTCGCATCCCGGTTCGGGTCTCCGCCCCCTTTCGCCAGGCCCGTATATAAGGCTTCGCCGCGCGGTCCCACTCGCACAAGTGGAGTGGGGCGTCAGGCGAGGCTGGGCTGTAGGGATCTGGGCTCGAGGGTCAGGGCCAACTTGAGCGTGTGTCCTCGCCTCGGCGGCGGCGGCAAGCGGTGCCCGGCTGCGAGGCGACGATGGAGCTTTTGCGGACTATCACCTACCAGCCGGCCGCCAGCTCCAAGATGTGCGAGCAGGCGCTGGGCAAGGCTTGCGGCGGGGACTCGAAGAAGAAGCGGCCGCAGCAGCCCCCCGAGGAGCCGCAGCCCCAGGCGCAGGTGCCCCCGGCGGTCCCGCACCACCATCACCACCACTCCCACTCGGGACCCGAGATTTCGCGGATTATCGTCGACCCGACCACGGGGAAGCGCTACTGCCGGGGCAAAGTGCTGGGAAAGGTGATGAGCGGCGGGCGCCAGGCTGCCGGGCGGGAGGGAGGTCTGCCCGGGCAACCCCGAGGCGGGATGGACCGCGCGTCCCCGCTCCCGTCGCTTCTCGGGCGTCTGGTCCCAGAGCGAGGTGGGCCTCTCACCTGCCCTCCTTCAGCTTTTGTGTGCTTGGGATCGGCTTTTCATCATCAGCGGAGGTTGTGCGTGCCTCCCGCAGCCCAAAAGCGTTCATCTGGAGTCTAGGAGCATGGTCCTTCCCTGCCGGACCTAGCTCCCTGCACCTGCTCCTCGGAGAATTTTTCTGACGAGTCTTTTCAGACATTATTATTATTATTATTATTTTACGTCTTTCCCCATTCCAAACCCCTCCATCAAGCTCCCCTTTGTAAATGAAGAAGAGAAACTGTTTGGACTTACTGTTTTCAAGATTGTGTTTCCTTTTGTGAAGGACCTTTTATAAAGTGGACTGCATCTCTGTCCACCCTCCATTCTCCGTATTTCCCCCGTTTTTATTTTTAAATTTTTTATTTGTTTATTTATTTATTTATTTTAAACATCGGTCTTCCATTTTTCTACCATGCTCAATTCCATCTCGGCTTTGTTTCCTTTCAGGGTGGCTTTGCAAAATGTTATGAAATGACAGATTTGACGAACAACAAAGTCTACGCTGCAAAAATTATTCCTCACAGCAGAGTAGCTAAACCTCATCAAAGGGAAAAGGTGTGTATGACTGTTGAGCAAAGTATTTTCTTTGTGTGCAGGGATGGCCCTACCCTGTTAGGAAAATGTCTTCTGCATGTGTAAGCACTGCCTTTCAGAGATGATGGGAGGCTAATAAGTCTTATCTTGCTCTTTCTTTTAGATTGACAAAGAAATAGAGCTTCACAGAATACTTCATCATAAGCATGTAGTGCAGTTTTACCACTACTTTGAGGACAAAGAAAACATTTACATTCTCTTGGAATACTGTAGTAGAAGGGTAAGTGCTAACTCCTATTCAGTACATTCACTTATTGAAAACTGATGTGATATTCAAATTGCATTTTATTTGGGATTTTAGCCCTGGAATTTAATTATACCATTTTCATCACTCATCCTGCAAAGAGAAACTGATTTTGGTAACTTTCTTTGACAGATCCTCTTTTTTCCCTTCTCTTCCTAGTCGATGGCTCATATCTTAAAAGCAAGAAAGGTGTTGACAGAGCCAGAAGTACGATACTACCTCAGGCAGATTGTGTCTGGACTGAAGTACCTTCATGAACAAGAAATTTTGCATAGAGATCTCAAACTCGGTAAGTTCTTGACTCCAATATAGACTTTGAAGTTAGAGGTGTTCTTTCTTGGTTTTCATTTCACCTACAAGTGTTCTTAATTGGAATCTAGCCTACGTAAGTCACCTTTGAATGGATGACTTTAATTGAATAACTGACTGGCTACCTCCAAAGCGGATATGTGCATGCTTAATTAGAACATCTTTTCAAGGGTATTCACATTTTCTTTTGTTTATAATCTAGGGAACTTTTTTATTAATGAAGCCATGGAACTAAAAGTTGGAGACTTTGGTTTGGCAGCCAGACTGGAACCTTTGGAACACAGGAGGAGGTAGGAATCAGACTTATCCTATAAGCATTTCATGGGTACCAAATATGCCTTTATGGTTTTCCAATTAATATTTCAAAAAAAGTTATTAAAATTTGTAAGCCCCAACAATTTTTTAAAGAAAGAATTATCAAGGGCCCACTATGGATTAGACAGGATATTATATGTATATAAATGGATAATTAAGGCAAACAGAAGTCTTATATTTTACTGAAATGTATAAAAATGCCACACTGTCCCTATTTTCATTTCATTAGAAACACTTGGTCATGTGGACTGATAATACTATACAAGTATTAAAAAATTACCAACAACATTTAATTAAATGTCAATTGTTCAAATATCAAAAGTCAAATGTTTCCAAATAGAAATTTAATATAGCACTTTTAAGGTTTTATTTCTCATTGAATTAATTTGAAGAAATAAATTTAAACAATGGAATAGCTTTTAACAAGATCTCAATATTTTGTTTTTCCAGAACAATATGTGGTACCCCAAATTATCTTTCTCCTGAAGTCCTTAATAAACAAGGACATGGCTGTGAATCAGACATTTGGGCCTTAGGCTGTGTAATGTAAGTAAATGCACCAGAATGAATAAAAAGCAAATGTGGTTTAGATTTTAACACTTACAGAGTTCCTTTAGGACCATTTCTAAAGATATGTTTCTTTGTACACAGGTACACAATGCTGCTAGGAAGGCCCCCATTTGAAACTACAAACCTGAAAGAAACTTACAGGTGTATAAGAGAAGCAAGATATACAATGCCATCTTCATTGCTGGCTCCTGCTAAGCACCTAATAGCTAGCATGTTGTCCAAAAACCCGGAGGATCGTCCCAGTTTGGATGACATCATTCGACATGACTTTTTTTTGCAGGTTGGTGCACTGTCTTGTGTACTTTTTATTACATGTTATTGATCCCACTTACCCGAAAGGTTACTGAAGTCTTTTCTGATACTCCACAGGGCTTTACTCCAGACAGACTTTCTTCCAGCTGTTGTCATACTGTTCCAGATTTCCATTTATCAAGCCCAGCTAAGAATTTCTTTAAGAAAGCTGCTGCTGCTCTTTTTGGTGGCAAAAAGGACAAAGCAAGATATATTGACACACACAGTAAGTTATAAGACTTCCCCCCCTTTCTGTGTCCAATATTACATCTAAATTTGATTAATTAGTTAAAAGAGACTTTTATGGTAGTATAATTTAGTCAGTATGTTTGTATACTATTGACCTTTGACATTTATGGCATAATAAATCTACACCTTGAGTCGTGATTAATAGCTTTTTGTTTTGTAAACACTAAAGTGTGCTTCCTGCATGATTGCAATTGATGGCAATGATAAAATGCTGTTTTTGCCTTGGATGCTCATAAGCTAGGTAATAATGCACAGGGAGGAAATAGGGCTAACTTGGTTCCTACCTTATTAAAATAGACTGACCCTCTTAATTTTTTCCCTTGATCTACAGATAGAGTGTCTAAAGAAGATGAAGAAATTTACAAGCTTAGGCATGATTTGAAAAAGACTTCAATAACTCAGCAACCCAGCAAACATAGGACAGATGAGGTATGTTGGGAAAGAATGAAATGTATGGAAACACTCTAGGTCATTTCCAGTTTTTTTAATTGGCACTTGGACATTTGTGGCTCAAGCATGTTTTATTTACTTAAGATTTTTTTCCCTAACTTTTGAAAGGAAAGATAATGTCTTTTAGTTTAACAATGCATGCATTTGGGTAACTGGGGTATCTTTTAACCTGACTTACATCCATTGCTTTTTGATGAGCTTTCCCAGCAATTGCCACAATGTCATCCTAACCTGGAATTTCAGCCTTTAATTGATTTAGATACTTGACTCATCGCATGACTCTTCTCTTTTTTAAGGAACTCCAGCCACCTACCACTACAGTTGCCAGATCCGGAACCCCTGCAGTAGAAAACAAGCAGCAGATTGGGGATGCCATTCGGATGATAGTTAGAGGGACGCTTGGCAGCTGCAGCAGTAGCAGTGAATGTAAGTGGTTGTTAATCATATTTTAAATAATAAAAGTGCAATGCAAAATACTAAGTAACTGAAGTCAATGTATTTTGTAACTCAATTTAACATAGAAGCAAATTAGAGGAAAAGACAGGAAATAACCCTGAGTATCTGTGTCTTTAAAATTAGTGGGAGGAGGACTTAGAAACTACCAGAGCCTAAGGTGTTATTGTTAAAAATTTTGTGACTTATCGCTCTGACTTTTCAGGCCTTGAAGACAGCACAATGGGAAGTGTTGCAGACACAGTGGCAAGAGTCCTTCGAGGATGTCTGGAAAACATGCCAGAAGCTGACTGCATTCCCAAAGAGCAGCTGAGCACATCATTTCAGTGGGTCACCAAATGGGTCGATTACTCTAACAAATACGGCTTTGGGTACCAGCTCTCTGACCACACTGTAGGTGTCCTTTTCAACAATGGTGCTCACATGAGCCTCCTTCCAGACAAAAAGTAAGTGCATGCAATTAATGAAGACCTATTAGTTGTCTAGTTTTGTGCTAAAGAAATCTGAAAACAGTGACTAACTGTTTCTGTTTTCTTTTCCTTTTCTCTACCATTCCTGATTTTTAGAACAGTACACTATTATGCAGAGCTCGGCCAGTGCTCTGTTTTTCCTGCAACAGATGCCCCTGAACAATTCATTAGTCAAGTGACGGTGCTGAAATACTTTTCTCATTACATGGAGGAGAACCTCATGGATGTAAGTATTATAGTTTTGAAACAGTGATATTTGAAGTAGTCACAAACTGGTAGCATCTGCATTACTTAAAGCTTGGTAGAAGTAGAGATTCTCACTACCCTAGATCTACTGAGTCAGAATCTCTAGGAGTTGAAGCTAGGAATCTTGAGACCATTTGGATGCTTTACTTAAATTTGAGAGGCATTTTCTTAGAAGAATAGAGTGCACACTGCAGAATTTTCATAGGCATTAACACTCTTCTAATCTTTTCCAGGGTGGCGATCTTCCTAGTGTTACTGATATTCGAAGACCTCGGCTCTACCTCCTTCAGTGGCTAAAATCTGATAAGGCCTTAATGATGCTTTTCAATGACGGCACCTTTCAGGTAAGTAAACCTTATATAGAAGTACGTGTTCAGGTCCTAATTTAAAAAAAAAAAAAAGAAAAATAGTATTTACCTAACCAGTTTAATTTTTGACCAAACTTTCAAATTCTTGAATATTTAGAGAGTTCTAACATTTGCATTTATTTTTTCAGGTGAATTTCTACCATGATCATACAAAAATAATCATCTGTAGCCAAAATGAAGAATATCTTCTCACTTACATCAATGAAGATAGGATATCTACAACTTTCAGACTGACAACTCTACTGATGTCTGGCTGTTCATTAGAATTAAAAAATCGAATGGAATATGCCCTGAACATGCTCTTACAGAGATGTAACTGAAAGAAAGACTTTTTGAATGGACCCTATGGGACTCCTCTTTTCCACTGTGAGATCAACAGGGAAGCCAGTAGAATGATCTAGAGTATGTTGAGGAAGATGGACAGGTGGTGGTACGAAAACAATTCCTCTGTGGCCTGCTGGACTGTGTGGGACCAGACCAGGCTGAGGCATACAGTTCTTGACTTTGGATAATCCAAGAGAGAACCGGAGTGCAGTTTTCTTGAGATACCTGTTTTAAAGGGGTTTTCAGTCAATTTTGCAGAAAGGCGCATTGACTCTTAACTTCTCTCTGTTGAGAGCATTTCAGCCAGAGGACTTGGATCTGTGAATATACTTCCTGAAGGGGAGGGAGAAGGGAGGAAGCTCCCATGTTGTTTAAAGGCTGTAATCAGAGCAGCTTTTGGCTGCTTAACTGTGAACTATGGCCATATATAATTTTTTTTTGTTTATTTTTGAATACACTTGTGGCTGGAAAAGTGCATTCCTTGTTAATAAACTTTTTATTTATTACAGCCCAAAGAGCAGTATTTATTATGAAACTTTTTTTTTTTTATGTTGACCATTTTAAACTGTTGGCAATAAAGAGTATGAAAAAGCAGAAATAGTGGTCTTCTGTCTTTAGTACGATGCACCACTGCATCACCTCATTTTGTAGCCAGTTCTTGGCACTGTTTGACATGACATTAGGTACAGAGGCATACTAGAAAGTTAGATCTTCAATTTTTCTAAACATAGCTTCTAGGAAGTCAGTCTTTAATGCCTGAATTATAAACTTTCTTGAGAAGATTATAACAAAAATGCTATTTGTTACAACTAAACTATTAGCCTCCTACTAAATCCAAAACCCTGAAGTATTTCCTCAAAACTTATTTAACTTAGAACTGAAAGGCAGAGTAATCCTGTGTAAACAGACCTCTGTCATTAGGTGTCAAGAGGCACAGGAAGTTTATCTTAACATTGGCAAAATTCTATGCTATATAATATGCACACCACCTAAATGTATTACTCAGCTTAAACTTGCCTAAACACTTCCAGTGCCGCTGGCAGTAGTAGGACATAATTCCAGTAGTGGGAAATGCTTTGAAAGTAAGTCATTTTATTTTCCTTTTCATGCCTGGTGGTTGAGTGGTATGGGAATCAAATTTTGTTTCAGGGCCCAATTTTTAAACTATATAAGTTATCCAAGAGGCAAATCTGATAAGATTTTCTCTTTCAGTGCAATCTACTCTTCAACAGGTGTAAAGAAAAGCTGCTCATCCTGTTACTCTGAACTCACAGTGACCTGCATAAGATGTAAATAATTTCTTTGTTCAAATATAATTCCACTGTAAGGAAAATACTATCATGTGGAAAAAACAACCCACTTTGGTTTAAGACTTTACATTTGATCTCCCAGGGTAGTACAGAAATGATAGTTGTACACTTAAATTTTTCTAAAATTGTTAACAAACTCTGCACTTTGCATACTTTGTTAGTCAAACTGAATCTGTTATGAATACTTCATAAGTCTTACATTAACTTCTGTTGGTCAGTGTTCTCTAGTGCACACAAATTCAACCTCTGTTAAATGGCTTTAAGTAACAGCTGAAGAAAATTGAGTAAAAACCAGGTATACAAAAGTGTAGAATCTTATTTTTACTAGTAGAAGAGAAACTTTAAAAGAATCTGCAAATAGAAATGTTCTTCCTTTTGAGATTCACACTGTGGGACTGTATATTTCTTTATGGTTTCAGAACATGCTTACCCATCTCTTTACGTACTTACTTTCTACTAGAACCAGAGGCAGGGCCTGGCACTGGCATTGTAGAGTGAATCTGAGCCTCTGCCTGCCCTACAGGAAGTCCCAGCAGAGTGGTGGAGGCAGTAGATTTGCCTCTTAGTCTGGTAAGTGTGATATTATGTTAAAGGTATGCACTGGGTGTTGTGAGAACAGGGAACAGGAATTGTGAGGAAAGAGCTCCAGGCATGGGAAGGACTCAGAATACACTCCAGAGCAGAAATTCTTTGTATTGGATTTTGAAAGATCAGTGAGGTTAAATAGTACAAGATGGCGAAGAGTGATTTAAGTAAGGGAATAACATGTCCAGAAGGAGAAGGAAGAAAGCATTCATGGTAGAAGTAGGTGTGGTAGTCTGAAGTATCATAGGTAAAAGTGAGGAGAGAGATGTAACATGTCTCACCTGCATTCCAAGGCATTTAGACTGTATCTGGAAGGCTGTTCAGACCTAGGGGCTGGGGGTGTAGATCAGCAGCAAAGCACTTGCCTAGCATGCATGAGGCCCAGGGCTCAAACCCTCGCACCACAAGAACCCATCCCTCCCCTCCCACACACATACACATATTTAAGGAGCAAGATGGTGTTGTATAACAGATTTGTAAAATTAATTCTGAGTACAAAGCTACGTTGGTTGGGGAACAAGAGGGAGAGAGACAGCCCAAGTAGTAAATTAATTAATATTGTGATCCAGGTGAGAAAGGACCTGAGACTTAATAAAAGGGAGCAAATGATGGATTAGTATCTCCTTTGGCCCATCTGATTCATTTCAGTATTCTCAGCACTGAGCCCCAGACTTGGCAAGAAACAGTCAAATATTGAATGAATGAATAAAGATAGATTTTGGAGGGACTTTGTTGATTTTAACAGGATTTGGAGCCTAGGTGAATATGGAAACTGAGACAAAGTATGGTGTTTAGGATGATTGGTTGGAGCTGTCAAGGAGAGAAAGGTGGTATGTACTGTATGGCCTGAAATAAGGATGACAGAAGCAATAGCCTGATAAATCTAGTGAATTTAGGATATTCTGATTTAGTCTCATACCAGGATGCCTGAATACATCTAGAAAACACTTGGATATGGATGTCTGTATCTCAAGAGATTTTGGAGTAATTTGCATTTTGAATAACCTTAAAAGGGAGTGTATACAGACATGTAAGGATGAATTCTTGTTACCCCTTCCACCCAAAAGCATTGCTTTTTGTGTTCAGTTTAGAGGACTTCTCTACAAAACACAACATTGTTGATCAATCTTTGTTATGGAGGACGACCAAAAAATTCTCAAAGAAATTCTCTTTCTAAACAGGGACACCCTGAATGAATTCCATAAGAGCAATTCCAAAAAAACATGTGTTTTTAATGAACATCTTTATCCCCAAGAATATTTCTCCATTTGCCATCACAAATCCTAGAAGGGTATCAGTTGAGAAAAACAGATAAACTTTAAAGAAGTACTAGTTTTGATCTATCGACTGAGATTGGCATGGCCAGGATGGTCACCTAGATCTTGGGTTATTTAATATTTACTTCTTTAACACCTTATCAATCCTTCCTATTTTGAACTATAATTTTATGTCTTCTTTGTAGGAAACATATTCCTATAGAAAAGTTTTGAAATCAGTCCTGAATTCAAATTCCTATTCTGCCATAGAATAATAATGTGATCTGCAGTAAGTACCTAATTTCTCTAAGCATCAGTTTCCTTGTCTGTGGGGATGAAAAGATAATAAAGCTCTTATACACCAATGGTGCTCAATAAGTGTTCACAGCCATCCTTGTATGGCGTTTCCCCTGCCTCTTTCCACACCCATAATGGCAAGAACCCTAATTACCTAGAAAAGAAAATAATTGACTCATTCTTGTTTCTCCCTCTTCCAGTATTCCTTTCTGTGTCAATCATGGTCAAGTCAGGAATACAAAATTCCCTTTAGGCCTCTGAAAGAGAAGGCACCTAATGGAGATTCTTCAGTATACAACTGATGGAATGGCTCAGAAGCCTGGGCAGTGGGGAGACAACCTAGATATTAGCAGTAGCAGGATGTCACTACTATCCAGTGGTTGGGAGAGACACAGAGAAACAATGAATTTCTTGGAGTTCAGAACTGTGATCTTCTGGCAGAAACTAGAACCATGGTGGCCACTGCATATCAGGAAATTGAGATCATGGAGCAGATATAGCCACTGATTGAGATGACCCTACATTTTTGGGTGATGAAAGAAAAGAGAAGAAATAGTCTAGATTTTTTCATTCTTCTTACCTTCCAGACTCCCATCGATCAAATGAACTTGAAGACAGTAGAAGCACAGTCTGAGAAATGTTGCCAGGGTCTTTCTTACATTGCAGAACAAAGGAGGGGAAGAATCTGAAATCTCCCTGTCAAATTTCTTATTTGACAAGCAAATGGATGGCCTCCCTACCTTTCTTAATTTTTCTCTTCCATTAACTTTATATTACTTTTATCTTCTCTTCCTCTTAAATCCCAAAGTGACATAATTGCTAAGAGCTATAATAGGCAACAGGAGGACAGGCAGTGGAAGGTTGGAAGATGAACAACACAGGGTAGAGGGCATTAAGACATATTTGCTATAGGCCTATGTGATTTAAAACTGAATTCTTTCTTGCTTTAGTCCTTTGTGATTTGTAACATTATCAGGACTTTTTTACATTATAGATATTTTAATCTAGTGAAAATATGTGAGACTAAAAATGAATAGATGCGTTTTCATAAGGTGTACAAGTAAGTCAATATTGGTATTCAGTGCAATTCTGTGCATGGGGAGTCTGTGTATTTTAAAGGTTTGTAATAAAACTCTTCTATAAACAAAAAAACCTATGGATTCCATTTTGTTTTACTTTGATTTGGAAGAAATTCTAGTCTACATTATGCTTAGATTCATGCTTTTTTCTAACATTCCTTTATGCCTTATTAACTTTTATAATGGAAAGCATCTCTGAATTGCCACAATTTAATTATATTAGTGCACCCAAATTAAAAAGTTAAACTTCCATACACAGTGTTGGAATATAATATCATGGCTCATCAATGTTTGGAATTCAATTGAATAAGATACATGCATTTTACCTCTGGGGATCAGCCTTATACTACCTTATATATAAAACAAAGTTGAGTTCCATGATAGATCAAAGCATAATAACCTCACTTCTCAGATGAGACAAAATAACAAAATTATTTATTTATTTCCGCTATGAAGTATGGAATGATTAGATATTTTAACCCAATCATGCAAGTTAGAAGAAATTCTGTCTTCTAGACCTGAAATGAATCAAGAAATGTATATAAGAAATCAGGCAGCAGGCCTAAATGAATTACAATGCACAATACCTTTCTTTTGTATTCCCCTGAGATCAGTTTTGGAAAAATGTTAGTTGTGGACCTGTAATTGGACGTGCCAGAGTTTCACTGGGATATCAACTTATTGTATGTTTTGCATGGCATTGCTAAATGAAAGAATGTGAAAATATAGGATTATGTGAATTTTGAGAATTTTGTAACTACAGGGAAGATGTTCAAACATTTCAAGATCTAAAGAAATGCAAAGTCCCAGCAAGTGATGCAGTAACCTGGAGAGGAGTGTGGACAGAGAATTAGATAAGGACATAGCTCATGCTACACTGGTGAATGTTTCACCACAAGCTTGTTGGGAGGTGCTGAAGATCCTGATTTTTGGCATTTGCTGATTCTGTAGTGTGAATTCTTTCACCATGACTGATTTCAAGACACCAGAGTGATGTCACTCTGGAGAATATAGAGATGGAAAGAGATTCACAGCAGCATGCCATTGTATTTCCATCACACAGATGAGGAACAGATATAAATGACCTCAAGAAATAAATAATAATAAAATGTAGTAGAAAAATAATTAGGTAATCATAAATTTTGAGTGTTTATTGCCTTTTTAAAATGCAATTTGGTTTTTTAATAATGGTTGTGTTTAACAACTGGCTTGCACAATTCTTCAAATTTTAACAACCAATTTTCACAAACTTGTACAGACCAGCTCCGGAATAGCTATAGTAATGACTCAAACCTGGGCATGTGGAAGATACATACTGAGGAGAGGAAACCACTGCTATACTGAGTAATTAATGGGGTGTGGTATGTTCCTTTTCTCAGAGTCCTCCCGTAAGTATCCTTGTCTGTATCTCTGATTATATATGAAATATCAGCTAGGTTACAAACAAAAAGTGTTTAAGTAACAGGATAGTTTATTTAGAAGTGAAATTTCTTTTAATTTAATAAAAAAGTATTAAGCATGTAAATATTAAAGATAATCAAAATAATGGAATCCATGTTGGTTAAAGAATCTATACATATTAGGTGGGGCATTGGAATTCTATGGTAGTACATCATACATAGCAATGTATTAGTAGTATAATTCAAATCAAGAAATGAAATTTTAAGACTGGGGATGTCATCTAGTGTTTGCCTAGCCTAGCATTCACAAGGCCCTGGGTTCAACCTGCAGTATTAGGGAAAAAAAGTGAAATCTTAGTAATTAAAATAGGCTTAGAATTTTAAGCTAAAAATGTATGGCATTTATATTTAACATTATAGTATATGATAATATTTTCAATATAAATTAGTCATAAGCTGGGATAACTGACTAGAAGACACAAGAGGAGCTCCAGCATTTTCAGTTTAGTTCAAATCATATACACAGTTGAAGTAATTAAATCTTCTTTCAAACACAATTTCTTTTTTTTTTAATTTAATTTAATTTAATTTAATTTTATTTTATTGTAAACAAATGGGATACATGTTGTACATGGCGTAAAGGCATACTAAAGGCATACCATTTGTGTAACCATAAATTTACATATGGTAATGTTGTTTGATTCATTCTGTTATTTTTTTCCCTTCCCCCCACCCCTCCCACCCTTCCCACCCCTCTTTTCCCTATATACAGTTCTTCCTTCCTCCATTCTTGCCCCCCTCCCTAACCCTAACTCTAACCCTAACACTAACCCTTCCCTCCCCCCTTTATGTGTCCTCATCCACTTATTAGCAATATCATTCGACCTTTGTTTTTTTGAGATTGGCTTATCTCACTTAGCATGATATTCTCCAATTCATCCATTTGCCTGCAAATGCCATAATTTTATCATTCTTTATGGCTGAGTAATATTCCATTGTATATATATACCACAGTTTCTTTATCCATTCATCAATTGAAGGACATCTAGGTTGGTTCCACAGTCTGGCTATTGTGAATTGAGCAGCTATGAACATTGATGTGGCTGTATCCCTGTAGTATGCTGATTTTAAGTCCTTTGGGTATAGGCCGAGGAGTGGGATAGCTGGGTCAAATGGAGGGTCCATTCCAAGTTTTCTAAGGAATCTCCACACTGCTTTCCAGAGTGGCTGCACTAATTTGCAGCCCCACCAGCAATGTATGAGTATACCTTTTTCCCCACATCCTTGCCAACACCTGTTGTTGCTTGTATTCTTGATAATAGCCATACTAATTGGGGTGAGATGGAATCTTAGGGTGGTTTTGATTTGCATTTCTCTTATTACTAGAGATGTTGAACATTTTTCCATATGTTTGTTGATTGCTTGTGGATCTTCTTCTGTGAAGTGTCTATTCATTTCCTTAGCCCATTTGTCAATTGGATTATTTGCATTCTTGGTGTAGAGTTTTTTGAGTTCTTTATAGATTCTGGAGATTAGTGCTCTATCTGAAGTATGATTGGCAAAGATTTTCTCCCACTCTGTAGGCTCTCTCTTCACATTACTGATAGTTTCCTTTGCTGAGAGAAAGCTTTTTAGTTTGAATCTATCCCAGTTATTGATTCTTGCTTTTATTTCTTGTGCTATGGGAGTCCTGTTGAGGAAGTCTGGTCCTAAGCCGACGTGTTGAAGATCTGGACCTACTTTTTCTTCTATCATCTGCAGGGTCTCTGGTCTGATTCCGAGGTCCTTAATCCATTTTGAGTTTATTTTCATGCATGGTGAGAGATATGGGTTTAGTTTCATTCTGTTGCATATGGATTTCCAATTCTCCCAGCACCATTTGTTGAAGAGGCTATCTTTTCTCCATTGCATATTTTTGGCACCTTTGTCTAGTATGAGAAAATTGTATTTATTTGGGTTTGTGTCCGTGTCCTCTATTCTGTACCATTGATCTACCTTTCTATTTTGGTATCAATACCATGCCGTTTTTGTTACTATTGCTTTATAGTAGAGTTGAAGATCTGGTATTGCGATACCCCCTGTTTCACTCTTCCTGCTAAGGATCGCTTTAGCTATTCTGGGTTTCTTATTTTTCCAGATGAATTTCATGATTGCTTGCTCTATTTCTGTAAGATACGTCATTGAGATTTTAATTCGAATTGCATTGAATTTGTATAGCACTTTAGGTAGTATGGCCATTTTGACAATATTAATTCTTCGATCCAAGAACATGGGAGATCTTTCCATCTTCTAAGGTTTTCTTTAATTTCTTTCTTTAGTGTACTGTAGTTCTCATTGTAGAGGTCTTTCACCTCTTTTGTGAGATTGATTCCCAAGTATTTTATTTTTTTTGAGGCTATTGTGAATGGGGTAGTTTTCCTGATTATTCTTTCCAAAGATTCATCACTTATATATAAAAATGCATTAGATTTATGTGCATTGATCTTATATCCTGCTACTTTACTGAATTCACTTATGAGTTCCAAAAGTTTTCTGGTGGAATTTCCTGGTTCCTCTAAGTATATAATCATATCATCAGCAAATAGGGATAGTTTGAGTTCTTCTTTTCCTATTCGTATCCCTTTAATTTCTTTGGTCTGTTTAATTGCTCTGGCTAGAGTTTCAAGGACGATATTGAATAGAAGTGGTGAAAGAGGGCACCCCTGCCTTGTTCCAGTTTTTAGGGGGAATGCTTTCAGTTTTTCACCATTTAGAATGATATTAGCCATGGGCTTAGCATAGATGGCCTTTACAATGTTAAGAAATGATCCCACTATCCCTATTTTTTCTAGAGTTTTGAGCATGAAGGGGTGCTGTATTTTATCAAATGCTTTTTCTGCATCGATTGCAATAATCATGTGATTCTTGACTTTAAGTCTATTGATATGGTGAATGATATTTATTGATTTCCTGATGTTGAACCAACCTTGCATCCCTGGGATGAAACCCACTTGATCATGGTGCACTATCTTTTTAATATGTTTTTGTATGCGATTTGCTAAAATTTTGTTGAGAATTTTTGCGTCGATGTTCATTAAGGATATTGGTCTGAAATTTTCTTTCCTTGATGAGTCTCTGTCTGGTTTAGGTATCAGGGTGATATTGGCTTCATAGAATGACTTTGGGAGGGTTCCCTCCTCTTCTATTTTATGGAATACTTTGAGAAGTATTGGAATGAGCTCTTCTTTAAAGGTTTTGTAGAACTCGGCTGAGAACCCATCTGGTCCCGGACTTTTCTTTGTTGGTAGGCTTTTGATGACCTCTTCTATTTCATTGCTTGAAATTGGTCCATTTAAATTGTGTATGTCCTCCTCGTTCAGTTTAGGCAATTCATATGTCTCTAGAAACCTGTTGATGTCTTCGAGGTTTTCTGTTTCGTTGGAGTATAGATTTTCAAAATAGCTTCTAATTATGTTTTGTATTTCAATCCTGTCTGTTGTGATATTTCCTTGTTCATTCCGAATTTTAGTGATTTGGGTTTTCTCTCTTCTTCTCTTTGTTAGTGTGGCTAAAGGTTTATCAATTTTGTTTATTTTTTCGAAGAACCAACTATTTTGTCAATCTTTTGTATTGTTGCTTTTGTTTCAATTTCATTGATTTCAGCTCTGAGTTTAACTATTTCCTGTCTTCTACTACTTTTGGTGCTGGTCTGTTCTTCTTTTTCTAGGGCTTTGAGCTGTAGTGTTAGGTTGTTTATTTGTTGAGTTTTAATTCTTTTATTGAATGCGCTCCATGAAATAAATTTCCCTCTAAGTACTGCTTTCATAGTGTCCCAGAGATTTTGATATGATGTTTCCTTGTTCTCATTTACCTCTAAGGATTTTTTAATTTCCTTCCTAATATCTTCTGTTATCCATTCATCATATAATAGCATATTGTTTAATCTCCAGATGTTGGAATAGTTTCTGTTTTTTACTCTTTCATTTATTTCTAACTTCAATCCATTATGATCTGATGGAATACATGGTAGTGTCTCTATCTTCTTGTATTTGCTAACATTAGCTTTGTGGCATAATATATGGTCTATTTTAGAGAAGGATCCGTGTGCTGCTGAGAAGAAAGTGTATTCGCTCTTGGTTGGATGATATATTCTATAAATGTCCGTGAAGTCTAAATTATTGATTGTGTTATTGAGATCTATGGTTTCTTTGTTCAATTTTTGTTTGGAGGATCTGTCCAGTGGTGAGAGAGGTGTGTAAAATCACCTAGTATTATTGTGTTATGGTCTATATTGTTTCTGAAATTGAGAGAAGGATTTGTTTGACATACATGGATGAGCCACTGTTTGGGGCACAGATGTTCATGATTGTTATATCTTGCTCATTTATGCTTCCCTTAAGCAGTATGAAATGTCCTTCTTTATCCCTTCTGACTAACTTTGGCTTGAAGTCCACATTATCGGAAATGAGGATGGATACTCCAGCTTTTTTGCTGAGTCCATGTGCATGGTATGTTTTTCCCCATCCTTTCACCTTTAGTCTATGGGTATCTTTTTCTATGAGGTGAGTCTCTTGCAGGCAACATATTGTTGGATTTTTCTTTTTAATCCAATCTGCCAGTCTATGTCTTTTGATTGATGAATTCAGGCCATTAACATTCAGGGTTATTATTGAGATATGATTTGGTTTCCCGGTCGTTTGGTTCATTTTTTAAATAAAATTTATTTATTTATTTATTTATTTATTTGACACGACTTGATTCCTCCTTTATTTGACAATTCCTTTAGGATGATTCCTCCCTTTGCTGATTTGTTTCTTTGTTTTTCATCTCTTCCTCATGGAATATTTTGCTGAGAATGTTCTGTAGTGCTGGATTTCTTTTTGTAAATTCTTTTAGCTTTTGTTTATCATGGAAGGATTTTATTTCATCGTCAAATTTGAAGGTAAGTTTTGCTGGGTATAAGATTCTTGGTTGGCATCCATTTTCTTTCAGGGCTTGAAAAATGTTGTTCCAGGCCTTTCTAGCTTTTAGGGTCTGGATTGAAAAGTCTGCTGATATCCGTATTGGTTTCCCCCTGAATGTAATTTGGTTCTTTTCTCTCACAGCCTTTAAAATTCTGTCTTAATTTTGTATGTTAGGTATTTTCATTATAATGTGCCTTGGTGTGGGTCTGTTGTAATTTTGTGTATTTGGAGTCCTATAAGCCTCTTGAACTTGATTTTCCATTTCATTCTTCAGATTTGGGAAATTTTCTGATATTATTTCGTTGAATAGATTATTCATTCCTTTGGTTTGTTTCTCTAAGCCTTCCTCAATCCCAATAATTCTCAAATTTGGCCTTTTCATGATATCCCATAGTTCTTGGAGATTCTGTTCATGATTTCTTACCATCTTCTCTGTTTGTTCAACTTTGTTTTCAAGGTTAAATATTTTGTCTTCAATGTCTGAGGTTTTGTCTTCCAGGTGTTCTATCCTATTGGATATGGTTTCTATGGAGTTCTTAATTTGGTTTATTGTTTCCTTAATTTCAAGGATTTCTGTTTGTTTTTTTTCAATATCTCTAACTCTTTATTGAAATGATCTTTTGCGTCCTGTATTTGCTCTTTTAACTGTCGATTGGTGCGATCATTCAATGCCTGCATTTGCTCTTTCATCTCATCGTTTGCTTCCCTGATCATTTTAATTATGTACATTCTGAACTCCTTTTCTGTCATTTCTTCTGCCATGCTGTCATTGGGTTTTATTGATGTAGCATCTAGATTTGTTTGTAGCATTTTCTTTCCTTATTTTCTCATATTGTTCAGGTATCAGTGGACCGCTGAGATATTGCAGATTTCCTCTATTGACTTACAATGTCCCTGAAGATTTCTAGTATATCCCCTCTTAGCCTTCAGTAGGCTGAAGTCTTGGAGGAAGTTGATAGTGCGGTGCTCCACAAGGAAGCTGCCTCTCTAGGGGTGGTGGCCTTCAGGTGGGGTATATTCCCTGCTAGTGGGCAGAGGTGCCTCCACTTGTTGACCAATGGTCATCCAAAGGGTAACTAGGCTGCGGGCTGAGGCAAGGCCTGTTTGGGCCTGTGTCTCTGGTTTTACCGTCCTTGTGGAAAAACCTCACCCGGCAGGGAAGACTCACCTGGTGGGGAGGTCTCGCTGGTCGGTTCCCCTCCTAGAGGTTCCCCTCAATCTACAACTACTGCCTGGGCTGGGCTGCCTTCCTCTGCAAAGTTCCCAGGGCCGGGCCCTACCTCCAGGGCCTGGGAGCCTCACCCTTCACAGATGAGTCTCCTTAGGCTGCCTCTCCTCAGAGAATCTGCCCTCAGGCCTGGAACCTTTGCTCCGCCCTAAGCGTGTCTCTGTGCGGCTCTTCCACCATGAAGACTCCTAGGTCCTGGGACCCTGCTCTGCACCTAATCGCCTGGCTATGCGGCCCCTCCTCTGAGCAGCCACCTGGGGCCCCGTACAATCGCTCTGAGTCCCAGAGACCCACCACATGCCTCTTCCTCCAGACAGCCGCCCGGTGTTCCGGTGCGGTCACTAGGAGTCCAAGCAACTCACTGCGAGCCTCCTCTTCCCGCCAACCACCCGTAGCCCTGGGCAGTCACTCCAAGTCCAAGTGACCCACCCCGTTCCTCCTCCTCCTCCAGGTAGCCCCCTGGGTGTTCAGGAGTGATCACTGTGAGTCACTCTGAGTCACTCTGAGTCCACGTGATCCGCTGCACACCTCCTCCGGGCAGCCGCCCGGAGCTCTGGTGCAGCCACTGGAGCCCAAGCGACCCACCGTGCTCCTTCTCCAGGCAGCCCCCCGGTGTTCAGGAGCAGTAGCTTTAAGTCCAAACAACTCACCACTCGCCTCCTCCTCTGAGCAGCCGCCTGGAGCTCCAATGCAGTCACTGTGCGTCCAAGCGACCCACCGCACTCCTCCTCCTCCTCCTACTCCTCCGGGCAGGTGTTCAGGAAAGGTTGCTTTGAGTCCAAACAGCTCCTCCGGCAAACGCCCGTAGCTCTGGTATAGTCACTCTGAATCCAAGCAGCCACGCTTCTCCTCCTCCTCCTCAGGGCAGGCTCTGGTGTTCAGAAGTGGTCGTTCCGAGTCCAAACAGCTCTCCTCACAGCCCCTCCTCTGGGCCGCCGCTCAGAGCCCCAGTGGTTGCTCCGAGTCCCAGCGCTGTGCTGAGCGGCCTCCTCTATGATGCTCCCAGTTGTCCGAGTTCACTGCTCCAGCGGGGGGAGGGGTGTCTCGCCCGCAATTCTACTTCACAAAGTTCCCTGCGTTCGGGGACGATCGCCCCATCCGGGACGCCTCCCTAACGGGAGAGAGTCACCCGGCTGCTTTGAGTTGGTCCCAAGCCTCTCAATTTCTCCTCTTTTGAATCCTGAGTCCTGGAGCAACATGAAATGCAGCCACCCTCTAGGCCGCCATCTTGAAACCCCCCCAATTTTTCTTTTTTTAAATACGTTTTTTAGTTGTAGATGGACACAATACCTTTATTTTATTTATTTATTTTAATGTGGTGCTGAGGTTCAAACTCAGTGCCTCACATGTGCTAGGTAAGCACTCTATCACCAAACTATGACCCCAGCCCCAAACACAAATATTCTTTCCAGACTATTAATGAAATGGAATAAGTCTCAAGTTTTCTAGAATCTAATGTATTTCTCTTAGGTTTTCCTTCTCCAGGAACAAATGAACACACACGTGCACACACACACACGCGCACGAAGTTAAAATGATATAGGTAACAGCCGAAAATTTTATTTTACTTTAATGCAAAAACTCAAAAACTGAATTAGAAGCATATTTGCAAATGGGGTTTTATAAATGCATTTAGGAATAGCAGTAAACCCAAATTATTTGATCTAATTAAATATGTAAATATGTATATTATTTTCAAAAATCTAATGTGTGAAAAAAACATGGTTAATCTCAAATAAAATATGCAAGTTACATTTTGTTTAAAATACAAAAATTATGACAAAAATTTCATTCCCAATGAGATCAAAACATAGCTAAAAATAAGCAAATTATGAAAATACATGATGTAGCAGGTAAAGCTTGAAATTTTAACCAAATATATCAAATCTGAAGCAACTGGGCCAATTGTTTGTTGAGTTTTCATGAAGACACCAATTCTTATTTTTCTCTTCTGTGAAACAAGGATAATAATAAAAATTTAAGTTGAACTCTGTGGTACACCCCACCTAGTAGGTGGTAATCCCACCTAGTTGGGAAGCTGAGGCAGGAGGATCTCCAGGTGTAGACTAGCCTGGACAACTTAGCAATATCTTATCTCAAAAATAGAAAAATCAAAAGTGCTGGGAGGTAGCTCAGTGACAGAGTAACTTTGGACCCCAGAACAGTGAAAAAAATGTATTAGATTTTATTGGTTTGAAAATAGGATATTCATAAAACATGACCACTTTTTTTTTTTACCTACAACTAAAGTCATCTCTTATTGTTCAAAAAATATTAAAGAGGAGAAATGAAAATGTGAAGTTTTCTCCTCTGCCTCTTTTAACATTATCTTTATTAATATTTCTTTGTGCTAATTACCTCTTTTTTAATATTGACCTGATTAGGCATTGATATTCATATCATATAATAACATTAAGTTATGAAAGATTTATCTTAAACTAACAATTGAATTATTATTAGGGCTGTTCAATTATTAATTGCTTTATTCATCATATTCCTCAGGAAACCAAGTTAAGGAATGCCCCAAAGTGAAAGCAATTACTTACTCTCTTGTTACTGACAAAATTCAAGGTTAGTCACATCAACATTCCCCCCATTTGGAGTCCTCCTTTTGTGCCTTTTCTTGGTTACAGTTCCTTGTCAAGTATTTTAGAAAAAAATTCCCCAACTGAAGTGTGAATACCTGATTTCTTTGATATCCTAAAATATTCCATGAAAGATGTACTTACCGGCAAACTGTTGAAAAACACCGGTATAAATAAAATTAAACAAACTTTTTTGCATTGAGACTTCTCAGAAACTTCAGTATCCTATATCTGCATTATGATCCCTCAGAGAGGGATCATGTGTGAAGGGTTTTTCAAACTTATTTTCCCTTACACATTATTTTTCTTGGAATAACTGTTGCCCACGCCCCCAGCATTGGGGATCAAATCTAGAACATCATGCATCCCTAGCAAATGATCTACCACTGAGCTACACCCACAGCCCTCTTGGAATAACTTTTGAGATCATACGGAATGCCCCTGGGAAGATTGTTTTTCAAGTATGTAGTAGTAGTCCTCTGTAAGCCAAATTTAGTTTGAAAAGATCATGAACCTGTAAATAGGCTGGAATGCAATTTCTGATAGAAAGACACTATTTAGACAGAGAATTTAGCATCATCTATGATATCACACTTCTAGAGTTCTTAGATTCTTATCTCTCTCAGTAAGAAAAATTCCCTTATAGAGGAAGAAATTCATGGCCCAGAAATGTACCAGATGGCCAGGTAGCTAAGATAACTTTGCAATGCAGACATTCCACCCAGTTAATAAGAGGTGAACTACTTGACATTTGCATATTTTTATTTCCTTATAAAGGCAAAATTGAAATGTTTTTAAATAAATTTAGTCCATGTACACTTTGATTTGCAAAAGGCATTCAGGGTTTAGAAGAGAGTGTAATGGTAATCCTTTATGCTGAATAGTCAGCTGTAGAGATTATGAAGTTGCTTCCTGGGAAGAACCCACCCATTAAAGTTTGTGAATGAGTATAATTTAACATATAGAGCATGATTTTTATGCTTGATTTTAGTCAAAAGGTCAAGTAGTGCCTAGAGCAAGATTTTCAAGTTAAAATTTAAAAAATTATTGTATAAGGGCAGAGTTCAATTGATTTATTTTAATGACACAATAAGGAAAGGAATTATGCCTTCAGAAGGGACATAGTAATACAGTTCTGTGAAGAAGTCAGGAAATGTGAACTGAAGAAATCTCATGCTGTTACTTATACAAAATTGTAACAAAATTTTACAGTTTCAGTTCAACTGAGACATGTCCCTCAATGTTGACTACATGATTTGCACATGTTAGGTTAGCTATTCATGAAATAGTTCAATTTTTTTCTTATTAGTAGTATTAAATGATTCCCTACTGCCAAAAATATGACACATATACCTGGAGAATGATAGTGTATCTATTTACTTGGGAAAATCTTAACTATGCCTGTTCCTGTCAAAGGTGTCCAGAACTAGAAGATGAATTATATGATTACCCTGTGAAATATTCATTGTTATCCCATGTGAATTTAAGGTAGCTAATATTCACATAGCATGATCCATTCCCCACGTTATCACACCTTTAATTTCAATCACTTATCCTATGAAAGGCAGGTTAAAATTTTTGCATTCTGTGTCTTTGATCTTATTTTTATGCTTCATTAAGCAGAGAGCAGAAAAGTGTATTGAGATTACACAAATTTATTTGGATCATGCTACATAATATATGAAGTTCAACCCTCTGTGCTTAAGACCACTGTGACTGCGGTGATAAAAATTATTAACGGGTCAATGGCACAGGTACCATCTGGTAAATGAGAATGAAAGAAGTGTATTTGGGCAGGATTCAGTTTCACCATCCATTAAACTTTGGCAAACTCTGACTCATAGTCAAGTACTTGTCAATTTAACTTGGAGGTCTATGGTTATATTAAACAGCAACATTATTTCACCCTAGTTTCAAAGAGGATGGAGTGAAATAAAAATGTGAAGTTCTATTTTGAAATAAAAGTGGTTCCCTTCACTTTACATGGACACAAATGGAAAAATAATTTGAGAGGATAAATGAATGAATTTGAAAAGTGCTCTGGGAATAATAGATCTCATTGTTCTTAAAATGTTTAAAATATGCTGTGGGGTGGTAGTGAAACTCACATGGAGATAAGAGTTTAAAAATAGCCACATTAGCTTCTTTGGTCAATATTAGCTGAAATGCCAGTGCTAACTAAACATACCAAGATGTCAGAATTATTTATCTAGGAAAGGAAGTTATAAAATGATATTCTTCTGAGTCCCTAGATACATCAAAAAATTTCACCTTGAACTTACTAACATTATCAATTTACTTATTCACTTAGAGTTGCAATTGAATTGATATCTTTTATGGGCTTAGCTAAAAACTAAAAGTAAAAATGTGCTTTAAATAGGCCTATAACAGCTGGCTTGTTTTGTTGACATAGCTAATATACTGTAATGAACTACACAACAATTTAAAGTTTTTATTTGAGCTTCTCAGTTTTTAAGTGGCTTTTCTCTAAGCATTCATGGCATGAGAATAGTATGTCATGGTTTTTGAAGCTTCCTTTCTATTGTATTGGAGATAAGAACAAAAGTAGACATGAAAATTGGGAATTACAATGGTTAAATAATAAGATTTGCTATATATGTTTAGGTCTTTAAGAATGTAAAAAACAACATATTTTTAAAAGTATTTGGACTGTGTCATTATTTTTATTGAAAACCTAAAAAGTTGTGAATTAAAAAATAACAGATATTATAGTCACATCTCAGAACTCAAATTCTCATAAAGAAGATGAATATGAGTTTTTTTTTTTTTTTTTTTTTTTTGCAGTGCTCGAATTGAACCCAGGGCCCTATGTTTGCAAGGCAAGCACTTTACCAACTGAGCTATCTCCCTAGCCCAAGTTCTTATTCTTAACTGCAATTAGTTCAGCATTATAATGGGCGAAGTAGGGGCTGGAGGGTCTAGCTCCCTGGTAGAGCGTGCAAGAGACCTTGGGTTTCAGCATAGGAAAGAAAAATGGCCATAGTAACTAAATTCTTCTTAGTCATTTGTTTCAATTACACAGACATGGTTTTAATAGTACTGTTTTTCAGTGACTTTTTTCAATGAAGCACTATGAAATTTTCAGAAAATGTATTAAACCTATTGATATTATTTATCTAGCACTGTTGCCATTGTATGCTATGAAAACACATCAAATATCTTTGGGGGCAAGTTTTTTGAGATTACAAAGCAATTTCCAGTCAATAAAGTGGAGAGAATCTCAATGTTTATTTTTATTCCAATCTATTGACCCCATTGGAATTATTGTGGATTATTTTCCAAGCCCTGTGTTCTTGATTTAGAGAGTAAAAAATGAGTGAAAGGACAGTTTCTTGAGAAGTTTGTGGGAAAATGTTGCTCACTTTATAAAATAAAGCAAAACAACACAAATGGCACATCCCTAAACAAAGTGTCAAAAAAATATGACAGGTAACCTGAGGGAAAATGGATATTTTTAGTGCTTTGAACTAGGCCTTCTATATTTAACAAAATCAATGAATTAAATCCCTCTAATGGAATGAATTTTTTGTTTGCCTCAAACACTACTGATTAGGAGTAAGTAAAGCACGTCTACAGGTGTTTTACAGAGAATATTTAGTTGTTAGAATATTTAGTTTCTTAGAAAACTTTCAGAATGTGTATTAATTCATCCGCCAAAAATGAAAGTAACATGGAAAACTAAAAGACACACTCACTTTAGAAAATATTTCTTGCATATGAAACAGTCAATATAGTATAAGATCATTCATGAAAATCTTTGTTAATTTCAGTTTCTTTGAGAAAAATGCTTGTGTGGCATCTAGGGCATCTCCAGGTTCAACTTGATAGCCTATAGCAACTTTATGGAAAATATTTTGTTGGTTCAGGTGCTTTAGGTAATCCAATCCAATGTGAACAGTTTGCACTTCTTATCTTCAAATACCCTCTCAAGAATTAGTGTACCACATCAAATTCCCAAGTTGCAGCGGTTACCGTGGCTTAATGGTTTTATCCCCAGTAACTGGCTTGTTCAAGTAGAGCCATTCATTTTGAAGACATCAGTTGTCTGCCTGCTGTACCTTTGGTTCTTTGTGGAGAGATTATACATCCTAGAGTTCCCCTGAGTGGGAGGCCTGCCAGCCTGACTAATGAAGACTGTCACTGAGATGCGACAGTCACCAGGCCTAGCAAGAACACTGTGCCATTGCTGGATTATGTAGTGCAGCAGTATTTCTTGTGTCAAAGCAAAATCTGCACCATCATCTTATACTTTTTTTCTGAGTCAGTGTCTAAAGAACATGTCGTTACTTATGTAGAGCAAAACAGACAATGCTTATATCTGTAGAAAGTAAAATAGAGAATCTGGCAGAGTTTGCAATACAAGGGAATTGAAGTCCCCAGATGTGAGCTCTTAAGTGGCAGAATCTCTAAAATTACAGTGTCCATTTTACTGTCATGGTGCTTAAAGTGCAAAAGAAAACATAGCAATAATATGGCAAACTGTGAATATCTTGGTGTGGCAGAATTTTGATGAAATTTTAATTTCAGTTTAAAAATCACATTTAGATGTATTCAATATAAATGTCACATTTATGCTTCTAAAGCACCTTTCACAATCTTCCAGAAACATTAGTTTCTTCATTCAAGTATTGGTAGTAAGCAGTAAGTATCATCTTCTCCATTTTAAAAACACATTGATCATCACAGAAGAGAACAATTTATTCATCATTGCAGAGTCAGTGATAAATAGGACCTGAAGATGAAGAAAGAAAATAAAATGAAGTTCATCTCTTTGCTCACTTCATCCAAAAAAATTGAAGAACAATACTGCCATTGAATTCACTGGGAGAAGTAACACTTAGATGGATTTTCCCAGCAGCTTAGATGTCAATTTTTTTCAGAATCTTGGCCACACCTGGAAGGCCAGAATGGAATGGTGGCAAGAGAAAGAAGTATGCAGGTCGTCCTGAAGCTGGCTTTGTCCCTTACCAACTATTTGACTCAGACCAAGATTTTCCCTGAGTTCAAGTCCTCACCTAGACCTTGAGGACTATGCTGCTTTAACTCTACATCAAAGGTATTATGAGGATCTCAAGGGACAACAGGCCTAAAATATTTTTGTGGAATACAAAGTGCTGTTACTGTTGTGGTATGAGTGCTAAGGATGTCATCAGCAAAGCAAACACAGGCAGAAACTTACTCTATTGAAGATCTTAGGGAGGATGATGTGACAATATTCATGTGGTGCTTGAGGAACCCAAAGTTCATCTTCATCAAGGCCACTCTTCATTGGCCAGACCTCATTCAAGGCAGGTAGGTGATAAGTGAATTGTAGACGGTGTCCTCCATGCCAGTGGGGAATTGAAACCTTGGCATTATTCATGAGAGTTTTCCTTTGGGTTCCTTTGTCTCAGCTGCCTACCATGATGCCACTATTGATACTGCTAATGCTGAACAAAAATGCTTCAAGGGTGTACATGTGTGTGTATGCACGTGGACATAGGCTATAACTATTCTCTTATTGCAATCTGTCTAAAATTTTGTTCTTGAAGATAAATCCTTCAGACCATGTCTGTACTTCTTTCTTCTCTTTAGTAGGAATTGCTGAGAATAGTCATGGTCACAAAAAGCAATAAAGTTATTTTATCTATAACCACCCTGCCCCAGCACCACTAAAGATGTCAGAAGCTTGAAACAAAACAAAACATAAAGCAAAATAAAAATACCAATGATAAGATTTGGGTAACAGCCCTGGTCTAGCCCTTTCCTGACAGCTCCATGGCTGCTATTGATTTTTTTTTTTATTACTTCCTAAACCCATGCATTAATTTTGAAAGTAATTATAATGTCAATTTACTTCTTTGGCTAGACAATTACATGCTGTTTTAAAGAGATAAACTCAGTCCTTGCTAATCAAAGTATAGCATTCTTCTGATAATGCATAGTGAGTCCACATATAATTAAAAACTGAAAATAAAGATACCATGAGTAGAGTAAGAATGTTTAAAATGCTATTTATCAGATGATGTAAAAGGAACATTGTTGGGGACTGTCTTTGTCAGACTATAATGGAATACCACAGACTAGACAATTTATAAAGAAGGGAAATTTATTCCTTACAGTTCTGGGGTCTGGAAAGTCCAAGATAAGGCAATGCCATCAGACAAGGATAGCTGTCTGCTTACACAATGGAGCCTTGAATGCTGCATTCTGTGTCCTCAGGTGGCAGAAGAGCAGAAGAGAGTGAACACTCTCCTGCAAGTCCTTTGTATAATAGCATGGATAGCAGAGCCCTCATGATCTAAACACCTCTCCAAAGATTCCACCTCCCAACACGATTGCTTTGGGGATCATTTCCAGCACATGCATTTTATTTATTTATAGTAAAATATTTTTTTATTTTTACAGACACATTTTGATTCATTCTACACAAATGGGGTACAACTTTTCATTTCTATGGTTGTACACAATGTATATTCACACCATTCATGGAATCATACAAATATATAGTGTAATACTGTCTGTTTCATTCTACTGTTTTTCCATTCCCACCCCCTCCCATCCCTTTTTCCTCTACACCATCCAAAGTTCCTTCATTCTTCTCTTCCCCCTGTCACCCCACATCGTTAGATATTGTCACACACTTATCAGAGAAAACATTCAACCTTTGGTTTTTTGGGCTTGGCCTATTTCACTCAGCATGATATTTTCCAACTTCATCCATTTACCAGCAAATGCCATAATTTTATTCTTCTTTATGGCTGAATAATATTCCATTGTGTATATATACCACAGATTCTTAATCCATTCATCAATTGAAGGACATCTAGGTTGGTTCCACAATCTAGCTATTGTGAATTGAGCTCCTATGAAGATTGATGGGCTGCATCATGGTAGTATGCTAATTTTAAGTCCTTTGGGTATAAACTGAGGAGTGGGACAGCTGGGTCAAATGGTGGGTCCATTCCAAGCTTTCTGAGGAATCTCCATACTGCTTTCCAGAGTGGCTGTACCAATTTGCAACTCCACCAGCAATGTATAAGTGCAACACATGCATTTTCAGGAACATGTCTAAACCATATTAGGAACTAAATCCATGTTCTTATATTGCTCCAGTGTGTGAGAGAGGGAACAGAGTAATAGGTAAGATAAAGTTATGGTTAACCTGTTATGGCTAAAGTTACGAGCTCTCAATCCAACTTCTTGGAACCTTCAGCTTCCAGTGAAATTCTCCTCTTCTATTTGGTTTTGGAATCTGAAGGGGTTCTTTCACTGAAACACTGATGTAAATTCTTCTAGATTCTTTAGCTATTGGACATTTGATTTCTTCTGCTCTTGCAACCACTGTATGTCCAGACATGCACAGGGTCCATGCACCCAGTACTACTGTTCCTAGGTACCCTCATAAGCAATTTCCTGTTCTTTATGCCAAGGTGAGGGTACATATGCCAGAATCTCCAGTGACAATGCACATTCACATTGTAGAATGTGCCACCCACCCCACTCTCTGTGCTCTGTTGTGTGGATATCAAAGTATTCTCTTTTATGAGTTTTTAGTGAAAACCCACTATTTCACATTTTACTCACAGTATCTTTTCTACCTGGAATCAAGTCGTGGGCCTCTGGGCGTATCTGTGTGACTGACCTCATGCTAATGGTAGAAGATGTCCAAAGTCAGACTACTGAATCCAGATTCAAGGTGTATCCCAACTCTTTCATGGCTAGGCAAGTTGTCTGACTTTTTTGTTTGGCTCTTGGTCATATTCCCTGCAAATAAGGAATAAAATCTGTGTCGCAGGACTATGAACCTTTTGAGAATTTGGTATGCTATTCTATAATAATGGCTGGTTACAGAGTCCAGGTTCAATAAATAACAGCCACTATTTTTTTCAAACTATTCACAGGTGGAGAAAATGTGATTCTTAATGTAAAGCAATTTCAAATGAACATGGTACAATCTCCTTTTCGAGAAGCTTTTTTTTTTTTTTTTTTTTTTTTTTTAATGCACAGGATGAAACTTACTATGTACTTTCAGGGGCTAAAAAATAGCCTTTGGGCTGGAGTTGTGGCATAGTGGTAGAGTGCTTACCTAGCATGTATGAGGCGCTGGGTTCAATATTCAGCACCACATAAAAACAAACAAACAAACAAACAAAGGCATTGCATCCACCTACAACTAAAAATATAGAAATATTTTTAAAAGGATGCTTCAAACTACAGAACACTAAAAAGAGAAATTGAAGAAGACCTTAGAAGATGGAAAAACCTCCCATGCTCCTGGATAGGCAGAATTAATATTGTCAAAACGACCATACTTCCAAAAGCATTATACAAACTTAATGCAATTCTTATTAAAATCCCAATGATGCTTTACATAGAACTGGAAAAAGCAATCATCAAATTCATTTGGAAAAATAAGAGACCCAGAATAGCCAAATAAATCCTTAGCAAGAAAAGTGAAACAGGAGGCATCCCAATACCAAACTTCAAACTATACTACAGAGCTATAGTATAAAAACAGCATGGTATTAGCACAAAAACAGATGTGTAGACCAATGGTACAGAATATAAGACACAGCCAAACCCACATAAATACAGTTACTTCATACTAGACAAAGGTGCCAACAACATTCACTGGAAAAAAGATAGCCTATTCAACAAATGGTGCTGGGAAAAATGGAAAGTCACATGTAACAAAATGAAATTAAACCCTTATCTCTCGCCCTGCATGAAACTCAACTCACTGTGGATCAAAGAGTTAGGCCCTGGGACAGAGACTACTAGAAGGAAAAGTAGGCCTCAAATCTTCACTTTGTTAGCCTAGGATCTGACTTCCTTAATGAGACCTCTAAAGTACAAGAAGTTAAATCAAGAATCAATAAATGGGATGGACTCAAACTAAAAAGCTTCTTTTTGGAAAAAAAAAATCAACAATGCGAAGAGAGAGCCTACAGATTGGGAGAAAATTTTTACCACAGGCACCTCAGATAAAGCATTAATCTCTAGGATATATAAAGAACCCAAACAACTTAACACCAAAAAAAAAAAAAAAAAAAAAAAACCCAAAAAAAAACCCAAATAACCCAATCAATAAATGGGCTAAGGAACTGAACAGACACTTCACAGAAGAAGAAATACAATCATTCAACAAATATATGAAAAAAATGTTCAACATTTCTAGTAATTAGAGAATGCAAATCAAAACTACTCAATGATTTCATCTCACCCCAGTCAGAATGGCAATTATCAAATACAAGCAATAATAAATGTTGATGAGGATGTGAGGAAAAACGTACACTCACACATTTTGATGGAAATGCAGATTGGTGCAACCACCTTGGAAAGCAGCATGGAGATTCCTCAGAAAACTTGGAATTGAACCACCATTTGACCCAGTTATCCCACTCCTGGATTTATATCCAAAGGACTTGAAATTAACATATTACAGTGACACAGCCACATGAATGTTTATAGCATCTCAATTCACCATAGCTAAAATATGGAACCAACCTAGATGCCCTTCAACAGATGAATCCATAGAGAAAATGTGGTGCATATATACAATGTAATATTATTCAGATTTAAAGAAGAATGAAAGTCTGGCATTTGCTGGTAAATGCATGGAGTTAGAGAATATCATGCTAAGAGAAATAAGCCAATCCCAAAAAACTAAAAGCTGAATGTTTTCAAATCTGATATATGAATGCTAATTCACAATAAGGGGAGTGGGGATAGGAAAGAATAGAATTACTTTATATTACGTAGTGGGGAGTGAAGGGAGAGGAAGGAGTATGGGGGAAAGAATGATAGTAGAATGAAACAGACATTATTACCTCATGTACATAAAATGGGACTTGCAATGTGTACAATCAGAAAAATGAGAGATTACACTCTATTTATGTATGATCTACCAAAAAGTATAAATGCATTCTACTTTCATGTACAACAAATTAGAACAAATTAATAAATTCATTAAAAATTTAAAAAAATTAAAAAGTAGCTTTCAGAGAGCATCTTTTCTCCATGAGGTAATTCACAAAATGGGCAGGGGCAATGTCTGAAGTTTTTGTGTTACAGACCTATAAACTGAGGAACCATAATCAGTTCATTTAGGCCATCTCTACAAACATTTACTTTTTGTTTGTTTGTTATTCATATAGTATCAAATGTCTTCATCGAGCTGTTCTTTTTCCACCTCTATTATTGGACTAGCTGCACTGATAGAATGATCTTTTTGGCCTAGTGTAAAATGTAAACAATAGTTTTAATATTTTTATTCAAGAATTTCTTTATATATCAGATGAGAGTAATCACACAATCTGCAAAGGATACAATGAGAAACAACTGGTAAAACTCATCAAAATGCTCCAAGTGGGAGGGGTGGGGGAAGGGAAAAAATAACAGAATGAATCAAACAACATTACCCTATGTAAATTTATGATTACCCAAATGGTATGCTTTTACGCCATGTACAGAGAAACAACACGTATCCCATTTGTTTACAATAAAAAAAAAAAAAATGCTCCAAGATGCAAAGTCCTCTAGTATATGATAATGTATGGCAGGTACAACATTGAGGACCTTGTTTGTCTCTGAAAATAATCTTTGCCCATAAACTATTTAATATTACAGGAGATAGGAAATTATGCTCAATTAGGATTTGTAATCTGATCTTTTTCCACACATTCAGTATATGCGAATATGGTCAGCATGAGAATCTAGACATTTTAATTATTATAAAGCAAACCAGAGAGTAATTTTTATCTGCTTTATTTTATCTGTTGCATTTCCTCAAGGGTGAATATATGAAATAAAAAATAAAAAAACAAAGCTTCAAAATTAAATTTTATCCTCATTTCAAATAGATACCTGGAAGCATTAAGTTCAATTCCCAAGTATGCCTTGGTGGTGAAGGTTTTGGTTGAAGATATAAATCCTCCTGTTATGAAAATTGCCTCAAAGGGCTTTACCGCATTGACATTCTTTTATTCATGAGTAATGAGTGCCAAAACTTATTTCAAAGTGCAATGATGAATATGCTGATATAAATTTTGTTTCTATCCACAAGTAATTGAATATCATGTGGATGAGAACTAGCTCATTATCACAATGTGAATGGTGAACTGAGAGAATTTTAAGTGGTTTCCTTGGTCTTTTCTACATATACAAGACAATGAGGAATCAAGTTGTTATAAATATATTTGTGCCATGTCTATATTCGCCCCATGTCAACGGAATCCAACTGAATGATATTTGTTAGTATCAAATATCAGTATATTTTGACTTCCCACCTTTTGCTACCATGATTCCATCATTTTGAGATAAGAAGTCATTAGCTACATAAAAATTACTTATACTTACCATCGATAGGTATAGTTATGTTGAGAAAAAAATGAAATAAAATTTTAGTTATATTTAATCTGATAAGATTTAGAGATGCCCTAAGGACAACTAAGAAGATTAAATTATGGGTATAGTACTGATAAACCAAGAATTATAAAATGTATTGAAAGTATAGATAACATTTATTAAAATGAATAGCAATCACAAGAAATAGTGCTTATATGCTACTGACAAAAATCAGGTCCTTGTCAAAGTAACACCACCCTCTTGATAAAAATGACATGGGTGTTACATTACTTAAGGTGTCAAAGACATACTTCTAAATCATTACATCTTAATTTTCCAGGTTGTTCTTTAAACATTGAGGTTCAAAACTCAGCATCAATTAAATAACCAAATTCAGTGCTT